>NC_041392.1:298376797-298437662 GCF_002162155.2 Triticum dicoccoides | reverse complement strand
CCTCCTCGCCCTGCACCCTCTGTAAACCCCCCCCCTCTCTCTCTCTGCTAGCTAGGGTTAATTTACTTAGGTTTTAGTTATGTTAATTAGGTTATCTATTTAGTTATGAATTTAGATAGGTTTCAAAATTTGCTGAATTTATATGCAAATTTGAACTGGACATGTGATATGTGGATGTCATGTTTTGGACATGTCATGTTTTGGTAAATGATCCGAGTTGCCTATGTTACGCCAGAATGTTGATTTATTTCCATTCCGGTGAATTTCAGGCGCTCGATATGTCCATTTTTTAGCAAAGGTCATGCCGAAATTTCCCGTGAATAAAGGCATGATTTGTGCTACATAGTTGGCATATCGAGTGCTGGCACATAGATTTCTTTTTTATCTCATTTCTCATTTATTCATACTTTTAGAAATAAATGAGGACACTTAATCATAGGAAACATGTCGAACAACGAAGAAACTGGGCCTTCTGACCAAGATGCGGACGAGATGGATTATGAGGGTGAACAAGACTACCTCGACTTTTTGACTGCTAAGCAAGGTTTGCAGGTCCGCCTCGATGATGGTACTGACGCCGACACCAACACCGACGGCGCCGGCACCGATGGCGGCGCCGAGACCGGTGGGGAAGGTACCGCCGGGGAAGATACCGGCGCCGATGCCGGTACCAAAAAGAGGCATAAGAAGCAGAGGATACGAAAACCTAACAAAGTAGGGATTGGACGACTTGTGATCACAAAGATGGCACCTAGCAAGCTTGAGCCGTTAGAGCCGGAAGAACCTCGCAAGTGCTATGGGAACCAAGTAGGATGCATCCTACGGGAATGCGCGAGCATCAATGACGATGACTTAAGGAGTAAAGAACATTTGACGCAGTTGCTCCTAACAAAGTTGCACAAGAGATTCAAGTTCCCCGATCGGGATGATAACATAGAACAACCGTGGGATGATCCGAAGATGAAAAAGATTAACAATCACGCCATGGGCATGTTCAGCAATGATTTGGCCTCCTGGAAATCGAGGGTGAAACGAGCTATTGAGGCTGAGGAACCCCTGTCCAAGATTCTGGAGGAAAATCCGACACTTACGGAAGAGGAGTTCGAAAAGTTCAAGGACACTTGCGCTACCGAGGACGCCAAGGCTAAGGCTGCGAAATTCAAGAGCCTTCAGCAAAGGAACACGGGGAAGCATCGCCTCGGAAGCCGTGGCTACCTCGGTAAAAGGCCCATATGGGATAAGGAGGACGCGGAACGTGAAGCCGCGGGTCTCCCAGACCCCTTCGCGAAGTTCACCAACCCCTTGGAGCATGACTTCATCAGGGCCCGCTACAAGTGGGACAAGGAGAAAAAGGTTTTTTACACGGACAAGATCACGAGGAAATTGATTAGACTACTGGAGAAGCAACACCAGCTTGCAGCCGAAAACCCTACTTCTCCGATGAGGCCCAAGTGGGACACCCCTCTCAACCGGGCCTTGAACGAACTTAAGGGACTCCCTTTGGGCCAGCGGCCGCAATATGGTCGTGTGCACGGCGCTGGAGATGGCGCCACGTGGAAGGTGTTTTACAACGAGGGCCCGGAGGCCAAGAAGCAGAAAAAGAAGTTTAGTCAGGCGGACATCGACGCGAAGGTGAAGCTTGCAGTCGAGAAAAAAGCAGCTGAGGACGCGAAAAAAGCAGCCGAGGACAAATATGAGTTGCTACAGCAGGCAGTCAATGCAGTTGTAACTGCCTGCAGAAATGATTTTGCTACTAACTTGGTTCCAGTTATCATCAACTGGACGAAGGAAAATCCAGACAAGACGGTACATGATTTCCCGTTGCCCAGTTTCGTCGGGAGCAACTCCATGAACAACAACACCATCGCACCATCACTTGCTCACGCAACTGGGCCTCCTCTCGCAGCCGCTCCCGCTCATAGCAGCCCGTCCTCAGTCTCTGGCGCGCTTGGTGGGCCTTCGTCTTTGGTTGAGCTCGACGCCGTCACGGTAATTACATGTCGCACCAACATATATATATATATATATATATATATATATAATATTCCATTTTTGTTGCCTTTCGGGTGTTTTATGCCACAGACATGTGTTTGCAGGCAAAAGAAACCCCGTGCACCATACTCTACTTGATCAAAGGCCAGAAGGTGGACGTGGGAAAGGGGATGATAATGGACCCCTTGCAATCCACGTTCCACAACCAGCCGATCCCTGTTGGGCACTTCAGGGTTAGCTTGTCCAGTGTGAAATCGGGGCACGAGGATTTGCCTCCTCCAGTACAGCATGTGGAAGCGGACGACGAGACCCCGCCGCGGATTGGAAGCTGCAAGGGTTGGGTGCTGCTATGGCCGAAGAATCTTATTCATCTGGAGCCGGCCGAGAGCACACCAATAACCACACATCAACAAGCATGTGCGGAGACCACCACCCCGCCTACGCAATTACCAGCTCCTGTAGTGCCGGGTGAGAGCGGCGGACGACATGATGAAGGGGGTGCAATAGTGCTGGCTGATGTAATTTGTCCTGTAGAACAGAGAATGGATGATGAGACGGAGGTCGACCCTATGGATTTCCTCAATACAAACGCGTATGACTGTGACATAGAATTGATGAGTCAACCATATGACGAATCGGGCTATCAACTTGCTAATGAGGATATGGATGATATGCCCGGGCAGGAAGGTCGTAGCAGGGATTGCAAAAAGTCTCTCTTCATGAAATCCTCACAGGACACACCTGAAGATGCCGCCTCAACACAGGCTCAACTATCCCAGCGCGAGGGTCGTACAGTACTTAGCCCGGAAACACTGGGGCAGGGGTTAAGGAAGGGTCTAGAAGGTGTGCCCAAGAAAAAGGAGAGAAAGAGATCGGGGAAGATAGCTGCCTCCAAACAAGCCAGAGCACATAGCAGCCAAACGATGCATTCTGAAGAGCGTGTACTCGTGAAAGGTGCGGCCATGTTCCATCTCACGGGCGAGCCGATGCTACCGCCGAAACCGCTGGAGGCACTAACAAGGGATCTCAGGAGACTGCACGACCATGTGATGTCGACTGAGAAAAGCCTACTAGCCTCAAAGGATCCAGGATATCCGACATACGCGGCTCGTGTGCCTGAGGGGAAGTGCTACGTCGAGACACGGTCCGCGGAGGTGTTCTTCCTGCGGTTTGACCATATCTTTGAGATGTTTCTGACAAGACGGCTCGATTTTACAATCGTCCGCCTTTTTGCGCTACATATGAGCTCTGTCATGAACAGTGAAGAAGTCTCGCAAATCTGTGTGGCGGATCCGTACTACATGCACGAGTCTTTCTTGAGTCTCGGCGACTTTGAGCGTGAAACTGCTAGGGACTACCTCCAAAACTTCATGGTACAGAATAAGGACCGGGAAATTGTCCTCGTGCCTTATCATCCAAAGTAAGTCAGTTTCGAACAACCCTTTCATACATTTCAATCATTCCTTCTCTCTCTATGGGGAATAATTTGAGGCATCTTTTCCCCGCAGCAACGGGCGCGCCGTCCTTATCGTTCTTTATCCGCAAGTCTCCCACGCCGTGTATTTTGACCCTTCCAGAGACTACGAGAAAAAAGACTACACCCACATAATGAATATTCTAGATGATGCTCTCCAAGGCTTCAGCTTTAGAGGTGGCCACATGCAGATCAGAAAACAAAGGAACAAGAAGATGGGTTTCGCGCATAAAACTAACTTCTCCTGCATCCAAGTCCCAAAACCAAGCAAGAAGGATGGATTGTACATCCTCCATCTCATGATTCAGTTCAACACGGATCACCAAAAGCTTTGCATGAGAAGCAGAAATGATGATCATATCCACAAGTGGCTAGAATCTCATGGAGAAGCGGATTATAAACTTAGAGATGACTTCTTTCGCATCCAAAGCGACATTGCGACGATCATCATGAAAGAAGTCGTCGATGAGAAGGGGATGTTCCACCACGGCCCTATATCGCGAGCTGACGTCCGAACTCGCATAGGCATGCAACGTCTAGACCTCACGCCGTTCAAGAAGCTAGGGTCCATCCTCGATGATATGGAAGGATGGAACTTCTAGTCATTTATGATGCCGATGATGATGATATGTGTCGGTTGAACTTGTATACTATTTGTAGCGATGCAACTTTGTGATGTCCACGATCCCTGCCGAACTTGCGTAACGCTACTTTGTTAGTTTGTGTACGATGACCTGCGTACCTCTAGTTAATTAATTTGCATACTGTATGTTGCATCTAGTTGCTAACCCTTTCTTTTTCGGTGTTCTCTAGTATATTTTGTTGCATATATATGATTGTACATCCTCTTCATGAACATGCATCTCTACCAGGTACCTAGTTTCTTGATGGCGAGATGGAACTGCTATGTCGTGTACAAAGGGAAGGTTCCGGGGGTGTACAACGAGTGGCATGAGTGTCAGGCGCAAGTGAATGGGTTCTCGGACGCCAGCCATAAAGGCTTCAAAAGCAGACAAGAAGGAGAAGCTAGTTACTTGAGGTTCACGCTAGCGCGAGAGAGGACTCGTAACCGCCATCTCATGTACTGCATAGTTCCGCTCTCACTCATAGTGATAGCTCTTCTCGCGTATACCTTTGTTTAGATGGATGACGTTGTAGTTGCAAGTATTCGAGACTTGCATGTATCACTATTTTCGAGATGATCACAAGATACCACTTTGTGTTGGATGATGATTATGACGAGACTATTTGTATGTATATGCTATGATTACATTTGTGGTCTCGCAGGCATTTGTATGTGTATCATGATGACATTTGTATGTGCTAAAGATTCTTCTATAAAGCCTGTTCAAATACAAAACAAATATGCCGAAAAAAAACAAAAAACTACTAAAATTAGCAGTAGCGAGTGGAGAAAAGTTAGCAGCAGCGCGGTTGTAGCAGTAGCGCGCACAGGGGAAGCGCGCTATAGCTATTAGCAGCAGCGAGGTTCCTTTAAGCGCGCTGCTGCAACACTTGTGTAGCAGTAGCGCGGGTGGACCAGCGCTACTGCTATACGTTAGCTGTAGCGCCTTATTAGTAGCGCCGGCCCCCGCGCTACTAAAAGGCCGAAAACCCGCGCTGCTGCTAGGCTTTTCCCTAGTAGTGGTACTACAAGTTCAATTTTGATACACAGGAAGTATTTCACGTTATTTTGTGGACAACATATAAATATATAAAGTAAACATACATTGTTATCTCTAGTTGGGATTGGAAATTTGTTTGACGATAAGTTGGGATGGAGGCTGCAAGCTAGAATGCTACCTAGTGTACTGTAAACCGAAATAATAAGGAAAGCATAATTTATTTCACATTGAATATCCCCCAGAGCATATCATCGATGATTTTACAGCATAACTTAGGGCTGACCTCAAGAAAGCCATGACCCTGAGTAAAATACTACCAGATAGTTGGAGCATAAAACAACTTGTGCTATATTGATGTATTGCAGAAGAGCCTGGGATTGTGGTCGCAGTAAATATTTACAAATTTGAAAACACTCTGTATGAACTAACTAGAGCAACTTGCATGCCAGAAATCTGTATCAGGCATAAGGTTGCATTGCATGTTTCTGTCAGATCATCACCTTGTGTGTACTGTTCTGAAAGAATATAGACAAAACATCCAAAGTACTTAAAGAGTATATCAAATAAGTATCACCTGAATCCGAAGTACCAGCATTTTCAGGAATGGTGCACATCCTTTTCATCAAACGTGTCACTAAACCATCAATTATCTCCTCAACCAGTTCATTTTCCCTTTTCGACGATAGAATGTTCTTCAGTAAAGCTGAAAGAAAAAAATTACAAATTGATAAAAGACTGTTGTCTCAACCAAATATGGATTCAACAGATAAGATAAACAGAAAATTTCATCATTAACATAATGGTAATTTTGTCTGCACTGTATTTTGAACATGCATGTTTTGGTCTGACATTGCAGATTTAAGAACTCAAAAAAGATTCTGGATCACGCTACAGTGGTGTACGTCTATAGTAAACAGTAAATAGCAACCCTACAACAGAAAATAAGGCTGGAAGCTGGAAGTGAATTTGTAAGTCATATTCTGCAGAATATGGCAATATTGATTTGTTGCCTAGATTCCATGCCATTGGTCTAGAAACGGCCTCTTGCAGAAATGCCGGGAAAGGCTGCATACGGAAGACCCAAAGTGGTCGGACCCTTCCCCGGACCCGCTACGTGCACCGGGCTACCCTTTTTTTATTCCATGCCATTGGTTTGCCATGTCAACACACTGAAAATTATGAGCACCATGATTTATTATGTACATGTAAGGTGTGCCTGCGTGTCTATTCTATCCTGCTTGAATTGATAAATGTTAACTAATAGGGTACTAGACTTCTATATTATACAATCTGGAAAGAGAAATCTAAAATTGGCCTTTGTGTCCCATAAATTTCATTATTTCAAACAACCACATCATATCCTGCATTCTTTGAGCATGTAAATGTACATATGGACCAAATGGTGATAGTTCAGCACAAATGAAATGTAGAAGGCTGAATTTGTAGTGTAGATAAGTTTGTGTTTTCTTCCTTCAAATATTATACCCATGAAAATACTAAAACTTGAATGTACAGTAATTATTTCGGATCAATACACACCAAGGCGGAATGTCGTGTTCATCATAGTCGAGTACTTTCTTAATATCTCACTGGATTACACATCACACTATGCATAGCTTAGATTATCAGTCAGATTCAATGATGAAATTATAGCAGAATTCTGACTTACACAAAATGAAGTCTACTGCTTGGTGAGAGAATGTAGCAAATGTGGAGCAAGATTCTCTCTGCACAAGATAATCCAACGTTAGAAACATAGAAGAAACAAAATATGGGAATCTCAGTTACAATGAGAGGATACAATTATACTTTCGCAAAAATCCCATCTGATAGCTCTACCAGGAAATCAGTTGACAAGCTAAGCTGTTGTATCTCATCCTCGCTATTGAACTCTGCACAATCAAATGATTCAAACGAAGGTTTAAGCAGATAAAATTTTGCTGCAGTAACCTGAAATAGAGAGTTGTAAGAGGGGAACAATCCAAACTTCCAAATGGCGCACAGTTCATACACACTCGTGGAACAAAAAAATAAAAAGTTAAAGCATAAGGATATGTTCTGAGTAGCACCCACCCATCAAACTAGTGACGGGAAGAGATCGATCCAGTCTCCGTCGCTTCTCCTTCCACCGCGCTGTTGCGATTAAATTACAAAACACGGTTGTTAAAATTTGGGGGGTTGCATAGTAGCCAATTAGTTTCATCTCGATCACAGACTCTAAAACTGTACCCAATCTGAGGAACCTCCTCCGCAGCACCTCGTCGACCCAATGCTCTCCTCCACCCGTTGGAGGCGGCGGCTGCAGGTCGCTGCACCCGTCGAAGAAGTGGCAGCGGCATGACGCAAGTGGCGGCTCCATCGCCTCCCCGCGCACCCCATCTGATCGACAACACATCTAAGTCACACCAACTGGGCGCCGGAAACCGAACGAACGCGGGCGTGCGCACTTACCTTGGAGGAGCTTGAGCTCTTCGCGGAGGCGGAGAATCTCGCGCTTCCGCTCCTTAGCCTGGGTGGGAGAAGAGGATAAAGTGAGATAAAGGTGGAATTAGAGGTTTGTGGTGAGAGGGGACGGGGGGTGAATGAGACCTTGCGCTTCCAGTGGATAAGAGGCGGGGAGGAGGTGCCTGCGGCGGCGGCGGCGGCGGCGGTTGTGGAGGGGAGGCGTTTGTAGTGGATGAGAGCCATTGCGAGGGCTGCCTTCAGCGATGGCGAGTCTATCCGGGATGAGGATGCGGCCAGCGGCGTCGCCGTCGGCGGGCGGGAGGCGGGAGCCATGGCGATTTCGGCGACGAGCAGGAGGGAGAGAGCGAAAGCCCAAATGAGAAACGGAAGCACAAGAGAGGGCAATTTGAAATTCGTAATCATAAAAGCTCCGCTATACCACCTATATAACCAAGGATCTGTCTGTCTAAGACACATCTAAATGTGACATAATTATGTCATATCTAACCTTATGTCCACTATATTTGTGGTCTATTTTTTTTGTCTCAGATTTTTTTTGTTCCTTGTTGCTGTGTTATTTATGGAAACTTAGATGTGACATCCTTAAAGAACATCTAAATGTGAATTAGACAAACTGTATAACTAAACCAGGGCCATTACACTTCAGAATCTCAACGCCTGATAGGAGACGGCCTCGAATCCATTGTCACAAGAAGATCCTAATTTTGAGAGGGAGGTGAATCTTTCAAATGAAGGAGAGCGCCTCATGGCCAGGAGAGGGGGCGATGGCCAGGTACAGCGATTTGGTGGAGAATTGACCGGAAGGCTCTAGCCGCCATCTGGCCCGGTCGACGTCTGCGGTTAGATCAGGCTCGTGGAGTGCAATACAGTCAAGCAACTCCTGCCAGTCTGCGTTCTCAGCCGGGCGAAAGGGTCTCTAGAACGCAAGTTGCCCTAAGTCAGCGAGGGCGGACGCCACGGAGATCCGGAGGGCAACCGCGATGGAGAACAAGTCTGGGAAGCGGGCTGCAAGAGGCGTGCCTCAGTCCACCTATCGAACCAGAACAACGTGGCGGTGCCAGACCCAATCGTGATTGACGTCCCGATCCGGAGGACGGGAAGGAGCTGAATGATGGATTGCCAGAACTGGGAGCCCCCCAACCGCTGGCAGAAGGCGAGGGGCTGGCCGCGGAGGTATTTCTGCTGAATGATGCGAAGCCACAGGCCGCCATCTCCGTTGGCAATCCGCAGAGCAACCGGGTCAGGAGGGCAATGTTCATGCGTTTGGAGGACATAATCCCGAGTCTGCCCTGGTCGCGAGGTTTACAGATCTCAGACCACCTGACCATGTGGTACTTCTGCTTATCACTCTCGCCGGCCCAGAAGAAACGCCCCACTCTGCGGGCCTGAAGAAGACTCAAACCATATCTTCTTCACCTGCGTGTCCGCGCAGTTTCTATGGAGCTGTTTCCGCGGGATTGTGGGCAGAAGCTGGGACCGCAACAACTTCCCCGCTATCTTTGCCAAACTCCAGGCGATCCCACCCGTGTTGCGCCACATTAGGTGGCTGACCATTGGGGTCCTTGCCTGGACGTTGTGGACTGTTAGGAATAAACTTGTGATTCAGTGTATCCCTCTTCGTCGTGCTACTGATGTTTTGTTCAAATGGTCCGGTTACTTGCAACTTTGGTGGCCGCTTAGCCGTCCCAGGAAGAGAGACACCATCACCTCCATCATCACTCAGCTTCGCGCGATGGCTCTCCGGTTGGCTCCTACGCTTCCCCCACTGATACATCTCCGTCATATCTACTTTTCCAAACACTTTTGCCCTTGTTTTGGACTCTAACTTGTATGATTTGAATGGAACTAACCCGGACTGACGCTGTTTTCAGCAGAATTGCCATGGTGTTGTTTATGTGCAGAAAAAAATATTTTTGGAATGACCTAAAACTCCACGAAACATTTTAGAAAAAATAATAAAAAATCCTCGCCAAAGATGAAGACCAGGGGCCCACACCCTGTCCACAAGGGTGGGGGGCGCCCCCCCCCCCCCTCTAGGGCGCGCCCCTACCTCGTGGGCCCCCTGGATGCCCTCCGACGCCAACTCCAACTCTATATATCTCCTTTCGGAGAGAGAAAATCAGAGAGAAGAAATCATCACGTTTTACGATACGGAGCCGCCGCCAAGCCCTAAAACCTCTCGGGAGGGCTGATCTAGAGTCCGTTCGGGGATTCAGAGAGGGGGATTCGTCGCCTTCGTCATCATCAACCATCCTCCATCACCAATTTCATGATGCTCACCGCCGTATGTGAGTAATTCCATCATAGGCTTGCTGAGCGGTGATGGGTTGGATGAGATTTATCATGTAATCGAGTTAGTTTTGTTAGGGTTTGATCCCTAGTATCCACTATGTTCTGAGATTGATGTTGCTATGACTTTGCTATGCTTAATGCTTGTCATTAGGGCCCGAGTGCCATGATTTCAGATCTGAACCTATTATGTTTTCATGAATATATGTGAGTTCTTGATCCTATCTTGCAAGTCTATAGTCACCTACTATGTGCTATGATCCGGCAACCCTGAAATGACAATAATCGGGACCACTCTCGGTGATGACCATAGTTTGAGGAGTTCATGTATTCACTATGTGCTAATGCTTTGTTCCGATTCTCTATTAAAAGGAGGCCTTAATATCCCTTATTTTCCGATAGAACCCCGCTGCCACGGGAGGGTAGGACAAAAGATGTCATGCAAGTTCTTTTCCATAAGCACGTATGACTATATACGGAATACATGCCTACATTACATTGATGAATTGGAGCTAGTTCTGTGTCACCCTATGTTATGACTGTTACATGATGAACCGCATCCGGCATAATTATCCATCACTGGTCCGGTGCCTATGAGTTTTCCATATACTAGTTTACGCTAATTTACTTTCCCGCTGCTACTATTACAATCACTACAAAATACCAAAAACATTACTTTTGCTGTCTTTACTTTTGTTACTGCTACCACCACTATCATATTATTGTGCTACTAAACACTTTGCCGCAGATATTAAGTTTCTAGGTGTGGTTGAATTGACAACTCAGCTGCTAATACTTAAGAATATTCTTTGGCTCCCCTTGTGTCGAATCAATAAATTTGGGTTGAATACTCTACCCTCGAAAGCTGTTGCGATCCCCTATACTTGTGGGTTATCAAGACTAATTTCTGGCGCCGTTGCCGGGGAGCATAGCTCTATTCTTTGAGTCACTTGGGATTTATATCTGCTGGACACTATGAAGAACTTGAAAGACGTTAAGACAACAATTTATCCCTCAACTACGAGGGGGGGTAAGGAACTGCCATCTAGCTCTGCACTTGATTCACCTTCTGTTATGAGTAAGCTAGTGACACCTAAACCTGCTTCTGCTATTCGTTCTGATATGTCGCATGTTATTGATGATGCCACTTCTGCTATGCATGATACTTATGATGAAACTGTTTCTATGCCTGATACTACTATGCCCCTTGGTGAATTTCTTGATGAACAAATTTCTAGGGCTAGAGAAAAAGAAATTATTGAATCTGAATACGATGATGATAGTGATGATGAAAATATGCTTGTTATCCCTAAGGGTTATCTTTTTGATATGGAATCTTCTGCCGCTATTTTAGCTTGCAGGGATAGATATGAGCTTAAGAGGTTATTAGTTAAATGGAATAAAGAATCACTTAGAGATAAAATGAAACCCGACCCTCCTTTTGCTACTTCACCTATATGTGTTCCTGATAAGGATTATGAATTCTCTGTTGATCCTGGTATACTTACTTTGGTTGAATCTGATCCGTTTTATGGCTATGAATCTGAAACTGTTGTGGCACATATTACTAAGTTAAATGATATAGCTGCCCTGTTCACTAATGATGAGAGATCGCGTTACTTCTATATACTCAAAATATTTCCGTTCTCATTAAAGGGTGATGCTAAGATATGGTTTAATTCTCTTGATCCTGGTTGTGTGCATAGTCCCTAGGATATGATTTATTACTTCTCTGCTAAATATTTCCCTGCTCATAAGAAACAAGCTGCTTTGAGGGAAATATACAACTTTGTGCAAATTAAGGAAGAGAGTCTCCCACAAGCTTGGGGGAGGCTTCTCAAGTTACTTAATGCTTTGCGTGATCATCCTCTTAAGAAACCTGAAATACTGGATATCTTTTATAATGGACTAATCGATGCTTTCAGAGATTACCTGGATAGTTGTGCTGGTTCTCTTTTCAGGGAAAGAACACCAGATGAAGCTGAAATTCTATTGAATAATATATTGACAAATGAAAATAATTGGGCACCTCCTGAGCCAGCTCCTGCTCCAATTACTGAGCCTATTCTTAAACCAACTCCGAAGAAGAGAGGTGTTCTATTCCTCAGTCCCGAAGATATGCAAGAGGCAAAGAAATCTATGAAAGAGAAAGGTATTAAAGCTGAAGATGTTAAGAATTTACCTCCTATTGAAGAAATACATGGTCTTAATATACCGCCTGTTGAAGAAACATATGATCTCAATTCTTTATTTATTGAAGAACTTCCTGATCCCGATATCCCGACACAGGTAGTAAAGATAAATTCTCTCTATAGATATGATAAAGCTGGAGTTCCTCCTACTAAAATTGCTAGTCAGTGCTTGGATGAGTTTGATAACTTTATGTTTAAGCAAGACGACTTCAATGCTTATTTTGGTAGACAATTAAAAGAAAATGCTTATATGATTAGACGCTTGGGTGATTATATGGCTAATATTAAAGGTGAACTTAAACTTGTTAGCAAACATGCTTTCATGGTTACCACGCAAGTAGAACAAGTGCTTAAAGCTCAAAAAGAAGTGCTTGATGAAATGAATAGTAAGAAAAATGATTATGATGTTAGAGTGGCTACTAGAACTGGTAGAATGACTCAGGAACCTTTGTATCCTGAAGGCCACCCTAAGAGAATCGAGCAAGATTCTCAGAGAAATAATATTGATGTTCCTAGTTCTTCTAAAAAGAAGAAAAAGAAACATGATAGAACTGTGCAAACTTCTAGTGAACCTATTGCTGAACCACCTGATAATCCAAATGATATATGTATGTCTGAAGCTGAAACACAATCTGGTAATGAACATGAACCTAGTGAAAATATTAATGATGATGTTCATGATGATGCTCAACCTAGTAATGACAATGATGTAGAAATTGAACCTGCTGTTGATCTTGATAACCCACAATCAAAGAATCAATGTTATGATAAAAGAGACTTTGTTGCTAGGAAACATGCTAAAGAAAGGGAACCTTGGGTTCAGAAACCCATGCCTTTTCCTCCAAAACCATCCAAGAAAAAGGATGATGAGGATTTTGAGCGCTTTGCTGAAATGATTAGGCCTATCTTCTTGCATATGCGATTAACTGATGTGCTTAAAACAAATCCTTATGCTAAATATATGAAGGATATCATTACTAATAAAAGAAAGATACCGGAAGCTGAGATTTCCACCATGCTTGCTAATTATACTTTTAAGAGTGGAATACCAAAGAAACTTGGAGATCCCGGAGTACCTACTATACCTTGCTCCATTAAAAGAAATTATATTAAAACTGCTTTATGTGATCTTGGAGCCGGTGTTAGTGTTATGCCTCTCTCTTTATATCGTAGACTTGACTTGAATAAGCTGACACCTACTGAAATATCTTTGCAAATGGCTGATAAATCAACTGCTATACCTGTTGGTATTTGTGAGGATGTGCCTGTTGTGGTTGCAAACGTTACTATTTTAACGGACTTGGTTATACTTGATATTCCCGAGGATGGTAGTATGTCTATTATTCTTGGAAGACCTTTTCTTAATACTGCAGGGGCTGTTATTGATTGCAACAAAGGCAATGTCACTTTTCATGTTAATGGTAATGAGCATACGGTACACTTTCCGAGGAAACAACCTCAAGTTCATAGTATCAACTCCATTGGAAAAATTCCTTTGATTATAATTGGAGGTTTTGAACTTCCTCTTCCTACTGTCAAAAAGAAATATGATATACTTATTATAGGGGATGTGCATATCCCCGTTGAGGTAACTTAGTGTTATTCGAAATTTCTCCGGTTTCATGATTATCGGAATGAGTTTGTTAACAAGACTTGATCAACCTTGTTAGTGGATTCTTTTTGATGAGCATGAGATGGATGAAACTAGAAGCACAACCTTCTGTACCCTCTCTATATTTTCTGTTAATTAGTAGAAATAAAGTAAAAATAGTATTTTCTGTCTATTTCCTGACTTATTCGTGCAATATAAAAATATCTCGAAAATAAAAGTCCTCAGAATGACATGCCAATTTAATATGATTTTTTGGGGAATATTTGAGGATTTACTGTGCAAAAATTACCGCGGGAGGAGCTGCCACCTGGCCACGAGGGTGGTGGGCGCCCCCCCCCCTCTAGGGCACGCCCCCCTGCCTCGTGGGCCCACGGTGGCCCTCCTCCACTTATCCCAGCAGCCATCTTCTTCCTCTGTCTCACACAAACCCGAAAAACCAACTCAAGCAGGAGTTCCAGCCACTTTTGCTGTGATTTTCGATCTCCTTGCTCAAGCACCTCTCGCAAAACTGCTTGGGGAGATTGTTCCTTGGTATGTGACTCCTCCAATGGTCCAATTAGTTTTTGTTCCAGTGCTTTATTCTTTGCAAATTTGTGGTGCATAGGTGACCATGTTCTTGAGCTTGCATGTCAAATTTATATGGTTCCAAGTAGTTCTAATGCTTGATATAGGCTCTAGGCACTTGTAGGAGTAGTTGCTATCAGTTTTACTGAAGTTGGTTCACTTTTGTTTGAAGTTACTAAAAATTTCAGATTATTTCAGAAAAATAATGAGGAGACTTTTGAGGGGTTCATCGAGCCGAATCTCAAAGGATAAACAAAATGAAGAAGCTCAGAGGCCCAAATATAATTTGCCTCGTACCACGGAGATCCGGCCGTGTGAATGGCCTTCTGATAATTTCTTGAGAGAGGCCGGGATTTATGAGGATTTCTATTCATTGATTAAGAATGCTGGCCTCACCGACTTCGTCCGCGACCAACGTCCACAGTATCTCTTACTCACAAATACTTTTGTGCAAAACTTCTACTTTTCCCCTAAAGAGTCACCTCCTTCACTAGAGTTTCATTTATATGACATTGTGAAGAAAATGCCATTGTCTGAATTTTGCGCAGTCTGCAACATACCTCCTGATGGTATCTTAGAGGAACCACCTCGTAAAGAGTTGGAACCATTTATTAACCTTATCTCTATGGGAGAAACTAGGAAGGTTTCTGATGCAAGAATCACTAGCATACATTTTCCTGTGTTACGCTATTTTGCTTTATTTGCTAGTCGATGCTTGATTGGTCATGGGAACTGTGGGAACCTTAGTGTTCCTGATATTATTATTTTGTTCCATGGTTTATACCGCGACAACACTGTTAGTATGGGCGGAATTGTTGCTAGGCGGTTGAGTCTGAACCGTACTAAAGGCCCCATCTTTGGAGGCATTTATGCTTCTCGCCTTGCTGCACACTTTAACATAGCTATTAGGCATTATGGGAAAGAAGAAAAATTGCTGCCTAATGCTTATCTAGACTATAAGAGCATGATAGCTCATGATTTTTTTGTTAAGGACGGGAATGGAGAGCTCAAATATAAGTTATACTTTGGTAAACATTATCCTGAAACTATTACATTGCCTATTCCTTCTTTGTTTAATTTTGTAGGACCCTACCTCGTTACGTGGGCTGCCGTCCAAGCTTACAAGAATCCTGCACCAGCCCCGGAACAGGAACCACAAGATGAGCCTCCACGACAATCTGTTTATTCTTGGGATCCAGAGATGACTGTCAGCCAGTGGCAGTCAGAGTCTTCTTCTTCATCACAGTATGATCCCAACTATTCTTCGTTGCAGTACGACCCCAGCTACACCTATGGGTATCCGCCAGGCTATCCCTGGCAATAGACCAACTTAGGCCAAAAGCCTAAGCTTGGGGGAGTACGTATTTCTCACCGACATTACATTTATGTTCACACACACTCATTGCTAGATGTCGGTGCTCATACTCTTTCACTGTAATATCCATGCTAGTTTATTTTCTTTTTCCTGCTTTCTTCTTGTGTGTTTGTTAAACCTTAAGAAAAACCAAAAAAATTAGTAGTAGTTTATTTTTCTGCTGTAGTAGTAATAATTAAAAAGAAAACCCAAAAATATTTCCCGTTCTTATTTTGCTTGTTGGGATCTTTCCCATGTAAATAGTTTTATTTCTTTTCTTTTCTTTGGGGGTCAGTAGGAGAAGACCATAATTAAATTGTTGAAGTGGCTCTTATATGCATTATTGTTGATTTAACCAAGAGCCCATATTGCCTTGTCTTCTCCTGTTTATTGAATGCTCGCAGATTCCAGCTTAGTCCAATGCACGTGCACCCTTATTATTATTCACACCGTTCGGTCGTGCAAGTGAAAGGCAATTATGATGATATATGATGGGCTGACTGAGATGAGAAAAGCTGGTATGAACTCGACCTCTTTTGTTTTTGTAAATATGATGAGTCCCTCGTTCTTGATTCAGCTTATTATGAATAAACATGTTTGCAATGACAATTAGAGATCATAGTTGCTTGTGCCATGCTTGATTAACTATGAGTTATAATGATTTACTTTGTGTGCCAACATGCTATTGCGATGATTATGATGTGGTATGATGGGGTGGTATCCTCCTTTGAATGATTTAAGTGACTTGACTTGGCACATGTTCACGCATGTAGTTGAAACAAAATCAACATAGCCTTCACGATATTTATGTTCATGGTGGATTATATCCTACTCATGCTTGCATCCAATGTTTATTAATTTCAATGCATGTACATGGCTGTTGTCGCTCTCTAGTTGGTCGCTTCCCAGTCTTTTGCTAGCCTTCACTTGTACTAAGCGGGAATACTGCTTGTGCATCCAATCCCTTAAACCCCAAAGTTATTCCAGATGAGTCCACTATACCTTCCTATATGCGGTATCTACCTGCCGTTCCAAGTAAATTTGTATGTGCCAAACTCTAAACCTTCAAATAAACATTCTGTTTTGTATGCTCGAATAGCTCATGTATCAACCAAGGCTGTCCTTATCTTCCGTGTTAGGCGGGTTATTCTCAAGAGGAGTGGACTCCGCTCCTCACTCATGAGAAAATGGCTGGTCACCGAGATGCCCAGTCCCATACTTTATGCAAACCAAATCAAAATTAATTGCAAACAAAACTCCCCCTGGGACCTGATGTATGTTGGAGACACTCGTTGTTTCGAGCAAGTCATGGATTGATGCTTGTTGGTGGAGGGGGAGTATAAACTTTACCATTCTGTTTGGGAACCGCCTATAATGTGTTTAGCATGGAAGATATCGCCATCTCTTAGTTGTTACGTTGACAATGAAAGTATACCGCTCAAAATGCAATTTATCTCTATTTCAAAACCGAGCTCTGGTACCTCTACAAATCCCTGCTTCCCTCTGTGAAGGGCCTATCCATTTACTTTTATGTTGAGTCATCACCCTCTTATTAAAAAGCACTAGCTGGAGAGCACAACTATCATTTGCATTCATCACTATTAATTTATATTGGGTGTGACTATGATTGGATCTCTTTTACCATGAATTACAATGTCTATGTAAGTGCATCTAGTGCCACCCCTAGTTGGTTTTGGAGTATTGACGACAAACCTAGTTGAGGGACTAATGTGTTTGTGAGAATTGCAGGAAAACACAGGTAGAAGTCCCTCGTTGATTCGGTTTTACTACCAGAGATGACCCCTAAAAATGTATGAAGACATTGAAGACAAAGGTGGTATATGAAGATATTCACATTGAAGACTATGACAAAAGAAGACACGTTATGAAGCCTATGGAGCTCGAAGACTTAGATCTTTCGTAGTTCTTTTTTCTTTTGTGTTGAGTCATAGGAACCACCGTACTGTTAAGTGGGGTCCAGGAGAACCAGTCAGAATGACTGAAGTGATGCCTAAATCAAAAACCTATGTCTTCGAGCGAAGACAATGAGAGCGAATCTTGTCCAGAGCCAGACAAGTCAGCTTTGCTTGTAGCCCAAGCAAAGTTGCCATGAGAGTTTGAAATCTGACCGTTGAGACACGTGTCAGTTCCTTAGTGACCCAGGGTCATTTCGGACAAATCAGGTCGGGTTGCCAAGTGGCTATAAATAGCCCACCCCCACACCCATAAACGGTTGGCTGCTCAGATTTCAGTGCACGGCTTTTGTCGTTTGAGAGCAACCCACCTCGAAGCCTTTGAGAGAAAATTCCTAGTGAGGAGAAAACCCCTAACCACCTAGAGCCAGAGCAAATTGGGCATCACTTGAGTCTTCTTGTCTGTATGATCTGAAGACTTATTACACTTGAGGACTGTGAATCCTCCTGACGGTTAGGCGTCGCGTTCAGAGCATCCAAGAGACATTGTGGATTGCCAGTGAACGAAGTTTGTGAAGGTTTGGGAGTCTACCTTGAAGACTTACCAGAGTGATTGGGCGAGGACTAAGTGACCTTAGCTCAAGGAGAATACAGTGAGGACTTGGTGTCCTGGACTGTGTGTTCAGGACTGGGTGTCCGGGACTGTGTGTCCTAAGGTTTAAATACCTAGCCGCTCCAACCAGACGTACAGTTGTCATAGCAACTGGAACTGGTCCAACATATCATTGTCTTCAACGAGTCACTAGTTTCATCTTCACTTCCTTTTCTTACTGTTACACATTGTGAAGCCATTGCATGCTTGCTTTATCTTTTGTCTTCACAACGTGTATGTATGAACTGTTTGGCTTCATAACTTCTTCCTACCTGATCCTTATTACACTGCAGTTGTTTGTCGTTGTGCTTTCACTCTATTGAATACATGACCATGGCTGGCCTAGTGTAATCTAACTTCCGCTGCATAGTAAAAGGCATAATCTTCGCTGTTTGTCTTCATAACTCTCACGTTTTGAAGACTTTCATAAAAATCACCTATTCACCCCCCTCCAGTCGATATAACGCACTTTCAATTGGTATCAGAGCAAGGTGCTCCCTTGTTCTGTGTGATTCGGTTTAACCACCTGGAGTTTTAGCTATGTCGACTGCAGGGATAATCAAAGTCTCCGCTGCGTGCCCCGTCTTCGATGGAACTGAATATCCCTACTGGAAGAATAAGATGCACATGCATCTTGAAGCCATTGACGTCGACCTATGGTATGTCGTCGAGAACGGCGTTCCCAAGGCTGGAGAAGGTGTCACTGCTGCTGATGTCAAGAAGTTCACTCAACTGGACTCTACCGCCAAAAATATCATCTGTGGCCATCTGACAAAAGGACAGTATGGCCGTGTGAGTGCCTTGAAGACATCCAAGCTGGTCTGGGACTGGCTCTCCAAGGTCAATGAAGGCGTCTCAACCCAGAGAGATCAAAGAATCAGTGTCCTTCGCAACCTCTTCAACCACTTCAAGCGAAATGACAATGAGAATGTCCAGCACACATTTGATCGGCTCACTGACATCACAAATGAGCTTCAAGCCCTCGGCGCCACTGAGATCACCAAACATGAAATCATCAAGACGCTGCTGAGATCACTTGATAGTTCGTTTGACATCCTAGCCCTGATGATTCAAGAACGTCCTGATTTCAAGACACTCGGTCCATCTGACATACTTGAGAGGCTCAACACACATGAGTTTCAGCTTTCTGAGAAAAGAGATATCTACGGTCCAAACTATGGATGAACTCGTGCCTTGAAGGCAAAAGCTGTTTCCTCATCTGAAGAAGAATCTGACAGCAGTTCTGATGATCCTGAAGACATTGGAAGGGAACTTGCAATGCTAGTGAAGAAGTTCCAAAAATTCACCAAGAAGAAAGGCTTCAGAAAATCTTCACGATCAAGCTCAAGGAATGATGAAGCTTGTGCTCATGACTACAAGAAGAAAACATGTCACAAGTGCAAGAAAACTGGACACTTCATCTCTGAGTGTCCACAGTGGGACAATGAGAACAGAAGGAAGAAGAAGAGCAAGGAATATGATTCTGACGACAAGAAGAAGAAGAAATACTCAAAGTCTTCTTCGAAGTCTTCCTCAAAGTCTTCATCACACAAGAAGAGCTCATCTGGCAAGGCACGTGCATTTGTTGGCAAGGAGATGGATTCAGAGGAGGAGTCCGCATCTGAGGAGGTAGAGGTGGAGTCTGAGGAGGAGTCTGATTCGGGCATTGCGAGTCTGGCTACAGCATACGTCGCCAAGTCCATCTTCAACACTGAAGACAATGACTGCATCACCGACACTGATGCAAATGACAAGAACGACTCCACTCCTACCTACTGCTTCATGGCATGCGGTGCCAAGGTAAACACACGCACTACTCGCTATCAAACATCTAGTGACGATGACTCTGACTGTGATTCAAAACCCAGCTACAAAACACTTGCTAAAATTGCAACTGAACAACAGAAAGCTATGGAACATACTCAAAAACTGTTAGACAGAAGCGATGATCTGTTGGGTGCTGAAATGACTCGATCTGAATCCTTAATTGAAGACATAAAAAACCTTCACGTTAAGTATCAGGAACTTGAAGATCGTCTTGATACTCTCTCAACAACTCATGAAAAGCTTTCCTATGATTATCTTCAAAGGAAGCAAGAACTTGAGAAATTGAGAGCGGCTCATGAAGATCTTCAAAAGGAAAACGAGTCACTTCGCGCCGAACAGATCAGTCCCGCTCAGGAAGGATTTGAACCACCATGTCTTAAATGCATTGAACGTGATAATGCTACTTCTGTTGCTGAATGTTCCACTGCTACTGCTGTTCCAATATCTTCAACTGTTGATGTGGTAACTAACCCCTCTGTTGAGGATACCACTGCTATTGCTGATGAGAATGCTAGGTTGAAGACATTGCTGGAAACAGGGATGTACAAAAGTCTTAAAGGACATCAGACATTATGTGATGTCCTCAAGAAGCAGATTCTGAATCGAAACCCTAGGAAAGAGGGTGTTGGGTTTGTGAGGAAAATAAATGCAGATGGCTCTTATTGGAAACCTGAGCAGTACCTCAAAACCACATGGGTTGCTGCAAAGGAACTTTCAGCAGATCCATCCAATTTATCTGGCTTCACTTGTGCTAACCCCATTATCATTGATGAATCCTTTGATGCAAACTATAAACTGTTTAAGAATCAGAATGGTGAAGTGTTTGCCAGGTACATTGGTACTAACTGCAGGAATGGACCGCCTATGAAGAAGATCTGGGTTCCGAAAAAATGTCTGGAAAATCTTCCTGTGAATGTCTTCATGACACCTCACTTGAAGAAGACAAACCTCAGACCAAAGGCTTCATATGGTCCAAAGGCTTCATACAAACAGAGGACTCACCTGAGTCACACTAATGCAAATGTTTTGCAGGGAAACCATACTCAGGCATATGAATATGAGAGCGGTTCTTCAAATCGTCATGTTCATATGACCAAAAATTATTCTGCCTATCCCTATGAGTACTATTGTCCACCTGCTAGACTGTTTGCTAAGGCTTCAAAGCCAAAATTCTCAGATGCTGCACTTAGACTTATCGCTTCTAAGCCACCCTTGAAGATGTGGGTGGTTAAGAAAGCTTAACTCTCTTTTGCAGGGAAAGGTCTCCAGCAGAAAAACAAAATCATCTGATGCTATTGCTGGGGACCTTAAAAATCTTGTAGGGCGCAAGATAAAATGCCCGAATGGCATCATTATGTACTTCGTTCCTGAATCACATGCTACTCTCCCTATTAGTCCTAATCTGGATCTAAGTTTTCATAACCCACTGGTTCGTCAAATGTTTATGCTTCACAATTCTCTTCGTGAAGCTTATCCCCCTAACTGCACTGTAGGGTATGACACCAGCGACTTCAAAGTCTTCAGAATGGATTATTGACAATGGGTGTACAAATCACATGACTGGCAAAAGAAGCCTTCTTATGGACTCAACATTACGTCCATCCGACAAGAGCCACATCACATTTGCTGACACTGGTAAAAGTAAGGTATTGGGTCTAGGTAGAGTTGCAATCTCAAAGGATCAACACATGGATAAAGTCATGCTTGTTGAATCCCTTGGCTTCAACTTAATGTCTATCTCAATGCTTTGCGATTTGAATATGATCGTAATGTTTGGAAAATATCGTTGCCTGGTACTAATGGAATCTGACAAGTCTGTAGTGTTTGAAGGGTATCGGAAAGGTGATTTGTACGTGGTAGATTTCTCAGCAGGACCACAACTTGCAGTATGTCTTCTTGCAAAAGCTTCAGAATGCTGGCTTTGGCATCGGAAGCTTGGGCATGCTGGCATGAGGAACCTCCACACCCTTGCGAAGAAAAAGCATGTCATAGGCATCGAGGGCGTCAAGTTCAAGAAAGATCACTTATGCAGTGCCTGTGAAGCAGGGAAGATGACAAGGGCAAAGCATCCTTCGAAGATAATCATGACTACTACTCAACCTTTCGAGCTGCTCCACATGGATCTTTTCGGTCCCACTCACTACTCAACTTTTACTACCACTGCTTGCCTCTATGGCTTCGTGATTGTTGATGATTACTCTAGATATACTTGGGAGCACATAATCCTTTACACGACTGAAGTGCAGGATGTCTTCAGACGCTTCGCCAATCGAGCTATGAACAATTTTGGCGCCAAGATAAAGCACATAAGAAGTGACAATGGCATTGAATTCAAGAACACTGGACTTGATACATATCTTGATACCTTGGGCATCACACATGAATTCTCAGCTCCGTACACGCCACAGCAGAATGGCGTCGTCGAACGCAAGAACAGAACACTCATTGAGATGGCCAGAACGATGCTAGATGAATACAAGACTCCAAGAAAATTCTGGACTGAAGCCATTGATACTGCATGCCATACAATCAATCGTGTTTATCTTCACAAGCTTCTGAACAAGACATCTTATGAACTCCTAACTGGCAAGAAGCCAAATGTCAGTTACTTTAGAGTATTTGGCTCAAGGTGCTGGATCAAGGACCCACATCACACTTCAAAATTTGTACCTAAAGCACATGAGGGCTTTATGCTTGGATATGGAAAGGACTCGCACTCCTACAGAGTCTTCAATCTCTTTCATTACAAAGTGGTTGAAACAGTGGATGTGCGGTTCGATGAGACAAATGGTTCACAAAGAGAGCAACTGCCAAATGTGCTAGATGAAGTTCCAGCTAGTGAATCAATCAAGCTTATGGGAACTGGAGAGACTATACCTTTTGAAGCTCATCCTGAAGAAGAACTTATCATCTCAGCACCTGATCAACATGAAGACAATGCTCAGCCTGAAGACATTCCTTCCAACAACAACACAGATCAGCAAGAGCAAAGTCTTCGCCCTGTACATCCTCGTGTTGCAAATGAAGTGCAGATTGACAGAATAATTGACAGCATCAATGCACCTGGTCCACTCACTCGTTCAAGGGCAACTCAGGTAGCAAATTTCTGTGGGCACTTCGCATTCGTATCAATATCAGAACCCAAGAAAGTTGAAGAAGCCTTCATGGAACCTAAATGGATTCAAGCTATGCAAGAAGAGCTTCAACAATTTGAGCTGAATAATGTATGGGAACTGGTTAAGCGTCCTGATCCACGGAAGCACAACATAATAGGCACCAAATGGATATACCGCAACAAGCAAGATGAGCATGGTCAAGTTGTCAGAAACAAAGCTCGTCTCGTTGCTCAAGGATATACTCAAGTGGAGGGCATTGACTTCGATGAAACATTTGCTCCTGTGGCAAGGCTTGAAGCTATACGCATACTGCTGGCCTATGCAAATCATCATAACATACTTCTATATCAAATGGATGTGAAAAGTGCCTTTCTCAATGGCAAGATTGAAGAAGAAGTGTATGTTGCACAGCCACCTGGCTTTGAAAATCCAAAACATCCTGACATGGTATACAAGCTCAACAAGGCACTGTATGGCCTCAAACAAGCCCCTAGGGCCTGGTATGACACACTCAAATACTTCCTGAAGAGCAAAGGCTTCATACCTGGTTCCCTGGATCCCACTCTTTTCACGAAGACATATGATGGTGAACTGTTTGTGTGCCAAATATATGTGGATGACATTATCTTTGGCTGCACCAATCAGAAGTACAGTGAAGAGTTTGGATATATGATGCAAGAGCAATATCAGATGTCCATGATGGGGGAGCTGAAGTTCTTCCTTGGCCTTCAAATACGACAACAACGCAATGGCATCTTCATATCTCAAGAGAAGTATCTCAAAGATTGCCTGAAGAAGTTCGGTATGCAAGACTGCAAAGGCTTCACAACACCAATGCCAGCCAAACATCATCTAGGTCCTGACGACAATGGTAAAGAGTTCGATCAAAAGGTATACCGCTCCATGATTGGTTCTTTGCTTTATTTATGTGCATCTAGGCCAGATATCATGCTTAGTGTTTGCATGTGTGCTCGATTTCAAGCGGCACCAAAGGAGTCGCATCACTTAGCTGTGAAGCGAATTCTTCGATATTTGGCTCACACCCCAACTCTAGGATTATGGTATACAAAGGGCTCAGAGTTTGATTTGGTTGGATTTTCGGATGCTGATTATGCTGGTGACAAGGTTGATCGCAAGTCTACATCAGGCACATGTCACTTTCTGGGACGATCACTTGTATGTTGGTCTTCAAAGAAGCAGAACTGTGTATCTCTCTCCACTGCTGAATCTGAATACATTGCTGCTGGATCTTGCTGCGCTTAGCTTCTGTGGATGAAGCAAACACTCAAGGACTATTGCATTCATCTGAAGCAAGTGCCACTTTACTGCGACAACGAAAGCGCCATCAAGATTGCCAACAACCCAGTTCAGCACTCGAAGACAAAGCACATTGAAATTCGTCATCACTTTCTCAGAGATCATGTTGTGAAGGAAGACATTGATATCATACACGTCAACACTGAAGAGCAATTGGCGGATATCTTCACCAAGCCCTTGGATGAGAAGAGATTTTGCAAGTTACAGTGTGAGCTAAATATCTTGGAATCCTCAAATGTCTTGTGATCAGGCACACATCCTAACACTTATGCATATTGATGACTTAGATGTGCAACACACAAAGTAAAGTATATCTTCATTCAATGAAGACATACATTCTAAGTGTGAATACATTAATGTGGAATTTGACTTCGGAGCGCCACGATAATTGTGCGCCGTGTCTGGGTCTAATACTTCCTATACGGTGGGTAACACCACCACCAAACGTTCTATTTTGAAGTGTTTCACTCATGGCGCTACCTTGCAATATCTTCACATTTGGTTGTCTTCACATTTGGTTTGGCTTCGAACATGTCTTCATGATTATCTTCACTATGTTGCTTGTATAGATATATATATGCTAGTGCTCTGTCCTCTACAGCATTCACTTATAGCTATGTCTTCGTGTTGAATCTTTTGAACTAAGTGAATGTGATCGGACCCCAAACTTCTCTATGCTTTCTATCTCAAACTCTATCTCTCTAAGTCATATGCATTTTGTTGAAACTTTCAAATGTCTTCACTGTGTCCTTGTCAGCTGAAGATATAGAGACAACCATAAAGTCTGTTTTTAATGCTCATTCCTCCACATAAAATCCGGAGAAGCAGGAACGACCGCCCAACAATTTAGGCGTGCGTGGGACGTGGAACAAACCCCAAACTTCCGCTAACTGGCCACGCGTTCCCCAAATGCGAACTGCCAGGGGCACCTGTGTAATAGCACAGTGCCGCCCCTGAGCCTATAAATTCACACTTACCGCAGTAATTATCTCCTTCTTCCACCCTCGCAAGAACTCTAGTGCCACCACTAGCACTCAACGACGCCGGAGACGAAGCGCTTCGCTGCCGCAACCTCTCCAACACCGTCCTCACGCTGACCGCGGACATCGTCCTCTCCGCCGTCGCCGTAGGTGTTTTCCATCGCCAAGTTAGGGCACGGAGGACTGAACTGCTCGGCATCAACTCCCTTTCGTCTAGCAGTTCCAGTGTGGTAAATAAAACTTCTTTTTACAGCCTCTTTTGATCTCATGGTTCTGTCACTTTCTACCATAAGAAGTTTCTCTTCACACTAGTTAGATCTCTCGCTGCATCTCATAACATGCCTAGTATATTCACTTGTGCTTCATAAAGTAGTTAGATTCCTCACTTGTACTGATCTGTGGGTTCGTACAAATCTGGAACTAACTTCTTATCTATGAGTGAATGTCTTCGCACGATGAGGTCAATGTCTTCTAAACTGATTAATCTTCAAAACCTTCTAAGAATGCATATGACCTCTTCCCCTTCTCTCGCACCTTAATGCTGTCACAGGTACATGTCCGTGGGAGAATCCTTCGGTTCTCATAGTCTGCATTCATTTGCAGAATTCCTACAGCATCGCATAAACTCTCGTGAAGCCAGTTCCTGTTGGTCCAGAAAAAGAAAGCCTTTGAAGCCTTTGAAAGCTTTGAAGCCTTTCAAGTTAAAGTTTATGGCTTCAGAAGCAGCAGCAAGGAAGGGGGGCAGACAGAGACGTGAGGGAACTTCCAAGGATCTGCCTGAAGACTTGGCAGAAATGTACAAAACAGATCCAGAAGAGAGCTATGGGCAGCGCAAGACACGAATCCAATGGATTCGACACTATTGGGCAGAACAGTGGTTCAAATACCGCTTCGTCACCGAGGAGTATGCTGAGAAAAGTGCCATCAGGAGACCATGGGGGGACATCCGCTTCAAGAATCTCTTGCCCAGGACCAGAGATGAAGCCATTGCTCAAGGCTTCTACCCATGCATGGTCCGAGGACCACAGCCTGATGAAGTGCATCCGTCGTCACTCCTCTGGTGTCATGACGACAATCTCTTCAAGCGCAACTTTCAGTTTGCCCAACAGTCAGCGAAGCTAAACAAGAAGAAATTTGGGTTAGACTTCAACCCTGGTCCCTCCGCACCAAGGGCAGATGGCACACGCGACGCGGAACCCAATGTCATCGGTCCGTTTGCCAATCTTGAGGGCCTGATCACTCACATCTTAGTCCAAGGGACTACCGTAAATGACCCTCCAGCTGACTCTGAGTCTGATGAAGCTCCTGCTGTGCTGAAGCCAAAGCAGACGAAGAAACCAAAAGCTTCAAAGCCGGCCCCTGCCTCAAAAATCTCAAGGGCAAAGCCAATGAAAACTGCACCTCCTGAAGTCAGTGTGCAGTCTGAAGACGTATCCCGCGTCTCCAAGCCCCAGAAGGAAAAGGAGCCCCAGCAACAAACAGGCAAAGAGCTCACTGCTGCTGCCATTCTGCGCAGCGAAGCCATTGATCTATCAAGCGATGAAGATCTGGGAGATGACGCTCTAGAGTAGCTTATCAAAAGCAAAGAAGAAGCTGAAATCTTCAATAATTTACCTCTCTTTGATGTCGCCATCATCCACAACTTCATCGATGAATGGTTTGCCTCACCAGACATCAGCTTCGAAGATCTACAACTGCCTGTCGGTCTAAGCGTCGCCTTCCAAGGCGCAATTGCTTCAGAACTTGCCATTGCTCAGCGCATAGTTGAGCTGAAGCAGAAAATTGATCACGAAAAGACTCAGTTCAAGAAGCACATGGCCAGGCTCAGCGTGCAGGAAGTAATGAGCTTCAAAACCATGTTGCATGAGCTCAAGGAAAATTTCCTGAAGAAGCATGCTGAAGCTCAGGGCTCATGTGAGCGGATGAAGTCTCTGGCAGAATGATGTGTGCATGCCTACAATGAGGCCGAGAAGCGCAAGGCACTTGGGCGTCCTGGCATCGACCCCAAGATGGCCGCGAAGAAGAAGAAGCAGCCTGCTGTGAATGAACCAGAGGCACCAAGACAAGAAGCTATTCCGATTGTCTTCCCAACCTCCACGACTGGCTCGAAGCCAAAGAGCCGGTCAACCGCTTCTGAGCTTAAGAAGACACGGAATGCAGAGGCTGAAGCCAGGAAAAGGAAAAGCTCTGAAGCCTCTCCTACTGCCCCCAGCAAAAAGAAACGCAAGATCAAGAAATCTCGGGCTGCTCCCACAGAGCCCTTGATAGTTGAACCCCTCTCTGTCCTTCACCCCAATGCAGAAAGAAGACTGACAGTTCATGAGCCTGCTCCCACAGAGGCTCCTGAAGCTGAAGATATTCCAGCGGCCGACCCCATAGCTGCTGAAGACATTGGTCATCAAGACAATGTACAAGATGATGCAGCCCTTCCTCAGCTTGAAACAAGCGAACTCATCAGTATTGGTCGTCCTCTGACGCCAATGGCACAAGATGAGTCATGGGCGGATCGCCCTCAAGAGGAAGAAGACTTTGAGGTCCAGCCCACTCCGACCCCACAAGCATCGTCTACGTTCCGTAGGCTTCGCAAAGGTCCACGGCCTCAAGTCCATACTGCAGAAATTCCGGCTGCATTAGCCGAAGACAATGAAGAAGCACCACCAGAACCCACTTCCCCGCTCCATCAAGATGCAGTTCTTCACGAGAACGTGCCTGAGGTTGTCCCTCCAACTACACAAGCGGAGGAAGAAAATGTTGCGGCTGCCACCACAAACATTGAAGCCAATGTGGAGCCCGCCCCACCAAATGCTTCAGCGGACAGCGAAGCTACTAAGCCCGACACTTCAGTCCCTGAATCTGCTGCAGGTCCACAGTTTGATTATCATATTGAGCACAGGCCTCATGTCCAGAAGCCAGTCCCAAGGCTTCCAAGGTTTCCAGGTCCTGCATCAGCACCTGGCTCCTTTGATATTAACAGCTTCAAGGCAGACAATACATTTTTCAATAGCTCCAAGAACCCCTATTCAAGGGAAAGGATTGTATCAGACAGGTTCTGGAGCTATTCTCAGCGCAGCTATTACTCATGCATCTTATACAACCAAGGTCACATCTTTCCACACAAGCACCTTGAGGTTGAAGCCATTGCTGGTCTGCCATGTCTTGAGGAAGCCTTGGATTGCTTCAAGCAAGTGGGTCTGCTGCCATTTGTGACTGATGAAGAGCACTAGAATGAAGAGCTTCTGCTTCAGTTCTATGCCACTCTCCATATCAAAGGATACAACAGAGATCCGAAGACTTGGATCCTGGAGTGGATGACCGGCAATGTCCATCATGAAGCCAATGCATTTGATATCATTGAGCTCACCGGCCTGCCCACTCCAGGCGAATTCTTCGAGGAAGGCTGTCAACTACATTCTGAAGCTATTGAGAGCATATTCCAGAGGCCTGAACCCAATATGAGTCAGATGCTCTCAATGATGAAGCCATTGCCTCAGGATGCACCCTATCCAACTGAGTTCTTCGTTGAAGACCTAGAGTACCTGCCCAGGACCATATATCACATCATCCGGCGGACTCTCTGGCCCATTAAGGGACACTCACCACATGCCAAGATCGAGGGTGCAATGAAGACTCTCATATTCTATATCCTGCATGGCAAATGCTTCAACGCACAGGATCTCTTCATACGCCAACTTGCAACGTCGGGCTCGGAATTATTTGGTTTGAAGTTCTATGCTCCTTGGGTGATGAGGCTAATCAAACTGCACTCTGCGATCTCGTATCAGCCCTCTACCCAAAACCATCGGATCTTCTTGCCAGATGTGGATATCTCTGCTGAAGCAATATACCCTGAGCCTGCCAAGCAACCGATAAGTCTTCAGAATGCAGAACACCAGAGCTTCACGTAGAATGTTGAAGGTGTTGAAGCCATATCCAGGGTATATCCGTTGGCTGGCACTACACGTGCACCAGCATCTACTGAAGCCACAGACAACACAAATGCTCCAAGACCCAAGAAGCATGCTCGTGTCCTCACTGACTGAGAGCTTCTTGTGGCCCTTCACCAAAAGCAAGATAGGCATCACGACTGGCTAAAACGTCAGATGAAGAGCCTCTTGGTGGATGTCAATCGTCTTCAAAACCTTGCCACCAAGAATGCCTTCGTTACACACGAAACCTGCCGTTGTACATGGAAAGGGCTCTCAATGATATGTACTGAAGCTGAACTTGAAGAGGATGGCTTCACAGAGCGTTTCAAGTTTGACACCACACCTCCTAGAAGGGTTGTGATGCGCAACACACCATCACTAGAAGACTCTGAGTTCTCTTCATCTGCTGCCACAGTTACTGCAAGGATCATTGATGAAGACGACAATGCCACATCACCACCACCTGCTTCAGCACATCCCAGCTCTGCACCGCCAAACAACTCCACCGACCCTGCTGCACCTGGGAACGCATAGCAAACTCTATGTCTTCAAACCTTTTTGGTCATTACTGACAAAAGGGGGAGAAGCGTATGATGTTTATAGTCTTCAAGTGGGTCAATATGGGCGGGTGCCTTATGTTTTGTCATATTTTGCTTCGTGTTTACAACTCTTGTTTTTGCTTCATTTGGTTCTTTGAGTTGTAAACACTAAAACTCGATGGTCGTCTGCTACTTATTTGCCACTCTGTTTGCGAAGATAAATTCCGCATGTGCGACGATAAATTCCGCACTTATCTCATTCTGCAAACGTCCATTTTCCATTATGCATGTCATTATCTTCATATACTTTCACATGCATAGTGGATTGTCATCATAAGCTGAAGAGGATCTCCACAAGTACAACCTGCCATGTGCATTTGCATCCCAAAAGCAAATTAACTTATATGCACATCTTCAGGGGGAGCCTTTGCAACTTATGAAGACAATTCCCTATCCTTTACAAACTTCACACATTATATTCCCCGTTGAAAACTTCAACTAGTTTGTCATCAATCACCAAAAAGGGGGAGATTGTAAGTGCATCTAGTGCCACCCCTAGTTGGTTTTGGAGTATTGACGACAAACCTAGTTGAGGGACTAATGTGTTTGTGAGAATTGCAGGAAAACACAGGTAGAAGTCCCTCATTGATTCGGTTTTACTACCAGAGATGACCCCTAAAAATGTATGAAGACATTGAAGACAAAGGTGGTATATGAAGATATTCACATTGAAGACTATGACAAAATAAGACACGTTATGAAGCCTATGGAGCTCGAAGACTTAGATCTTTCGTAGTTCTTTTTATTTTGTGTTGAGTCATAGGAACCACCGTACTGTTAAGTGGGGTCCAGGAGAACCAGTCAGAATGACTGAAGTGATGCCTAAATCAAAAAACCTATGTCTTCGAGCGAAGACAATGAGAGCGAATCTTGTCCAGAGCCGGACAAGTCAGCTTTGCTTGTAGCCCAAGCAAAGTTGCCATGAGAGTTTGAAATCTGACCGTTGAGACACGTGTCAGTTCCTTAGTGACCCAGGGTCATTTCGGACAAATCAGGTCGGGTTTCCAAGTGGCTATAAATAGCCCACCCCCACACCCATAAACGGTTGGCTGCTCAGATTTCAGTGCACGGCTTTTGTCGTTTGAGAGCAACCCACCTCGAAGCCTTTGAGAGAAAATTCCTAGTGAGGAGAAAACCCCTAACCACCCAGAGCCAGAGCAAATTGGGCATCACTTGAGTCTTCTTGTCTGTGTGATCTGAAGACTTATTACACTTGAGGACTGTGAATCCTCCAGACGGTTAGGCGTCGTGTTCAGAGCATCCAAGAGACATTATGGATTGCCAGTGAACGAAGTTTGTGAAGGTTTGGGAGTCTACCTTGAAGACTTACCAGAGTGATTGGGCGAGGACTACGTGACCTTAGCTCAAGAAGAATACGGTGAGGACTTGGTGTCCTGGACTGTGTGTTCAGGACTGGGTGTCCGGGACTGTGTGTCCTAAGGTTTAAATACCTAGCCGCTCCAACCAGACGTACAGTTGTCACAGCAACTGGAACTGGTCCAACATATCATTGTCTTCAACGAGTCACTGGTTTCATCTTCACTTCCTTTTCTTACTGTTACACATTGTGAAGCCATTGCATGCTTGCTTTATTTTTTGTCTTCACAACGTGTATGTATGAACTGTTTGGCTTCATAACTTCTTCCTACCTGATCCTTATTACACTGCAGTTGTTTGTCATTGTGCTTTCACTCTATTGAATACATGACCATGGCTGGCCTAGTGTAATCTAACTTCCGCTGCATAGTAAAAGGCATAATCTTCGCTGTTTGTCTTCATAACTCTCACGTTTTGAAGACTTTCATAAAAATCGCCTATTCACCCCCCCTCTAGTCGATATAACACACTTTCAGTCTAGTCAGTCCTTGATCTTTAAAGGTGCTCTACATTTATGTTTTGCGGTCTCAGAAAGGGCTAGCGAGATACCATCTTGTTATATCATATTATGATTGTTTTGAGAAAGTGTTGTCATCCGAGATTTATTATTATGACTTGCTAGTTGATTATGCTATTGATATGAGTAATTATGAGACCTGAGAATTATGGCAAATGTGGTTAGTTATGATCTATGCTGAAAACTTGAATGCTAGCTTGACAACAAGAGCAAACAGAGTTTGTAAAAGTTTTTCTTTCTTTCAGTTTGTCAACTGAATTGCTTGAGGACAAGCAAGGGTTTAAGCTTGGGGGAGTTGATACGTCTCTGTCGTATCTACTTTTCCAAACACTTTTGCCCTTGTTTTGGACTCTAACTTGTATGATTTGAATGGAACTAACCCGGACTGACGCTGTTTTCAGCAGAATTGCCATGGTGTTGTTTTATGTGCAGAAAACAAATATTCTCGGAATGACCTGAAACTCCACGGAACATCTTAGAAAAAATAATAAAAAATCCCCGCCAAAGATGAAGACCAGGGGGCCCACACACTGTCCACGAGGGTGCGGGCGCGCCCCCTACCTCATGGGCCCCCTGGATGCCCTCCGACGCCAACTCCAACTCTATATATATCCTTTCGGAGAGAAAAAAATCAAAGAGAAGAAATCATCGCGTTTTACGATACGGAGCCGCCGCCAAGCCCTGAAACCTCTTGGGAGGGCTGATCTGGAGTCCGTTCGGGGCTCCGGAGAGGGGGATTCATCGCTATCGTCATCATCAACCATCCTCCATCACCAATTTCATGATGCTCACCGCCGTGCGTGAGTAATTCCATCGTAGGCTTGCTGGACGGTGATGGGTTGGATGAGATTTATCATGTAATCGAGTTAGTTTTGTTAGGGTTTGATCCCTAGTATCCACTATGTTCTGAGATTGATGTTGCTATGACTTTGCTATGCTTAATGCTTGTCACTAGGGCCCGAGTGCCATGATTTCAGATCTGAACCTATTATGTTTTCATGAATATTTGTGAGTTCTTGATCCTATCTTGCAAGTCTATAGTCACCTACTATGTGATATGATCCGGCAACCCTGAAGTGACAATAATCGGGACCACTCCTTATGATGACCATAGTTTGAGGAGTTCATGTATTCATTATGTGCTAATGCTTTGTTCCGGTTCTCTATTAAAAGGAGGCCTTAATATCCCTTAGTTTCCGATAGGACCCCACTGCCACGGGAGGGTAGGACAAAAGATGTCAGGCACGTATGACTATATACGGAATACATGCCTACATTACATTAATGAATTGGAGCTAGTTCTGTGTCACCCTATGTTATGACTGTTACATGATGAACCGCATTCGGCATAATTATCCATCACTGATCCGGTGCCTACGAGTTTTTCATATACTGGTTTACGCTTATTTACTTTCCCACTGCTACTGTTACAATCAGTACAAAATACCAAAAACATTACGTTTGCTGTCTTTACTTTTGTTGCTGCTACCACCACTATCATATTACTGTGCTACTAAACACTTTGCCGCAGATATTAAGTTTCTAGGTGTGGTTGAATTGACAACTCAGCTGCTAATACTTGAGAATATTCTTTGTCTCCCCTTGTGTCGAATCAATAAATTTGGGTTGAATACTCTACCCTCGAAAGCTGTTGCGATCCCCTATACTTGTGGGTTATCACCCACCACCTCCAGAACCAGATTAGATCGTCGTCTTCTTACACCACCGCCGCCGCCGTCTTGGGGTGTCTCGTTGTGCATCTGTATTGGGCTTGTTGTGTTGTGCCCACAGCTAAACTTGGGTCTGAGTGTGTGTCTCTGTGTGTGTGTGTGCGTGCGTTGGACCCTGCCTGCGGTGGCATTGTGTGGGTGTGTTCCGTGTTCCGTTGTTACCTTGTTACTCTGTGCTTGGTGGTTGCTTTATTTATAAAGCAGGGCTGTCGGTGTCAAAACCGGCGGATCTCGGGTAGGGGGTCCCGAACTGTGCGTCTAAGGCGGATGGAAACAGGAGGCAGGGGACACAATGTTTACCCAGGTTCGGGCCCTCTCGATGGAGGTAATACCCTACTTCCTGCTTGATTGATCTTGATGATATGACTATTACAAGAGTTGATCTACCACAAGATCGTAGAGGCTAAACCCTAGAAGCTAGCCTATGATTATGATTGTTCTTGTCCTACGGACTAAACCCTCCGGTTTATATAGACACCGAAGGGGGCTAGGGTTACACAGAGTCGGTTACAAGGGAGGAGATCTACATATCCGAATTGCCAAGCTTGCCTTCCACGCAAAGGAGAGTCCCACCCGGACACGGGACGAAGTCTTCAATCTTGTATCTTCATAGTCCAACAGTCCGGCCAAAGGATATAGTCCGGCTGTCCGAGGACCCCCTAATCCAGGACTCCCTCAGTAGCCCCTAAACCAGACTTCAAAGACGACGAGTCCGGCGCGCAGATTGTCTTCGGCATTGCAAGGCAGGTTCCTTCTCCAAATACTCCATAGAAGATTTTGAACACAAGGATCGTGTCCGGCTCTACAAAACAAATTCCACACACCACCATAGAGAGTATATTATTCCACAAATCTAATCTGTCAACAACTTTTTATAATGTGGCATCACTCTATGGCCCGGTCTTTATTCAAACCGTTTTTCTCAACCAGACTGCACATATTGCGAGGCGGTTTTCTTGGCACGTCTTGTCGAAGCAGAGATGGTGTCCCTTATCACAGGATTCTCATCAATACGGGTGTGGGTAACCCAACCACGCCTGCTGGTATGACTCCTCGATTTTAGGCAAGTTCCGAACGGCCACGCGGAGGACGCTTGATATTCATCCTCTTTATAAAGGGGCCAAGGCCTGTCCTTTTCTTCTCGCACTCGATCCTTCCCTTCCCCCACCTTGAGTTCCAACACCCAAGGCTCGGGCTAAGCGCTTCGGACCTTCAACCATGTCCGGATCCAACCTTCAAGGTCGGTGGATGGCCTCTTTTGTCATAGAGGAGGACATCAAGAAGCTAAGAGAAGCCAGGTATCTGACTGCCGAAATCTCGCACAGGCTGCCTGCTCAAGGGCAGGTCATCCCCACTCCCGAACCCAACGAGAGTGTCTTATTTGTTTCCCACTTCCTTCGAGGGCTAGGCTTTAGTCTTGATCCCTTTGTTAGAGGGCTGATGTTCTATTACGGGTTCGATTTCCACGATCTAGCCCCAGATTCCATCCTTCACATCTCGTCGTTTATCGTCGTGTGTGAGGCTTTCCTTTGCATCACCCCACACTTCGGCCTGTGGCTCAAGACCTTCAATGTGAAGCCGAAGATGATCGATGGGAGACACACAGAATGCGGAGGTGCCATAATAAGCAAAGGCGTCGATGCTCCATGGCCAAAGGGTTCCTTCCCGGAGGTGTCCAACTTATGGCAGCAGGAGTGGTTTTACATCACAGCTCCCCGAAGTACTAAGTGGGTAGCTTCCCCCACCTTCCATTCGGCCCCCCCGCCACAACTGGCGTCATGGGTCAACAAGGGGCTGGATTGGGGCCAGTTAATGATGTGCCGACATTGCAAAGTCGCATCCGAGATCTCCTCAAGATGGACGTCAGTCTCGTCAAGGTAATGCAAGTTATGCTAGTTCGTCGGGTCCTGCCATTCCAACGTCGATCTCTCCGTATGTGGGAGTTCAACCCGGAAGGACCGCGAACTATTCAGCAATTCTTCGGCATGACACTAGAAGGGATGTATGGATTTTTCTTCGGATCATGAATAAAGTGTCTGGACACCATCGAGGATGCGGGTCTAAACTGCAATCGTCCAGATACCCATGTAAGTAATTCTGCGGCCGAACATGTCGTCTCTTCACTTGTCATAACATTATTCTGAAAAAATTGCTCTTGGCCAGGACTGGACAAGAAAGGCGAAGATGATCAGGTGTTCGGCCCCCCTTCCCGAAGGCTCACCAGATCCTGTACTAGCCAAGATGCTTGAGCTCGCACCCTATCAAGTGCCATCAGGGGAAGATAAAGGGGGGAATAAAGAAGCCAAAAGCGGGCCTCACGCGTTGCTCATCCAAATCGGGGGAATTAGTGTCTCCGCGAAGGAGGATAATCGGGGAGAAGAATCTAGAATCCCCTCTCCCCAAGGAAGGAAAAGGACTGCCTCTGACGACTCGGAAACAAAAGTTTCCAAACGCGGGAAGAAACCTTCGCTAGGGGGCCCTGCCCCGGAGGGCGTCCTTACCGCATAGTGCCCATAAGGGGGCCAGCCCTCCACCGAACTGTATGTGAATCAAGAGTACTTTTGGTAAACATATCCTGCTTTATCTCCAAGGACAATAACCGAGACATATATCTTGCAGTCCGGCTCGTAGCCCTTCTCAACAGAGTTCGTCTTCGGGGGATCTTCTTCCGGAGATGATGGAGAGCGAAACGCCTCCCCCTGTCTCCCCGCCTCCTGGGGCGGACGACCCTGAGGTGTCATTGTCGGTGTCAAAACCAGCGGATCTCGGGTAGGGGGTCCCGAACTGTGCATCTAGGCCGGATGGTAACAGGAGGCAAGGGACACGAAGTTTTACCCAGGTTCGGGCCCTCTCGATGGAGGTAAAACCCTACGTCCTGCTTGATTAATATTGATGATATAGGTAGTACAAGAGTAGATCTACCACGAGATCGGAGAGGCTAAACCCTAGAAGCTAGCCTCTGGTATGATTGTTGTTGTCTATGTTGTCCTACGGACTAAAACCCTCCGGTTTATATAGACACCGGATAGGGTTAGGGTTACATAGAGTCGGTTACAATGGTAGGAGATCTGCATATCCGTATCGCCAAGCTTGCCTTCCACGCCAAGGAAAGTCCCTCCCGGACACGGGACGAAGTCTTCAATCTTGTATCTTCATAGTCCAGGAGTCCGGCTGAAGGTATAGTCCGGCCATCCGGACACCCCCTAATCCAAGACTCCCTTAGTAGCCCCTGAACCAGGCTTCAATGACGACGAGTCCGGCGCGCAGATTGTCTTCGGCATTGCAAGGCGGGTTCCTCCTCCAAGTACTTCATAGAAGATTTTGAACACAAAGATAGTGTCCGGCTCTGCAAAATAAGTTTCCACATATTGCCATAGAGAGAATAATATTTACACCAATCTAATCTGCTGACGTATTCCGTAGCGTGTCACACCATGGCCAAGCCTTTATCCGAGTTGTTTCATTATCCTACCTCGGCGCGTCATGCGAGGCGGTTTCCTTGGCACGTCTTGCTAAAGCAGAGATCGTGTCCCCTTATTCCGGGATTCTCATCAATACGGGTGTGGGTAACCCAACCGCGCCATTGATTACGGTGCTTGGAGATAAGCGAGTTTTACCAGGCTGGTGGGGACATGTAGTTGCGTCCACCCATATAAGGGGATAAGGATCCACCTTTTCACCTACGCCTTCTTCCTCTTCGCCTATCCATTCTTGCGCACTCGAGCTCCAGCGCCCAAGTCCGCACTCCCCACCTCAACCTTCTCCAGCTATGTCCGGAGCGGGAGGCAAGTGGATGGTCTCCTCCATCACGGAGGTACACATCAAAAAGCTGAGGAAGGCCGGATACCTGTCTAACGACATCACGTACCGGCTTCCCGAAAAGGGGTAGCTCATCCCCACCCCTAGGCCCCATGAGAGGGTGGTGTTCCTCCCCCATTTCCTCCGCGGACTGGGCTTCCTTCTCCACCCATTTGTCCGGGGGCTCATGTTCTACTATGGCCTGGATTTCCACGATCTGGCCCCGAAATTTGTCCTCAACATCTCGGCGTTTATCGTCGTGTGCGAGGCTTTCCTCCGCATCCGCCCCCATTTCGGCCTATGGCTCAAGACTTTCAACGTCAAGCCGAAGGTGGTGCGCGGCAACCAGGCGGAGTGCGGAGGCGCCATGGTGGGCAAGATGGCCAACGTCTTATGGCTCGAGGGCTCCTTTGTGGAGACCCTGAAGGGGTGGCAATCGGGGTGGTTTTACATCACCGAGCCGCGCGACCCCGAATGGGTCACAGCCCCCGTGTTTCGATCCGGACCCCCTATGCAGCTCACCTCCTGGAAGGAGACGGGCCTGTCATGGGGTAAGAAAGGAGAGCTGACCGGACTCCAAACATGCGTCCAAACCCTGGTGGACAAGAAGCTCAAACTTGTCAACGTAGTCCAGGTTATGCTTATCCGCTTGATCCTCCTGTGTCAACAACGGGCTTTCAACCTATGGGAGTTCGACCCGGCGCGGCATCAAACTCTGAGCAGGCTCTTCGACACGACGTACGAAGATGCCTGGAAGGTGCTTTTCAAGGGCGCCGAGGCTCCCGCATCCGCTATCGAGGATCGCGGATTCAGTGCGCAGCGTCATGCTCTCGCGGTAAGCTGTTTTTTCCTTTTACAGGGTATCAATTTTTCATAGTTTGACTCTATGCGGGATCTAAGCTCCCTTACCTTTGACAGGATTGGCAGGTGACGTCCGGACAGATCAACTGTCCGACTCCTTTGCTCGAAGGCCCAGCGGACGCTCGCTTGGCGAAGCTGCTGGTTCCGGCACCCTATGTGGTGCCGGAGAAGAAGGCCACGAAAAAGGCCATAGGGACTCGAAAGAGTGCCCGGCGCCAGGAGGTGTAGGATCCATCATCCGACGGTTCCGAGGTGCATTCCTCCCGTGAAGACAAGGAGGAAGAAGAAGAGACCTCTCCCCCTCCAGCGGGAGGAGAGAAGAAAAGGAAGGCCGCCCTCTCTGGGGAGTCCGGAGGGTCCAAGAAGGGGAAAACCCTTCCTCCGGACTACTCCACCGACGCCGACGATGGCGAAGAGGAGTGGCAGCCCAAGGCCAAGCCCCTGGCAAAATCGTAAGTATCCGGATACCAGAGTAATTCATAGTATTCGTTTATTGCACAGCTTTCCCTTATGCCGAATATGTTTATGCAGCCCACCCAAAGACCGGCTCGATGCGTCGTCGAGCAGTTCACTGGACTCGTCGGATGTGAACTCGCTTCCGACGGCTTCCTCCCCCCGCCCTACGGACGACACCGAAGTGTTGTCCCAATAGGTTCCAAGCCGGGAGGAGGTGGTCCTGGAGGTGCCGCAAGGCGACCTCCCGGACTCCAGGAGTAAAGGCGATGAAACCCCCCAGGGCTCCAAGTCCGGCTCTAGGCCGGACACCGCTCCGGAACCTTCAAAGGTTCCAGAGTCCGGCAGGGGATCTCCTTCCAAGAGGAGCAAGCCCACCGTGCCGGTGACCCCCTTCCAACTGGAGGCGCCGGACAATCTGTTGGAGGCGCTCCAAGGCGCCTCCATCGACGAGGAGCACCGCACCATTATGAGTGCGGTGGTCCAGAGGGTTCAGTCCACCAAGAGCGGACTGACTAAAGCTTGTACTAGCCTTTTAACAGGCTTTGAGGTAAGTAAAGAATGTGTAAATAATATTACCGCATAGACAGTAGCCCCTGATGCTCTGTTTGGCATTCGGGAAGAAAAGCCGTATAGAGGATCAAATAAAATTTGTAGGAGTCTAACAAAAAGGATTCAATATGCGTATGCAGGCTTCTCTGCTTGTGTCTGCTGCACTGACTACGGAAGTGGACACGCTAAAGCAGAACCTCGAGCAGTCCGAGCAAGAGCTCGGGCTTGCCAAGAAGCAGCTCGAGGACAATGAAGGTAAGAAATACCTTGTTTTTAAATATATATATAAAAAGGTGCAATTGCAAAAAATAACAGGATTACCGTGGCTATTGTAGGGGCCACGTCTGAGGTGGCGACCCTTGAGCAAGCGCTGGTCGAGGCCGAGAAGAGGGCGGCCTCGGAGCTCACTGAGCGGGAGAAGTATGAGGCCGAGGTTGGCAAGGTACGACAAGAGCTACATGCTCTCATGAAAAAACATGAGAGTTTGGAGCTTGACTCAAAGACGCGGGCGTCCGAGCTCGCGGTGGCTATTGAAAATGCCAAGTCTGCCAAGGCCGAATCCCAGAAGACCCTCCAGGAGTTGGATGAGGTGAAGAAGATAGCGGTGGGTAAGGCATTCTTTATGCAAAGCAAACACATAAACGTGAGTTACTTGTTACTTACCCGAATCCGGAGCTCTCCAGGAGCGTTCACAGATCTTCCCCGGAGTGTGTCCGATGCCGCCGCATTCTACCGAGCCGAGGAGGGCAGCTCGACAGAGAAGGTGTTCTGGTCTCAGTATGCTGAGGCCGGACACCCCGTGCCCCTGAGCGACCAGCTGAAGCAACTGGTCGAGCTCCACAAGGCGGCCAAACAGGCCATGAAGGGCCTCATAGTTCGGCTGTGGCCTGGAGGGGCTCTGCCTGGGAGCTATTTCGGGCTGGTGCGGCAGCTGGTGGAGGCCTGTCCAAGGCTGGAAGTCATCAAGCGCTCCGTCTGCATTGAAGGTGCCTGTAGGGCCCTTGCCCATGCTAAGGTGCACTAGGGCAAGCTGGATGCTGAGAAGCTTGTGAAGGACGGGCCACCGCCGGGGAAAGAGCATCGCAAGCCCGAGAATTACTATAAGGATATTCTGAAGGGTGCCTGCCTTATGGCGGATGAATGTTCTAGGGATGTAATTTTTGAGTGAAACTTGCTCGTTTTGTCCTGTGCGCTGAAAACTTGTTCATATGCGCTAAGCAATGCTGTTGAATTTAAAATATTACCTTCTGTGCGGTTGTTTATCAATTCTGAGAGATGGCAAGTCGTCGGCTTCTGCCCCGCGCCGCTAGTGCTGGGGTGTTCAGAGATAAACCTGAGCGCTCTTTTTCCCATGTTTGGGTCCATCGAGGGAGGCGCTCAGCCCAACGAACAAGGCAATCAGACTATAATGCGTGAACACTCTCACTTAGCCATAGAATTCTATAATTCTAAATTTCGGCGAAGCCCCTGGTATTCGGAAGATTTCTCCTGATCCGCCGAGGCCGGAAGGTAACCCTTCGGTCACCCCAAGTCCGGAGTATTCGGCTCCTAGGGGGAGCAACAGAAAGAGTCCGGGACTGTCCGGTGCACGCCTGGACGCACTGATGGGTCTTCTGGAGCAAGCAGCTATCTCAGAGGCGCATCGTACTTTAATGGGTACGGTGGTTGAGAGGATCTCATCCGCCACAAGCGGGTTGCATGAAACTTTTACGAGCCTGCTAAGAGGCTTTGAGGTACGCAAAGTAATATATAAACTTTTTGACGTTACCGCACACGCTAGGTGTGCTCTGTACAGACAGTAGCCCCTGAGACTCTGGTTGCTGTCCAGAGGTGGCAAACAGAGGATCATAGTCCCAGGTAATAATCACGATGCTTTCATGTGCAGGCGGTTGACGGTCCGGTGGCTGGCCGAACTGCTGAGTTTGCCAGACTGAGCCGGCAACTTAACGCGGCAGATGCCGACATTGCGCTTGTGAACAAGCGGCTTGATGAGGCACAGGGTATGTATTTGTGGGTGGTCAACAAATATTAAGAGGAGCATGATGCTAGTATCTATAATATGTTGTGACTGCAGATGGAGCTGCCGTCGTGGAGACCCTTCGGGCGGAACTTGCCCGAGCCAGAGAACAAGCCAGGAGGAGTGATGCGGCCGCCCTAAAGGCGGCCGAAGAGTTAAGAGCCGAACGGGCTGCCCATCGCCAGAGCGAGGATAAAATAGCCAAGATGGTCGTTGAGCTGAAGGATGCCGCCGACCGGTATGGGCTTCTTGAAAAGGAAAGCTAAGCGAAAGCGGCGGACCTGGAGAAAACCATGGTAGCCGCCAAGGAGACCCGCTCTAAAATCAGAGCGGCGAAGGAGGAGCTTCGTCAAGCCGGAGATCACGGCTGGGAAGCCCTTTTTGTTGCGGACAAAGTTCGGAGATCTGAAGTATGCCCCTCTGGATCAATTATGGAGTGCTGCAGACACGTATTCAGACCTGGCAATGAGTGCTGCTGATGCGACTGAGTTTTTCAAAGATCAAAAAGATCACGAGGTGGAAAAGTTGTTCTAGTCGCAGTTCAGTGCTCCAACGCGTCCGCTGCTGTTAAATGAGCAAATAGCCGAGTGGGCTGAGCTCCATAGGTTGTCCGGGCTTGCCATGAGGTCTGTCGTGGACCATCTTTGGCCGGAAGGACCAAGGCCGAATAGTTATTTTGGTTTAGTGCAATGATTCCTTGGTGCTGCGCCGCATATTGATGCTGCAAAGAGGTTGGCATGCATAGAGGGTGCGCGGATGGCTCTTGCCGGTGTTAAGACATACTGGGCAGAGATGGATGCCACCGCTATTGCCACCCGGGGTCCGGCCGTAGGCCAGGTCTCGGTCGAGCACTATTTTGAAGAAGTCCCAGAAGGCACTCGTTTAATAAAGGCTCAGTGCTCGAAGAGTGTTGTGACGCCCTCGATTCAATCGTACACTAATCATACACGCAAATGTGTACGATCAAGATTAAGGACTCACGGGAAGATATCACAACACAACTCTAGACACAAATTAAAATAATACAAGCTTTATATTACAAGCCAGGGGCCTCGAGGGCTCGAATACATAAGCTTGAAAACACAGGAGTCAGCGAAAGCAACAATATCTGAGTACAGACATGAGTTAAACAAGTTTGCCTTAAGAAGGCTAGCACAAAAGCAACATCGATCGAAAAGGCAAGGCATCCTGCCTGGGAGCCTCCTAACTACTCCAGGTCGTCAGTGGTCGTCACGTAGTAGTAGGCACCCTCGGGGTAGTAGTAATCATCAGTGGTGTCGTCTGGCTCCTGGGATCTGTCATCTGGTCGCAACAATCGGGTATGGTGGAAAGAGGTAGCAAATCAACCGTGAGTACTCATCCAAAGTACACGCAAGACATACATCAGATCTAAACTAAGTATGCATTTGTATCAAAGGAAATGGGCTGCATCTGTGGACTAAACTGCAGAATGCCAGAAGAGAAGGGGGAAAAGCCTAGCCTATCGAAGACTAACATCTTCAAGCATCTTGCAGCATATAGAAGAGTGCAGATCAACGTAATGTAAAGTAGTAGTAGTGTTATCAACCTCGGCCAGAGATCCTTTCTCGACTCCCTGCGAGAAAGCAATCCCAGAGCCATACTATCCATTTCTCATCTCAAGTATCCAATTCTAGTTGTATCAATCGGTATACAACTCCAAGTGTCCGTTACCATAGGACAGGCTATCGATAGATGTTTTCTTCCCTGCAGGGGTGCACCAACTTACCCACCATGCTCGATTAACTCCGGCCAGACACATTTTCCTGGGTCATGCCCGGCCTCGGCCAAACAATACGCCGCAACCCGACCTAGCCTTAATAGAGAGGTTAACACGCCGGACTAGACCTATGCCCCCAGGGGTCATGTGCCATCTCCCCGGGAACTCCTGCATGTCGCGTACGCGGCCGGTGAGCAGACCTAGCTACCTCCTTCAAAAAGGCAGGTGCTTACCAGTCCAACCCGGTGCGCGCCGCTCAGTCACCGACGTCTATTAAGCTTCGGCTGATGTATACGATGCAAAACGCCCATACAATGCCCACGTGATGGTTAGTGCTATCAGGCCAGAGGCCCCTCAGATCAAATATCCAAATCGTAGTGGATTAGGAGCACGCAGTAACGAGCAGAGACTCACGATCGATGTGACCCCGTCGCCCCGTCTTGAGTACTTGCGGCGAGGGCTAAGAATGCCCGGCCACGCCTCGTAAGTATCTCGTGGACACCTTCCAGGTCAACCCGACTCCACATCACTCGCTATTAAGCTCGCGCGGGTACCCCTCGGGGCCGACCCATCTTTAGTAACATGGTTCAGTGTAAAGTCATAGTAACCATAGTAACTGTGTGTCTAACACCAAGGGAAAAACTTGAGAAATCACCCCCGGTGAATTCCACCCGATGTTATCCTCAAGGTGAACGTAAGAGGATCCACCCTCGAGGTTCACACTTGAGGGGTTGCACGACAGAGCCGTAAGGAAGTGGTTAAGGAGGAAATCACCCTCAATGACCTCGACCATATAGCTACACTATAGAGATCTCATCAGGAGTGATGTAAGAGGTTCCACCCTCGGCACTCAATGGTAACTCTGCAGAGTCGAGCAACAAAAGGGGAAAGTGATGTGCGGTGTCGGGGCCTGGACGTCGATCACGTTGATCGAGTCATCGAACATAAAGCAGGGCAACTGGGACAAGGTGGGGGTCACTGATGGATCTCTAACCAACCTATACTAAATAGTTTAGGATAAGCAGGTAAGGTAACAATAAGCAGTTAACAAAAACAGGCTATGCATTAGAGTAGGATCATATAGAAAGCAGTAGCAGTTCTAACGCAAGCATGAGAGGGAAAGAAATGGGCGATATCGGAATGCTCAAGGAGGATTTGCTTGCCTGGTTGGTCAGACAAGAAGGAAGGGTCGTTGGTGGCGTAATCGATCACAGCGGCATCATCAGCGGTCTCGGGGTCTATCGAAGGAGAAGAGGGGGAAGAAACAGTAAATACAAGGCACACAAAAGCTTGACATGGCGATAAGCGGTGCTAGGGGTGTTCTAATGTAGTGCAACACGATACCGACGAAGGGGGAAGTCAACCGGGAATGTTTTCCCGGTTCCGGACCTGTGTCAGACAGATGACCGGAGAGGGAATGTTCCATGTTCAGCATGCTAGGGGCATGTGGCAGATTAACAGACCACATATTCGGATTCGTCTCGTCGTTCTGAGAAACTTTCATGTATAAAACTTTTTCATCCGAGTTACGCTTTATTAGTTATGAATTTTCAAAGATTTAAACAATAAACTAGAATTAGTAATAATTCAATTATTCCTAAAAAGGCTAAGTGTACCCAGCTGTGTACCTAGTCAATGGCTGACTGGTGGGTCCAGGTCAATGCAAAGTCAGCAGTTGAATGTGGGCCGATCCATGGTGAATAGTGTTGCGGGCCCCATGTGTAAGTGACTCAGGGATAAATTATTTAACTAAAACATTTTTTTTTGCTAAAACTAAATTATGGGGAGATTAGCTCCACTAATCTAGGGGAGGCCCTGTAACACCCATGATGCGGCTATATCTCCCACGTGTCGGAGCACGACTTAGAGGCATAACCGCATTGTAGGCAATGTCGCAAGAGGGGTAATCTTTACACATCCCATGTACTGAATAAGAAAGGAGGTACATAGTTGGCTTACAATCGCCACATCACACAATAGCATAAATATAGCGTTATAATCATCCAGATACAATCAAGGTCCGACTATGGAACCAAAATAAAAACAACCCCAAATGCATAATGTCCCCGATCGCCCCAACTGGGCTCCACTACTGATCATCTGGAAAGGAAACATAGTATCGTCCTGAGTCCTCATCGAACCCCCACTTGAGCTCAGTCACATCTCCTGGAATGGTACCATCGGTCCCTGCATCTGGTTTTGGAAGTAATCTGTGAGTCACCGGGACTCAGCAATCTCACACCCTCGCGATCAAGACTATTTAAGCTTATAGGTAGGGAAAAGGTATGAGGTGGAGCTGTAGCAAGCACTAGCATATATGGTGGCTAACATAAGCAAAAGAGAGCGAGAAGAGAAGGCAAGGCACGGTCGAGAATCTATGATCAAGAAGTGATCCTAGAACAACCTACATTCAAGCATAACCCGAGACCGTGTTCTCTTCCCGGACTCCGCCGAAAAGAGACCATCACGGCTACACACACTGTTGATTCATTTTAAATAAGTTTAGTTTCAGGTTTTCTACAACCGGACATTAACAAATTCCCATATGCCCATAACCGCAGGCACGGCTTTCAAAAGTTCAAAACCCTGCAGGGGTGTCCCAACTTAGCCCATCACAAGCTCTCACGGTCAACGAAGTATATTCCTTCTCCCAGGACGATCCGATCAGACTCGGAATCCCGGTTACAAGACATCTCGACAATGGTAAAACTAAACCAGCAAAGCCACCCGAATGTACCGACAAATCCCGATAGGAGCTGCACATATCTCGTTCTCAGGGCACACCGGATAAGCAATCTGTATAACTAAAACCAACCCTCGAGTCTCCCCGAGGTGGCGCTGCAAGGGGCTCTAGTTTGGACCAACACTCAGAGGAGCACTGGCCCGGGGGTTTAAAATAAAGATGACCCTTGAGTCCGCGGAACCCAAGGGAAAAAGAGGCTAGGTGGCGAATGGTAAAACCAATGTTGGGCCTTCATGGAGGAGTTTTATTCAAGGTGAACTATCAAGGGGTTCCCATTATAACCCAACCGTGTAAGGAACGCAAAATCAAGGAACATAACACCGGTATGACGGAAACTAGGGCGGCACGAGTGGAACAAAACACCAGGCATAAGGCCGAGCCTTCCACCCTTTACCAAGTATATAGATGCATTAAAGTAGACAAGATATAATAATGATATCCCAACAATAAACATGTTCCAACAAGGAACAAACTCCAATCTTCACCTGCAACTAGCAATGCTATAAGAGGGCTGAGCAAAGCGGTAACATAGCCAAACAACGGTTTGCTAGGACAAGGTGGGTTAGAGGTTTGACATGGCAATATGGGAGGCATGATAAAGCAAGTGGTAGGTATCATAGCATAGGCATAGCAATAGAGCGAGCATCTAGCAAGCAAAGATAGAAGTGATTTTGAGGGTATGGTCATCTTGCCTGCAAAGTTCTCCGAGTTGACGTAAGCTTGATCCTCGTAAACATACTCAACGGGTTCCTCGATCACGTACTCGTCTCCCGGCTCTACCCAAGCAAGAACACAAGCAAAGGGAACCACGATCAACCACGGTACAATGCGCAAGCAACATGATGCAAAACATGGCATGATATGCGGGATGTGATATGCAATGCATATGCATGCTCCGAAAGGAAAAGATTGAACCTGGCCTCGACTTGGAAAACCAAGAGTGCCACTCGAAGGATGAGTGGATTTCGGTCGAAATCAATATAAAGATCACCAGAATCGGATGCACGGTTTGTAAATGGCAAGCAAAACAATAATGGCACAAAGCTGCGATTAACAGCACGAGGCCATCTAAATGCATAAAGAAAAATAAGCTATTGCACTCTAACATAGCAACAAATCACATGGCAGTGATCCACTCAAGATGCTTGACAAAAGATGAACACTGAGCTACGGCTAAATCACACAATAGCAGGTTCAAACAAACATGGCAAAAGTGCAAAAGATATCAGGTTCACAGACTTAGTGAAATCAACAACATGTCAGGATTTAACATCAGGAAGCAATGTTTAGAGCAAGATATCAACATGTCACGGGAACATAACATGGCAAAGCAAGGCATGCAATGAAACTACACAAGGCATATAACAAAAGTACCTTACTGACCATAAGCCAAAAGGGATCAGAAAATACAATGGCAACCATGTGAACATAGCAAGTTTCATTAACAGATTCAGACTTGGCAGAAAACTAGAACATGGCAAAAACAGAATTATGTAGGCATGTTTGCGACCTCGATGCACTCACCACAAGGCATTGCATGACAAACTAAGCATACATCCAGCAAGAAGACATGATCAATAAGCTAAACATGGCAAGAACAATCTCATAGCATGCATGGATCAACTACAACAACCTCGGCAAAATTGCTTAACACGTAAACAATCTGCCAGGAACATTTTATAGCAAAAGTGGAGCAAGATTGAGTCATGCTAGGGTGCTCCATAATTGCAAACAAAGACATGGATGGATAGATCATAACAATATCTCGAGAACATCCTTACTGAACATGCTCAAAAGAGGCATGGATCACTCTGTAGCAACATGAATACATGGCATAAAAATATCATCAGGGAAAATGACTTAGAAGAATTCTAAGTCCCTGAAATCAGCAACATCATGAGAGCTACTTTGCATGCTTGTGCTAGTCACCACAGAGATCACAAAAATACATGGCATACACCCCTGTAAAGATGGCATGGCATACAACAAAACACATGTAGGGCTCAAGTCCATAGGAGGCACATTAATCATGGCAAAAATGACAAATGTCCATAATCTGCTAAGAATCTGAAACTAACATTATATAGCACTCTTGCAACAGCATTTAGGGCATCAAGATGAACTCAAATGAACATGGTGCAATGTAATGAAATGAAGAGCACATCCAGACGAACAATTTGATATGCTACATGACCAAAATGGAGCCACGGGTGCAAAGATATGATGCGATGAAGTATGCTAAAAATAATGCAAACTGGGGACTTAGGGAGAGGCAAATGTCAACCCCTCTGGATCTGAATCTGGCGCACGCCTCCCGAGGTTCACCGGAACAGGAGCTAGGTCGCCGGAGCATGGGGGGAGGAGGCCGGAGCTGCGGCTGAGGCCGGACTTGGGCATTAGGGCCGCCGGATCTGCTGAGGGGCGGCGGAGGACTCCGAGCGGCGGTCCGACGAGAAGGGCAGAGCAGGGCGCCGGCGAGGTCAGCGGGGAGGCGCTAGGGCGCGGTGGCTGGCGACGGCGAGGTGGTGCGGCGGCGCAGGCGGGCGCGGGCGGCGCAGGCGAGCCGGGAGGTCGGGGGCGGTGCACGGGCCAGGAGGGCCCGCCCTGGGCCGCGGCTGGCCGGCGCGGTGGGAAGTGCGGCGATGTGGGGCGCGGGCGGCAGACGAATGGCATGCTGCCACGTGGCGGCGGCGGGCGGAGCGGACGCGTTTGGCCGTCTCGGACGTGTCCGGCGGCGGCGGGGGAAGAGGAGACTAGGGTTAGGGTGGATTTGATCCGGGATTTTCGGGGGAGATGCCTTTTAATACATAGAAGGAGCTAGGAGGCTCCATATTGAGCATGGTTTTCGGCCATGCGATCATGATCGAACGACCGAGATGAAGGAGGGGGTTTAGGTGGGTTTTGGGCCACTTTGGAGAGGTGTTGGGCTGCAACACACACAAGGCCTTTTCGGTTCTTCGGTTAACCGTTGGAGTATCAAACGAAGTCCAAATGGCACGAAACTTGACAGGTGGTCTACCTGTAGTAAACCAAGGCCGCTTGGCAAGTCCCGGTCCAGTCCGAGAATGTTTAACACCCGCACACGAAAAGAGGCAAAAGGGGACACCGGAGGACATAGGAGCGCCGGAATGCAAAATGGACAACGGGGAAAATGCTCGGATGCATGAGACGAGCATGTATGCAAATGCGATGCACATGATGACATGATATGATATGCATGACAAGGACAAAAACAAAACGAAGACAAAACCCAACAACGAGGAATATCATAACTTAGTGCCGGAAATGGCAAGAGTTGGAATACAAATATGGCAGGTTACATACGAGGCGTAACAGGCCCATAGGGCAGTGACCCTGGGCTAGCCACAGCGTGGCTGTGTATGCGCACGTGCAACAGCATGGCGCCGCGGCCAGACCAAAGGACAGCGGCGGGCGCTGCCGGCGAAGGTGGCTGGGCACGTGCGGCGAGAGGGGGCGGCTACACACGCGGCTGAAGGCAGGCTGGGGCGGCGGCGGCGGCTGGCCGGGGCACGTGTGGGCGAGGGCTGCTGGCGAGCGGACTGCGCGGGCGCGAGGCCGCTGTGGGGCGGCGCCGGCGAGGAGTGGTAGCCAGAGGCGGGCATAGAGCAGTTGTAGCGGGCAGCGCAGGGAGCAACATTACTAGCAGTAGGGAGAAGCGACAGCAACGGGGCATATTGGCGGTGGCGGCAGTACCCGGCAGCGGCGGCACGCAAGTAGCAGCGCAACGAAGCAGAGCATCAACTACACGCATGTACGCGTACTCCCGAGTTTGGGCATGACGGTGACGGTGCCCTACGCTGTTCAAATCGAAGGGGGAAAGGAGGATCCGAGGGAGGAGCTCACCGCGAGCTCGGAGGTGCGGTCGGGGAGGCCCGGGACGAGGCGAAGCAGGGCAAATCAACGGAGTTCAGTGGCGGTCGTAGTTGGGGAAGAAGATGCAGACGACGACGTGGTGGCGATCTCCCAGTTCCGATCCGGAGTTGTAGTCGATGAAGTCAACCCCCACAGAGCTTCTCGGCATGGAGAGGCGGCGAGGGGCATGCGGTGGCTGCGCGTACGACGGCGGCGCGGCCATGAGGGCCTTAGGCATGAAGAAAACGAAGGGGCAAGTGAGGGAGGGGAATGGGTGACCTAGGGTTGGTCGAGGGAGGCTCTGGGGATGCTATTATCCTCTGAGAAAGCCGTGGGATCGCCGACACATCACCCAGGGGCGCGGCCATGGCGTGGATGCCCGCCACAACCTCCCCTGCTCCTGTAGCTAGATTGAAGGAGAGGTGGAAGTGGGCTGGGCTCCACGTTGCACTAAGGTCTGGCTGCACTGCGGCCTTTTCCTTTTATACTTTCTAACTTCTGTTTTACTTTTTCATCAATGTTTTGCATTTAAATTTCATACCAAATAAATTTAGTTGACTATGAAACTTGTCACATAAATATTCGTTATTATTTTGGAGAGGCACACAAAGTTTCAAGTCAATTGGAACTACATAAACATTTGTTTATTTTGAAATGGTTATTTTGTTGCTGTCGGACCACTTTATATTTTATAAGGGATTAATTGGTGAGTCAAATGATGTTGGTTCAACATGACAAATGATCAGGGGAATTTATAGGACAATGTGAACATTTTTGTTTTACTGCTTGAAGAAATAAATATTTGATTTGCATTTTAAATTTGAATTTGAGTTTGGTTTGGAACAAAGTGAGGATTAGCAACTTCATTATGATGACATGACATCATCAGGCATGAGATTACTGTAGCATGATACTGGGGGTGTTACAAATCTCCTCCACTACAAGAAATCTCGTCCCGAGATTTAAGGGGTGGAGTAAGGGGGAAAGACTCAGGAAGGACGGGGCTCAACACAAGATAGTTATCTGGGGACTATCTCAATGAACGTGGCAAAAGATGCATCGCTCAATTTGAAATTTAAGAAAGTCATCGAGAGCAAGGTAAGAAGGTGCAATAAGAAGCTTCAATCGGGTAGGCAATCGTTCATTGCCTGAAACAGAGGTGAAAGGGTTTCAGAGCGACGAGAATAAGTATTTTGTCTGATACCAGAACTGGTGATCTCTCGGAAGGTGGCTCGTGAATTACATATGAAACCAAGCGTGGGGAAAAACTTTTAGAAATAGGGGTATACATGAGAGTCAGGTTTCGATCCTATGGAACTATGGGTTATGGGCCCACCATGTGGGTTAAAAGTAAGAAGGGCGCTGATAGCAAGGCATGTCAGAGCATAGTCTGTCAGTTATGTCGGCAACAACGTTGGTACCAAGGGCGAGGGACGAAGAGAACCATTTTCCTGCTCGTTAAATGAGGCGGACCAATAGGCAAAGTTCTCGTCCATCGGTGGTTACCGGAATATCACCCACAATAGTAACAGGGTCTTACTGACCGAGTTGAACACCGAGGCATTTACATAAGCAGGGAATTATCACTGCTCAGGTATGTCAGATTACCAGAAAGGTTAAACAAAACAAAGGAAAGGAAAAGTGATTATCGTATTTAAACAGAACAATGGAAAGGAAAATGGGTATACACGAGTATTAGGTGTATCTCCTTCCCAAAGCAAGCAGAGTGGGAATAATCATGACGGGGCTACAAGTAGATAATCATCTAGTGAGGGGGGGGGGGCGAGGAAACTCATGATGTTACCCATACCATGGTGTTTGGATAATTGATCAAGAAACATTTAGCATTGCGCTTTCAATGTACTTGTTGACGATCGGAGTACCACAGACATGCTTCAGGATATCATTGACATGGTCATTAGGTAAAAGTTAGACGTTTCAATTCATAAAGGATCCATCAAGAATTTATAGGACATCTCATGCAATTTTATCAGGAAAAATATGAGGATGTGGCCGATGGGTTCAGCAGCAATCCATCGACATGTCAAAAAAAGATGTATTCCAAAATTGTATGAACAAGTTTGTGTTTGGGGGGGGGCAAGAATGTTTTCGATGATAACACAAATCATCGAGGGCAATGATGGTATTTCTCATCATGAATTCGATTGATATACTGGAGGAGCTCAGAATGTTGACGAGCACGACACAATTGTTGAGAGATTTCAGGAAGATGTAATCGATCAGCGATGACATCAAGTCAAAGGAATGATGAAGCGAAAAGTTATTGGAACCACGGGTACGACACAAATTCGAAAGCAAGCTTGCTGTTCAAGGCGAAATGGTATGACGAGGAAGATCGACATAAGCTTAGCTCATCGTCAAAAATTCTGTTCTGGGAAGAAGGACCAGGTAGCACAGTTAAAATTTAGCACGATAATGACATAGCCAGCCAGGCTAGGAATGACTTGAAGGATTATTAAACTCGTAAGTAATGAAAATTACTTAGAATTATTGAATCGGAGTGCAGAATTCGATTCACTTATCGGTGTTCTCGGTTGACAGACAACCCAGAACCCATGAAGTGACAAAGACAGGGTAAGGTAGTACTCCATCAAAAGTTCATAAGATGTAGTGCAATGGCATGATATCCTCGAGATACCAGGGGTAATACTCAAAGGTAGATCATAATAGTGGTTGGGGAGATGCATTGATCTGCAGAAGACAAGTGCTTTAACTTGTCCGAGAAATGGAATTAAAGGGAACACTCATGATCAGAACCATGGTTGCAAAGGATCAAATCCCAAATATAAGATGATCTTATACCATGGGGATAATTAATTTTAAGAGAAGCTTCCATGATAAGATCTACATCGTGTCCATGGGCATGAACACAAAGTTCAAGGTCGACTCCCACTTCTTCAATGCATAAACTTTCACCCACTCCTCATTTTGGAAGAAATTGTAGTGCAGAAGATTTATCTGGCGAAGTACCAGAAGAGTAAGACTCACATCTCTTTTGAGTTCACATGGATTAGGGAAGGCATAGGTTCAACCCGTAGGGGTATCTTAGGAACACCTACCACTAACTTCCAGAGCATATAACATCATCCCAATAGCAGAGCATGGTTGACAACAAGCAGAGGATACAATTTACGAAGGCAATATGTATCAGGGGAAGAGCGCACGAGATTTTGAATATGAAGGACATTGCCAGATAATAATCCAACAAAGGATTCAGCGGTCCTTAATGGATCTGATGTGAGTATCAGTACTCAATCAAAAGAAGGAAAGAGTGCAAAGGCATTGGATTATAGAAACATCTGAATAATTCGATGCTTGAGTACAAAGGAGTTATGATTTCAAGTCGAAGGATCAGAAGAAGAGGCTCTGATCAAAAGATGAGTAAGTTGAATAGACTTAGAGGTGCACCTAATCAAATCTTGATTGGGCAAGAACCAGCTCATAACCGGAGCGATGTCGGAGCCAGAAAGAAAGTTTCCAAGGATTAATTGATGATTGCGAGTATTCGCTCACACGTTGAATCCATAGGAACAGAATGATAACCACAAAGAATTTTAAAGAATATTGCTAAACATATGGAATTAATCCTAATGCAAGAAGGCAAAGAGAATCAAGAGGATTTTTGGAAGATCACATAGTATTTCCAAGTATTTTGGAAAGCATATGAACAACTGGGGATGAATGGGTTCAGTGAATTATCCGTAGTGCAAAAAAATAAGCCGCAAAGCAGAAGGCACAAAGGATTCTCGAAACAACAGAGAATACATCTTTTAATAATAGGAGCAACTGGATATGAAGGTACAAGCGGCAAGGATATTACTCACGGGGATTAACTATGGTCAGGAACTGCAAGGCAGTGGGCATAGGGTCTCGACAAACATCGAGGAGTATCTGCAGAATCTTCTGGCGAAGCAAGCGATCATCAGTAATGTCGGGGCTCCCCGGGAGGAAGTGGTTACGAGATCCTAGAGTCAGAGTTAGTAAAAAGTTTAACCTGAATAGACAAGAGATCAGAGTCCTAGAGTATAGACGAGGAATAAAAGATCCTAATACCACCCAATGGTGACGTGGGACCGTAAGCCACACAGCCAAGTTAGTAAAACGGTTTTTGGTTTCTAGACTCAACTTCGGCCAAGGAGTTGGAAAAGGGGGATCCTACACGCAGTCGGGTCTGATACGAACTTGTGATGTCCTCGATTCAATCATACACTAATCATACACGCAAATGTGTACGATCAAGATCATGGACTCACGGGAAGATATGACAACACAACTCTAGACACAAATTAAAATAATACAAGCTCTATATTACAAGCCAGGGGCCTCGAGGGCTCGAATACATAAGCTTGAAAACACAGGAGTCAGCGGAAGCAACAATATCTGAGTACAAACATGAGTTAAACAAGTTTGCGTTAAGAAGACTAGCACAAAAGCAACATCGATGGAAAAGGCAAGGCCTCCTGCCTGGGAGCCTCCTAACTACTCCAGGTCGTTAGTGGTCGTCACGTAGTAGTAGGCACCCTCGGGGTAGTAGTAATCATCAGTGGTGTCGTCTGGCTCCTGGGATCTGTCATCTGGTTGCAACAATCGGGTATGGAGGAAAAGAGGTAGCAAAGCAACCGTGAGTACTCATCCAAAGTACTCGCAAGACTTACATCAGATCTAAACTAAGTATGCATCTGTATCAAAGGAAATGGGATATATCTGTGGACTAAACTGCAGAATGCCAGAAGAGAAGGGGGAAAAGCCTAGCCTATCGAAGACTAGCATCTTCAAGCATCTTCAAGCATCTTGCAGCATATAGAAGAGTACAGATCAACATAATGTAAAGTAGTAGTAGTGTTATCAACCTCGTCCAGAGATCTTTTCTCGACTCCCTGCGAGAAAGCAATCCCAGAGCCATACTATTCATTTCTCATAACCATTTCTCATCTCAAGTATCCAATTCTAGTTGTATCGATCGGGATACAACTCCAAGTGTCCGTTACCGTAGGACAGGCTATCGATAGATGTTTTCTTCCCTGCAGGGGTGCACCAACTTACCCACCATGCTCGATTAACTCCGACCGGACACACTTTCCTGGGTCATGCCCGGCCTCGGCCAAAGAATACGCTGTAACCCGACCTAGGCTTAATAGGGAGGTCAACACGCCGGACTAGACCTATGTCCCCAGGGGTCATGGGCCATCTCCCGGGAACTCCTGCACATTGCGTACGCGGCCGGTGAGCAGACCTATCTACCTCCTTCAAAGAGGCAGGTGCTTACCAGTCCAACCCGGCGCGCGCCGCTCAGTCGCTGTCGTGGTTCTAAGTCTGACATTAGAATGGGGGGTAGAGATGTAGAGGCAATATCCTAGCTATGGAGGAGTTATACACGCGAGTTTTACAATTTCAGGCCCTTCTCAGAGGAAGTAACAGCCCTACGTCTCGGAGCCCGGAGGCGGTCGACAGGATTATATGCGTGTGTGTTACAGGGGGTGCGAACCCTTGTGCCTATGGAGGGGGGTGGCTTATATAGAGTGCGCCAAGACCCCAGGCAGCCCACGACACAGAGGGTTTAAGGTACATTGAAGAGAGAACGTTACTGGTAACGCCCACATTAAAGTGTTGTAAATGTCAATTAAGTCTATAAGTAAATGCTCGATCGTTGCATATGCAGAGTGGCTTTAGCTCTTCTGCCCGTCGAGTGACTTCTGCGACGGTCGAGTGGCATCGATTCTTCCGAGTGAAACGTTTCTGGTCGAGTGGATGATGGTACCCTTTGGATGATCCTGGCTTTAGGGTGCTGTCTTAGGGGAGGATGTAGCTTCATCATTAGCCCCTGAATGGTTCAGGGTTCGAGTGGAGAAGGAGTTGATAATCCCTCTGATTCAGCTTTGTGCTTTGTGAATGTCTCGCCCAGAGGTCAAATGAACTTTCATGATGGCTTCAACTGCTTGTTTAGTCGCCTTGATTCATTCTTGGTTTTGTCGAGTGAACTTTCGTTGTTAAGTTTTGAGTGTTGATATGGGAAAAATCTTCCGTCTGACGGGTCGTTCTGCCGTCTGCGGATTTCACGAGATTCAAATTTTGGGAAGCGCTGGGCAGAGGAGGCCGCAGTAATCGGGATGGATCAGGCAGGCCGCCTCGATCTCCGCACCACCTTTTTTTCCACGTATCACGCGCGCGACTATTGCGGGATTTGATAAGATCATCCAGGCCTACAAGTTAGTCACTCGGAAGCGACCTTATATAAGGCGCCGGACCAGGGCCTTTGAACAGTGCGCCCCCATTCTTCTTCCTCCTCCTCAGATTCCTCTGCTCCGCTTGCTTCTGCTCTCGGTGTCGTCGCCCTGCTTGAACTCGACCCCCTGCCATGGGTAAGGAGAAGACGGTGGCGTTGGAGCGTGCTAAGAAAGCAACGGCGAAGGCGAAAGGGAAGAAGACCAGCCAGGGCAGATCTTCGTCGAGGTCCGGCCTGCCGCCTGGCTGGATCCAGGGCGACTGGATCCGCTCAACAATCAGTCAAGATGACATTGATGACCTGGTTGAGGGGGGACTGATCCCCCACGAATCGGCGCGGCTCCCGGGGAACGAGACCGAGCCGCAGCCGCAGGAGGGTGAGTGCGTCCTCCTCGCCACTCATGTCGACCGCGGGTTTTCTTTGCCTCCCCACCCTTTATTTAGCGGTTTCTTGAACTTCTTCGGGGCTCAACTCCACCACTTTTCTCCAAACACCATTGTGTACCTCGCTGCTTTCGTGTCTATGTGCGAGAATTTCTTGGGTTGCCGACCACGCTGGGGTCTCTTCAAGCACATATTCACATGTCGCTCCCAGACGGTCAAGAAGGCCAACCCGAGTGACGAGAGGACGCATGTGATACATATGTGCGGGGGTCTTGGAATCCAAATGAGGAACAAGAGCACCTTCCCAGCTATGATCCTTCCCGACTCGGTCCGGGGCTGGCAGTCGACCTGGTTTTACTGCAAAGACCAGCCGACCCTGGGTCAGTCGACTGGACTTCCCCCCTTTTCCATGGCTCGAGTGGAGAAGCCCTCCTCCTTGAGAGTGATCCTGGAAGAGAAGGCACAGGTGAAGGTGCTGGTCGAGCGGGTCATCCAACTTGTCCGCGACGGAGTGACTGGTATGGACCTACTGGAGGTCTTCCTCAGTCGACGCATCCAACCACTCCAAACTCGTGACCATCCGATGTGGATGTACTCGAGACTCGAGGATTCCACTCGGATCCCCCCGGAGGATTTTAGTGAGGACACAGTGGAGAAGTGGCTGAGAGTTATTACCGGCAACAAGGATAATCCCCGTGGGTCCAGGAGGGTGGTTCCATTCAACCATTTGCGCCAGCCAGAACAGGTACGATTCTGCATTGTCGAGTGTCTTCTTGATTTACTATGTAACATCTTGTTGACGGTCGACTGTCTTTCTTTTGTTCATTGTCTTTTCAGGCTCTTATTGATATGTACTCGATGCCCAATGGAGTGCAGGAGCAAAATGTCGAGGAGGAGTTGAGCGGGGGCGAGAGTGGCGAGTGGCACTCGGATGCAGAGGAGGATGAGGAGAGCAACGACCTGAGTGATGAAGAAGAGGTCGACTCGACTCCTCGCAGAGAAAGGAGGTCTAAGCACGCTCACGACCCGGCAAACACCCCTGACCTGGTGGCCGCACCGACTGGGCAGTCTTCAAAGCGCCCTCGGACGTCTTCTTCGGTGCCGACTAAGAAGGGACCGAAATAGCTCAAGACTGCGCCGCCTCCTGCGCCGAAACCATTGAAGGCCACATCCTCCAAACCGCCGAATGCTTTGCCAGAATCAAAGTGACCATTCCCACCATCTCCGGGTAATCATCTGACCCGATCTTTTGGTCGACTCGAGCAACAGAACATAACCGACTAAAAGTTGACATTTGCAGTGCTGCTACCTCTGGAACTTCTTCCCGCCAATACCGAGACGAGGAAGTGGAAGATGCGGTTACCTCCAACACAGGTAAAATTCTCGTGATCTTGTTCTTGATTATTTGGTCGATCAAATTCTGGCGGTTCACTTGGGGTCGACTGATTTATTTGCAGCCCCACCCAATGTTATCAAGCTTCCGGATGATGATGAAGATGTGGCCCCGAGGCCCAGAAAGAACAAAAAAGTAGTGGCTAGCAAGACATCTCAGCCGGGACTAACGACGGAACCGACTGTCCAACAACCAGAAGATGCAGGTGGGGCCTATGTAACTTTTGCTGTCCCATTGTCGAGTGAGCGCCCTGTACCGTTGATTGTACCAGTGTTTCCTTCAACCACCCAACCCCATGCCTCGGAGCTCCAAGCTGCCGCATCTGGGCTGTCTGCCCCTTTCTTCACCAACTATCATGTTCCGGAAAGCCAGTCGGACGCCGCTGCGGAGGCTATCCGTCAGGCTAACGTGATGATGGAGCGGATGAAGATGGTGCACGAGAACATCCAGGCTGCTTACGATGCCAGCGCGGCTCTTCGGGCCAATGTCCAGGTAAGTTGGCTTTCGACTGACCTTGTTCTATTAGGATATGCTACTTGAAATATTTTCTTTCATACAATCTCTTATTGTTTGCATCGAATCTGTACACCCACTGGGTGTTTTATTGTCTTTAATATTTGTGCTCTTCCACTCGGCCTGGGCGAGTGGGATCTGAACCGGTGGGGGCACGCTAAGTGCACCCACTGGGTGTAGTCCCCGAGACCGCAGTCGACTGTGGGCAGTTGACTAGGGTCTGAGTACTTTTTCCTTTCCTTTCTTCCACTCGACCCGGGCCGACCGGCCGAGTGGGATCTGAACCAGTGGGGGCACGTCAAGTGCACCCACTAGGTGTAGTCCCCGAGACCGCGGTCGACTGCTGGCAGTCGGCCGGGGTCTGAATAGTTCTTCTCTCTTTTTTTGTTACTCGACCCGGGCGGACCGGTCGAGTGGGGTCTGAATCAGTGGGGGCATGCCAAGTGCACCCGCTGGGTGTAGTCCCCGAGATCGCGGTCGACTGCAGGCAGTCGGCTGGGGTCTGAGTAAACTTTGAAGTTTTATTCACTCAGAAGTAAATAATCTTTGATCTTGTCGATTGACATGTCTTTTACCTTATGCAGAAATCGTGTACTCTCATTTCTAAGTTCGCCGAATTTGAGGAGAATCAGAGGCAACTCAACCTTGACTTGGAGCTGGCCCAACAAAAGTTGAAGAAAGCTCAAGATGAAGCTGCTGGTATGGAAGGTAACTGCCTGTCGACTGTTGACGTCGATTGTCCTTTAAAATATTTCTTCGATCTCTTGTTTGATCCGATTGCTTATTTTGCAGAGAAAATGAGGTTGGCTCTGGAGAAGAAGGACTTGGACCTTGCAGCTGCGCAGAAGGAAGCTCAAGATAAGACTGCCCTTGCAGACCAGAAGCTGGCTTCGGTCGGAGCGCTGAAAGGAGTAGTAAGCAAGCTGAAGTCCTCTCTCATTGAATCCAACCGAGAGGTAACTCGTCTGAAGAAGGATAAGATGGCTCTGAATGAGAAGCTAGAGTCCGCGGCTCATAAGAGAAATGATGTGGAAGCCTATCTGAGAACTCTTGCCAAGAAGCTCTATCTTATGCTGGAAGGTACTCCTTTTAATCCGACTGCTTTACTGCTTGCGAGTTAATCCTGTCCAGTCGACTCACTAACTCTTTGACTGCAGAATTCTGCCAAAACTTTGACGAGGAAACTGGACGGATCGAGACGGGTTTAGACCCTATCGTTTCTCCAGTCGGCGACGAGGCTGCCATGAATGTGCTTCGACTGGAATCCCGTGTCACCGGTGTCACAAGTTACCTCGCTTGTCTGAAGGTGGCTGTTTCACGGATCGACTCATCACTCTGGCCAAGGGCGACGCTTCAAAATGACCTCAAATCTCTGATGACTCGGCTCAATGAGGTTCCTGGTCGAGTGCAAGAGTGGAAGAAGTCCTCTGCCCGGTGTGGTGCTGACATGGCGTTGTCCTTGGTAAGAGTCCACTGCAAGGAAGCTCGCGAAGACTAGCTGGGGGCGATCAAGGTCGCCAACACCAAAAGGCACAATTTCCAGTCCTTTATGGAGACTTTCATAGCTGCCGCCACTCGGATTGCAGATGGAATCGACTTGGACGAATTCGTTGAACCTGCCAGCCCTCCTCCTACCAAATGAACAAACTTTGAGATTTAAACTTGCCTCGGGATGCCGAGTGGTTGTTGTAACCATTAAACTCCTTCGGGCTTGATGCTCGAATACTTTTGATCCGTCGCCTGGAATTTTTATGATCTATCTGAACTTGGTTTATTTCTGAATATATTTGTATTTGCCTTCGCATGGAATTTGCTCTTTGGGATGTAGCCCTGAAGTGGAGAGTTCAATCGACTTGCGCCTCGTCGTCCTTGCGGATAGGGATGGGGTGCATGTTGTATTTGTGGCATAGCATAGAGAAAGAGGTCGCAGTCGACCCGCACCTCGTCATCCTTGCGGATAGGGATGGAGCGTACGTTGTACTTGTGGTGTAGCTCGGAGAAGAAGGCCGCGGTCTACCTACACCTCGTCGTCCTTGCGGATGGGGATGGAGCGTACGTTGTACTTGTGGCGTAGCTCAGAAAAAGAGGTCGCAGTCGACCCACACCTCGTCGTCCTTGTGGATAGGGATGGAGCATACGTTGTACTTGTGGCGTAGCTCAGAGAAGAAGGCCGCGGTTGACCTGCACCTCGTCGTCCTTGTGGATGGGGATGGAGCGTACGTTGTACTTGTGGCGTAGCTCAGAGAAGAAGGCAGCGGTCGACCTGCACCTCGTCGTCCTTGCGGATAGGGACAGACTTTAAATCTTAGGCGAGTACTGGGCTGCAACTAAGCCTCCGAGTGGGAGGGTTGCTCACCACTTGGTAGGATTTTTTAAACTTAGGCGAGTACTGGACTGCAGCTAAGCCCCCGAGTGGGAGGGTTGCTCACCACTCGGTAGGATTTTACAAACTTAGGCGAGTATAGGACTGCAGCTAAGCCCCCGAGTGGGAGGGTTGCTCACCACTCGGTAGGATTTTACAAACTTAGGCGAGTATAGGACTACAGCTAAGCCCCCGAGTGAGAGGGTTGCTCACCACTCGGTAGGATTTTACAAACTTAGGCGAGTACTGGATTGCAGCTAAGCCTCCGAGTGGGAGGGTTGCTCACCACTCGGTAGGATTTTACAAACTTAGGCGAGTACTGGACTGCAGCTAAGCTCCTGAGTGAGAGACTTGCTCACCACTCGGTAGGATTTTTCAAACTTAGGTGAAACGGATTCGTAGCTAAGCCCCCG
>NC_041392.1:298295738-298375930 GCF_002162155.2 Triticum dicoccoides | reverse complement strand
GGGAGGGTTGCTCACCACTCGATAGGATTTTACAAACTTAGGCGAGTACTGGACTGCAGCCAAGCCCCCGAGGGAGAGGCTTGCTCACCACTCGGTAGGATTTTACAAACTTAGGCGAGTACTGGACTGTAGCTAAGCCCCCGAGCGGGAGGCTTGCTCACCACTCGGTAGGATTTTACAAACTTAGGCGAGTACTGGACTGCAGCTAAGCCCCCGAGTGAGAGGCTTTCTCACCACTCGATAGGATTTTACAAACTTAGGCGAGTACTGGATTGCAGCTAAGCCTCTGAGTGAGAGGCTTGCTCACCACTCGGTAGGATTTTTTAAACTTAGGCGAAACGGATTCGCAGCTAAGTCACCCACTGGGGGATTTCAGACGCGAATAAAAGCAACAAAAATCGTTCAAGAGGACTGTAAAGCTCTTGTCTTTGATAAACAAATTACAAAGGTATTTCTTATTACATTTTATTCAAACGAGTACTTAAGTATAAAAGGGGCGGAGCAGCTCCGCATTCCAAGCCTGTGGCTCGTCCTTCTTATGCTCGACATCGTAAAGGTGGTATGCTCCATTGTGGAGCACTCTGGTGACAATGAAGGGACCTTCCCAAGCCGGGGCGAGCTTGTGTGGTTTCTGCTGATCCACTCGAAGAACCAAGTCACCCTCTTGAAAGGCTCGACCCTTCACGTGTCTAGCATGGAATCGACACAAGTCTTGCTGATAAATGGTCGACCAGATCAAAGCCATCTCTCTTTCCTCCTCTAGGAGGTCGACTGCGTCTTGCTGAGCTTGTTTTGCTTCATCTTCAGAGAAGAGCTCAACTCGTGGTGCATTATGAAGCAAGTCACTCGGTAGAACAACTTCAGCCCCATAGACTAAGAAAAATGGAGTTCGGCCAGTCGACTGATTGGGAGTTGTCCTCAGTCCCCAAAGAACTGATGGAAGTTCATCAACCCAGGCGCCCGCTGCGTGCTTGAGATCTGGCAACAGTCGGGGTTTCAGTCTTTGAGAATCAGGCCATTTGCTCTTTCTGCTTGCCCATTCGACTGGGGATGGGCGACTGAAGCATAGTCGACTCATGTGCCTTGTGAGGTGCAGAAAGTTCTGAACTCATCAGAATTGAAGTACGATCCGTTGTCAGTGATGATGTTGTGCGGAACCCCATACCTGAATGTCAACTCTCTGATGAAGCTGACAGCAGTACTAGCCTTAAGATTCTTAATAGGCTTGGCTTCGATCCATTTGGTAAACTTGTCGACTGCTACAAGCACGTGAGTGAAGCCACTCCTACCAGTCTTCAGTGGACCAACCATGTCCAATCCCCAAACAGCAAAGGGCCAGACGAGTGGAATGGTCTTCAGGGATGATGCAGGTTTGTGTGACATATTGGAGTAGAACTGGCAGCCTTCACATCTTTCGATTATATCTTTCGCCATTTCATTTGCTCGTGGCCAATAAAATCCAGCTCGGCATGCTTTAGCCACAATGGTCCGAGAGGACGCATGGTGACCACAGGTCCCTGAATGGATGTCGTGGAGGATCACTCAACCTTCTTCTGGCGTTATGCATTTCTGGCTGACTCCTGTTGCACTTTCTCTGAACAGTTGTCCTCTTATTACAGTAAAGGCCTTGGATCGATGGACGATCTGTCGAGCCTCTTCTTCATCCTCTGGGAGCTCTTTCCTAAGGATATATGCAATGTATGGCACCGTCCAGTCGGGAGTGATGACTAACACCTCCATGATCAAGTCGACCACGGCTGGGACCTCGACTTCAGTCGGATCTGTGGCACTCTTAGGCTGCGGGGGCTCTTCAGTGAAGGGATCTTCTTGAATTGAAGGTGCATGAATATGCTCCAGGAACACATTACTGGGAATAGCTTCTCTCTTGGAGCCTATCTTTGCTAAATCATCTGCTGCTTGATTTTTCAGTCGGGGTATATGATGGAGCTCTAACCCCTCAAACTTCTTTTCCAACTTCCTCACTGTGTTGTAGTAACCAGTCATGGCTGGGCTTCTGACGTCCCACTCCTTCATCACTTGATTAACTACCAAATTTGAGTCGCCATAGACCATGAGGTGACGGACGCCGAGTGAGATGGTCATACACAACCCATACAAGAGTGCTTCATATTCTGCTTCGTTATTGGAGGAATCAAAGTGAATCTGGAAGACATATCTGAGCTTGTCTCCTCGGGGGGATACCAGTACCACCCCAGCACTGGAACCATTCATCATCTTGGAACCATCAAAGAGCATGGTCCAGTGCTCCGAGTGAACTTGAGTCGGCAGTTGTTGTTCAATCCATTCGGCGAGGAAATCCGCTATTGCTTGGGACTTGATAGCTTTCTTTGCCTCAAACTTGATGTCTAAGGGAAGGAGTTCAATCGCCCAATTTGTCACTCGACCAGTTGCATCTCTGTTGTTCAGAATCTCTAATAATGGAGCGTCGCTGACGACTGTAATGGAGTGATCAGAGAAGTAATGTGCAACCTTATTCATGGTCATATAAATCCCATAAACAAGCTTCTGATAATGTGGATATCTTTGCTTTGATGGAGTCAAAACTTCAGAGACATAGTATACTGGGCGCTGAACTTTGTAGGCTTTTCCTTCTTCTTCCCGTTCGACCGTAAGTACTGTATTGATGACTTGTCCAATGGCTACAATGTAAAGTAGTAAAGGCTCTTTGCCGATTGGAGCAGCGAGCACCGGCTGGGTGGAAAGCAGGGCTTTGAGCTCTACAAATGTTGCATCAGCTTCAGGAGTCCACTCGAACTTATCTGACTTCTTCATCAGTCGGTAAAGAGGCAGTGCCTTTTCACCGAGGTGAGAAATGAATCGACTTAGGGCGGCCAAACAACCAGTAAGCTTCTGGACATTATGCACACGCACAGGGCGTTTCATCCGGAGTATGGCACCCACTTTCTCTGGGTTAGCATCGATCCCTCATTCGGAAACGAGAAAACCAAGTAATTTTCCGCCTAGAACTCCAAACGTGCACTTTGATGGATTGAGCTTGATATCATAACTTCTGAGGTTGGCAAATGTTTCAGCAAGGTCAGCCAGTAGGTCGGAAACTTTTCATGACTTGACCATAATGTCATCCATGTATGCTTCCACATTCCGACTGATCTGAGTGAGCAAGCACTTCTGATCATCCGCATGAATGTGGCTCCAACGTTCTTCAAACCGAATGGCATAGTGACATAACAGAAGCACCCAAATGGGGTGATGAAAGCTGTTTTTATCTCATCGGGTCCATACAGACGGATCTGATGATACCTGAAATAAGTGTCCAAAAAGGACAAACGCTCACACCCCGCAGTCGAGTCGACTATTTGGTCAATGCGAGGGAGAGGAAAGTGATCTTTCGGGCAGGCCCGATTGATATGTTTGAAGTCGATGCACATGCAAAGTGAGTCGTCCTTCTTTTGGGACCATGACAACATTAGCTAACCACTCGGAGTGGTAAATCTCTCGGATAAACTCAGCTGCCAAAAGCCGAGCCACTTCTTCACCGATTGCCTTCCTCTTCTGTACGGCAGACTGTCGAAGATGTTCTTTGACCGGTTTCAACTTTGGGTCGACTCGCAAACGATGCTTAGCCAGTCCCCTGGGAACACCTGGGATGTCAGAAGGTTTCCATGCAAAGATGTCCCAGTTCTCACGGAGGAACTGGATGAGCGCTTCTTCCTATTTGGAGTCGAGTGTTGTTGAAATGTGAGTCGGAGCAGCATTGGGATCCGTTGGATGAATATGAATCGGCTTCGTTTCACCAGACGACTGGAATGCTGAATCTGTGGCAGGCTTCTTAGCTCGTAACAAATCACTTGGATCTGCATTTTTGATACTCTTGCAGCTCCACTACTGCCATCTGTGCATCGGCGATCTTTGAGCCCTTCCGGAAGCACTCTTCTACCTTCTTTCGACTGCCAGTGATAGCGATCACCCCCTTAGGACCAGGCATCTTCAATTTGAGGTACACGTAAAATGGTCGAGCCATAAAACGTGCATAAGCTGGCCTGCCTAGGATAGCATGATAAGCACTTTGGAAATACACAACTTCAAATGTCAACTTTTCTTTGCGGTAATTCTTGGAATCGCCGAAAACTACATCAAGGGCGATCTGACCAAGTGACGCAGCCTTCTTGCGAGGAATAACTCCATGGAAACTCATATTACTTTCGCTGAGTCTGGACATCGGAATGCCCATTCCTTTCAACATCTCTGCATATAGTATATTCAGACCACTGCCACCATCCATCAGAACCTTAGTCAACCAAGTGCCTTCGACTACTGGGTCGACCACCAGCGCTTGCCTCCCAGGGGTGGCTATGTGCGCTGGGTGATCGGACTGGTCGAATGTAATGGTAGTCTGAGACCACTTCAAATAACTGGGTGTCACCAGAGCAACCATGTTCACTTCTCTGTTGATGACTTTTAGTCGACTCTTAGTATCAACATCAGCGAAAATCATCAGAGTGGAATTGACGTGGGGGTCACCATCATCATCCTGCTCCTCATCCTCAACTTTGTCCGCTTCCTTCTCCTTTTCCTTGGGCTGTTTCTCTCGGAATTGCTGGATTAGGAGTCGACACTGTCGAGTGGTATGCTTCGGGTAAATGAAATTACCCTCTTCATCTTTTTTAGTGTGAATGTGGCATGGTAAATCTAGCACATCATTTCCATCTTGATCTTTTACTTTCTTGGGGTTCCACGTCCCTTTGGGTTTCCCTTTGAACTTTCCTTGAGTCATGGCTAAGGCTTCACCAGGAGCTGCTGGCTCGGCTTTGCGCTTCTGCTTCCGACTGGAGTTCCCTCCTCCAGTTTCGTAGGCGATTGTTTTGTGCTTGCCACTCCGGAGTCGGTCTTCTTCTTCACCATTGGCGTACTTGGTGGCAATCTCCATCATCCGATTCAGAGTCATATCTCCTATCCGACCGAATTTCAGATTCAACTCCCGATACTTAACGCCTTCTTTGAAGGCACAAATTGCCTGGTGATCCGACACATTCTCCACTGTGTGGTGCAACGTGATCCATCTCTGGATATAATCTCTCAAAGTTTCGTTCGGTTTATGAACGCAACACTGCAATTCTGTCAGCCCTGCTGGCCGTTTGCAAGTACCTTCAAATGTTCTGACAAATACTCGGGCAAGATCTTCCCAAGTGTAAATACTACCAGGCGCTAACTGATTCAGCCACGCTCTCGCTGAGCCCTCCAACATCAAAGGAAGGTGCTTCATGGCCACTTCATTGTTGCCACCACCAATCTGTACAACCACTCGATAATCCTCAAGCCAAGTGTAAGGCTTGGACTCGCTAGTGAACTTACTGACTTCGGTCGCCAACCTGAAGTTGGGAGGAATCACCGCAGCCCTGATGGCTCTGCTAAAGCACTCTGGACCTGAGACATGTACCCTACTGCTAGTTGGGAAATCTCTGTCGTGACCCTCTCTGTGAGCTCTGTTTCTGTCGACCAGACCCTTAACGAGAATAGATCTCGCATCAAAGCCCGTCTCTCTGGGCTCGACTGGAATCCTTCGCCCACCACTGTGAGGACGTCTACCATCATGCTGCCGAGGCACGTACGACCCACTCCTTGGGGGAGGCGTGGGAACTCGACGACGATCATCGTGATCGAGTCGGTGATCATACTGCTCGCAGTTTCTATATTGATCTCGCCGGTCCTCACGTCCTTCACTCCTCGGGGGCGATCTCGGGCTGTGAGCCGACTGGACTGTGTCTGCAACCACGAATCTGCTGTTGGGGAACGTAGCATAAATTCAGAATTTTCCTACGTGTCACCAAGATCTATCTATGGAGTCATCTAGAAACGAGGGAGGAGTGGATCTACATACCCTTGTAGATCGCGCGCGGAAGCGTTCAAGAGAACGGGGTTGATGGAGTCGTACTCGTCGTGATCCAAATCACCGATGATCCTAGCGCCGAACGGACGGCACCTCCGCGTTCAACACACGTACGGAGCAGCAACGTCTCCTCCTTCTTGATCCAACAAGGGGGAGGAGGGGTTGATGGAGATCCAGCAGCACGACGGCGTGGTGGTGGAAGTAGCGGGATTCCAACAGGGCTTCGCCAAGCGCTGCGGGAGGAGGGAGATGTGTCATGGGAGGGAGAGGGAGGCGCCAGGGGTTAGGTCTGGTTGCCCTCCCTTCCCCCCACTATATATAGGGCCAAGGGAGAGGGGGGAGGCGCAGCCTTGGCCCTTCCTCCAAGGAAGGGTGCGCCCAGGGAGGAGTCCCTCCTCCCCAAGGCACCTCGGAGGTGCCTTCCCCCTTTAGGACTCTTCCTTTCCCCTTTCTCTTGGCGCATGGGCCTCTTGGGGCTGGTGCCCTTGGCCCATATAGGCCAAGGCGCACCCCTACAGCCCATGTGCCCCCGGGGCAGGTGGCCCCACCCGGTGGACCCCCGGGACCCTTCCGGTGGTCCCGGTACAATACCGGTGACCCCGAAACTTGTCCCGATGGCCGAAATAGCACTTCCTATATATAAATCTTTACCTCCGGACCATTCCGGAACTCCTCGTGACGTCTGGGATCTCATCCGGGACTCCGAACAACTTTCGGGTTACCGCATACTAATATCTCTATAACCCTAGCGTCACCGAACCTTAAGTGTGTAGACCCTACGGGTTCGGGAGACATGCAGCCATGACCGAGATGACTCTCCGGTCAATAACCATCAGCGGGATCTGGATACCCATGTTGGCTCCCACATGTTCCACGATGATCTCATCGGATGAACCACGATGTCAAGGACTTAATCAATCCCGTATACAATTCCCTTTGTCTAGCGGTACGATACTTGCCCGAGATTCGATCGTCGGTATCCCGATACCTTGTTCAATCTCGTTACCGGCAAGTCTCTTTACTTGTTCCGTAACACATCATCTCGTGATAAACTCCTTGATCACATTGTGCACATTATGATGATGTCCTACCGAGTGGGCCCAGAGATACCTCTCCATCACACGGAGTGACAAATCCCAGTCTCGATTCGTGCCAACCCAACAGACACTTTCGAAGATACCCGTAGTGTACCTTTATAGCCACCCAGTTACGTTGTGATGTTTGGCACACCCAAAGCACTCCTACGGTATCCGGGAGTTGCACAATCTCATGGTCTAAGGAAATGATACTTGACATTAGAAAAGCTTTAGCATACGAACTACACGATCTTGTGCTATGCTTAGGATTGGGTCTTGTCCATCACATCATTCTCCTAATGATGTGATCCCGTTATCAACGACATCCAATGTCCATGGTCAGGAAACCATAACCATCTATTGATCAACGAGCTAGTCAACTAGAGGCTTACTAGGGACATGGTGTTGTCTATGTATCCACACATGTATCTGAGTTTCCTATCAATACAATTCTAGCATGGATAATAAACGATTATAACAAGGAAATATAATAATAATCAATTTATTATTGCCTCTAGGGCATATTTCCAACAGTCTCCCACTTGCACTAGAGTCAATAATCTAGTTCACATCGATATGTGATTAACACTCAAGGTCACATCCCCATGTGACTAACACCCAAAGAGTTTACTAGAGTCAATAATCTAGTTCACATTTACCATGTGATTAACACTCGATGAGATCTAGGTTTGATCATGTTATGCTTGTGAGAGAGGTTATAGTCAACGGGTCTAAAACATTCAGATCCGTATGTACTTCGCAAATTTCTATGTCATCTTCTAGATGCAGCTACCACGCTCTATTTGGAGCTATTCCAAATAACTGTTCCACTATACGAATCCAGTTTACTACTCAGAATAATCTGGATTAGTGTCAAAGTTTGCATCGGCGTAACCCTTTACGACGAACTCTTTTACCACCTCCATAATCGAGAAAATTCCTTAGTCCACTAGTTACTAAGGATAACTTTGACCGCTGTCCTGTGATCCATTCTTGGATCACTCTTGTACCCCTTGACTGACTCATGGTAAGGCACATTTCAGGTGCGGTACACAGCATAGCATACTGTAGAGCCTATGTCTTAAGCATAGGGGACGACCTTCGTCCTTTCTCTCTATTCTGCCGTGGTCGAGCTTTAAGTCTTAACTTCATACCTTACAACTCAGGCAAGAACTCCTTCTTTGACTGATCCATCTTGAACACCTTCAAGATCATGTCAAGGTATGTGCTCATTTGAAAGTACCATTAAGCGTTTTGATCTATTCTTATAGATCTTGATGCTCAATGTTCAAGTAGCTTAATCCAGGCTTTCCATTGAAAAACACTTTCCAAATAACCCTATATGCTTTCCAGAAATTCTACGTCATTTCTGATTAACAACATGTCAACAACATATATTCATCAGAAATTCTATAGTGCTCCCACTCACTTCTTTGGAAATACAAGTTTCTCATAAACTTTGTATAAACCCAAAATCTTTGATCATCATCAAAGCATACATTCCAACTCTGAGATGCTTACTCCAGTCCTCAGAAGGATTGTTGGAGCTTTTGCATACTTATTAGCATCTTTCAGGATTGACAAAACCTTCCGGTTGTATCACATACAACCTTTCCTCAAAAATCGTCGAGGAAACAATGTTTTGATATCCTATCTGCAAGATTTCACAAATAATGCAGTAATCGCTAATATAATTCCAACAGACTCTTAGCATCGCTACGAGTGAGAAAGTCTCATCGTAGTCAACTCCTTGAACTTGTCAAAAAACATCTTAATGACAAGTCAAGCTTTTTAATGGTGACATTTACCATCATTGTCCGTCTTCCTTTTAAAATCCATCTGTACTCAATAGCCTCACGACCATCGAGCTATTCTGTCAAAGTCTACACTTTGTTTCCACACATGGATCCTCTCTCGGATTTTATGGCCTCGAGCCATTTATCGGAATCCGGGCCCACCATCGCTTCTCCATAGCTCGTAGGTTCATTGTTGTCTAGCAACATGACTTCCAAGACAGGATTACGTACCACTCTAAAGTAGTACGCATCCTTGTCATCCTACGAGGTTTGTTGGTGACTTGATCTGAAGTTTCATGATCACTATCATAAGCTTCCACTTCAATTGGTGTAGGTGCCACAGGAACAACTTCCTATGCCCTGCCACACACTAGTTGAAGAGACGGTTCAATAACCTCATCAAGTCTCCACTATCCTCCCACTCAATTCTTTCGAGAGAAACTTTTCCTCGAGAAAGGACCCGATTCTAGAAACAATCCCTTATTGCTTTCGGATCTGAGACAGGAGGTATAGCCAACTGTTTTGGGTGTCCTATGAAGATGCATTTATCCGCTTTGGGTTCGAGCTTATCAGCCTGAAACTTTTTCACATAAGCGCCGCAGCCCCAAACTTTTAAGAAATGACAGCTTAGGTTTCTATAAACCATAGTTCATACGGTGTCATCTCATCGGAATTACGTGGTGCCCTATTTAAAGTGAATGTGGTTGTCTCTAATGCCTAACCCATAAACTATTATGGTAATTTGATAAGAGACATCATGGTATGCATCATATCCAATAGGGTGCAGTTATGATGTTCGGGCACACCATCACACTATGGTGTTCCAGGCTGTATTAGTTGTGAAACAATTTCCACAATGTCTTAATTCTGTGCCAAACTCGTAATTCAGATATTCATCTCTATGATCATATCATAGATATTTTATCCTCTTGTCACGACGATCTTTCAACTTCACCCTGAAATTACTTGAACCTTTCAATAATTCAGACTCGTGATTCATCAAGTAAATATACTCAACATCTACTCAAATCATCTGTGAAGTAAGAACATAACGATATCCACTACACGCCTCAGCACTCATTGGATTGCACACATCAAAATGTATTACTTCCAACAAGTTGCTTTCTAGTTCCATTTTACTGAAAACGAGGCTTTCAGTCATCTTGCCCATGTGGTATGATTTGCATGTCTCAAGTGATTCAAAATCAAGTGAGTCCAAACGGTCCATTTGCATGGAGTTTCTTCATGCATATACACCAATAGACATGGTTCGCATGTCTCAAACTTTTCAAAAATGAATGAGTCCAAATATCCATCAACATGGAGCTTCTTCATGCGTTTTATACCAATATGACTCAAGTGGCAGTGCCACAAGTAGGTGGTACTATCATTACTATCTTATATCTTTTGGCATGAACATGTGTATCACTACGATCGAGATTCAATGAACCATTCATTTTAGGTGCAAGACCATTGAAGGTATTATTCAAATAAACAGAGTAACCGTTATTCTCCTTAAATGAATAACCGTATCGCGATAGACATAATCCAATCATGTCTATGCTCAACGCAAACACCAAATAACAATTATTTAGGTTTTAATATCAATCTCGATGGTAGAGGGAGCGTGCGATGCTTGATCATATCAACCTTGGAAATACTTCCAACACATATCGTCAGCTCACCTTTAGCTAGTCTCCATTTATTCCGTAGCTTTTATTTCGAGTTACTAACACTTAGCAACTGAACCGGTATCTAATACCCTGGTGCTACTAGGAGTACTAGTAAAGTACACATCAATACAATGTATATCCAATATACTTCTATCGACCTTGCCAGCCTTCTCATCTACCAAGTATCTAGGGTAATTCTGCTCCAGTGGCCATTCCCTTTATTACAGAAGCACTTAGTCTCGGGTTTGGGTTCAACCTTGGGTTTCTTCACTAGAGCAGCAGCTGAATTGCCGTTTCATGAACTATCCCTTCGTGCCCTTGCCCTACTTGAAACTAGTGGTTTCACCAACCATCAACAATTGATGCTCCTTCTTGATTTCTACTTTTGTGGTGTCAAACATCGCGAATATCTCAAGGATCATCATATATGTCCCTGATATATTATAGTTCATCACGAAGCTCAAGCAGCTTGGTGGTAATGACTTCGGAGAAACATCACTATCTCATTTGGAAGGTCAACTCCCACTTGATTCAAATGATTGTTGTACTCAGACAATCTGAGCACAAGTTCAACAATTGAGCTTTTCTCCCTTAGTTTGCAGGCTAAGAAAATCGTCAGAGGTCTTATACCTTTTGATGTGGGCACAAGCCTGAAATCCAAATTTCAGCCCTCAAAACATCTCATATGTTTTGCGACGTTTCAAAACCGTCTTCGGTGCCTCAATTCTAAACCGTTTAACTGAACTATCACGTAGTTATCAAAATGTGTATGTCAGATGTTCGCAACATCCACAGACAACATTTGAGGTTCAGCACACTGAGCGGTGCATTAAGGACATAAGCCTTCTATGAAGCAATGAGGACAATCCTCAGTTTACGGACCTAGTCCACATAATTGCCACTATCAACTTTCAACTAAATTTTCTCTAGGAACATAACTAAATAGTAGAACTGAAGCGCGAGCTACGACATAATTTGCAAAGACCTTTTGACTATGTTCAGGATAATTAAGTTCATCTTATGAACTCCCACTCAGATAGACATCCCTCTAGTCATCTAAGTGATTACATGATCCGAGTCAACTAGGCCGTGTCCGATCATCACGTGAGACGGACTAGTCAACATCGGTGAACATCTTCATGTTGATCGTATCTACCATACGACTCATGCTCGACCTTTCGGTCTTCTGTGTTCCGAGGCCATGTCTGTACACATGCTAGGCTCGTCAAGTCAACCTAAGTGTTTTGCGTGTGTAAATCTGTCTTACACCCGTTGTATGTGAACGTTAGAATCTATCACACCCGATCATCACGTGGTGCTTCGAAACAACGAACTGTCGCAACGGTGCACAGTTAGGGGGAACACTTTCTTGAAATTATTATGAGGGATCATCTTATTTACTACCGTCGTTCTAAGTAAACAAGATGCAAAAACATGATAAACATCACATGCAATCAAATAGTGACATGATATGGCCAATATCATATTGCTCCTTTTGATCTCCATCTTCGGGGCTCCATGATCATCATCGTCACCGGCATGACACCATGATCTCCATCATCATGATCTCCATCATCGTGTCTTCATGAAGTTGTCTCGCCAACTATTACTTCTACTACTATGACTAATGGTTAGCAATAAAGTAAAGTAATTACATGACGTTTATGTTGACACGCAGGTCATAAATAAATTAAGACAACTCCTATGGCTCCTGCCGGTTGTCATACTCATCGACATGCAAGTCGTGATTCCTATTACAAGAACATGATCAATCTCATACATCACATATATCATTCATCACATCCTTTTGGCCATATCACATCACATAGCATACCCTGCAAAAACAAGTTAGACGTCCTCTAATTGTTGTTTGCATGTTTTACGTGGCTGCTATGGTTTTCTAGCAAGAACGTTTCTTACCTACGCAAAGACCACAACGTGATATGCCAATTGCTATTTACCCTTCATAAGGACCCTTTTCATCGAATCCGATCCGACTAAAGTGGGAGAGACAGACACCCGCTAGCCACCTTATGCAACTAGTGCATGTCAGTCGGTGGAACCAGTCTCACGTAAGAGTACGTGTAAGGTCGGTCCGGGCCGCTTCATCCCACGATGCCGCCGAATCAAGATAAGACTAGTAACGGCAAGTAAATTGACAAAATCAACGCCCACAACTACTTTGTGTTCTACTCGTGCATAGAAACTACGCATAGACCTAGCTCATGATGCCACTGTTGGGGAACGTAGCATAAATTCAAAATTTTCCTACATGTCACCAAGATCTATCTATGGAGTCATCTAGCAACGAGGGAGGAGCGGATCTACATACCCTTGTAGATCGCGCGCGGAAGCGTTCAAGAGAACAGGGTTGATGGAGTCGTACTCATCGTGATCCAAATCACCGATGATCCTAGCGCCGAACGGACGGCACCTCCGCGTTCAACACACGTATGGAGCAGCGACGTATCCTCCTTCTTGATCCAGCAAGGGGGGAGGAGAGGTTGATGGAGATCCAGCAGCACGACGGCGTGGTGGTGGAAGTAGCGGGATTCCAACAGGGCTTCGCCAAGCGCTGCGGGAGGAGGGAGATGTGTCATGGGAGGGAGAGGGAGGCGCCAGGGCTTAGGTCTGGTTGCCCTCCCTTACCCCCACTATATATAGGGCCAAGGGAGAGGGGGGAGGTGCAGCCTTGGCCCTTCCTCCAAGGAAGGGTGCGGCCAGGGAGGAGTCCCTCCTCCCCAAGGCACCTCGGAGGTGCCTTCCCCCTTTAGGACTCTTCCTTTCCCCTTTCTCTTGGCGCATGGGCCTCTTGGGGCTGGTGCCCTTGGCCCATATAGGCCAAGGCGCACCCCCTACAGCCCATGTGGCCCCCCGGGGCAGGTGGCCCCACCCGGTGGACCCCCGGGACCCTTCCGGTGGTCCCGGTACAATACTGGTGACCCCGAAACTTGTCCCGATGGCCGAAATAGCACTTCCTATATATAAATCTTTACCTCCGGACCATTCCGGAACTCCTCGTAACGTCCGGGATCTCATCCGGGACTCCGAACAACTTTTGGGTTACCGCATACTAATATCTCTATAACCCTAGCGTCACCGAACCTTAAGTGTGTAGACCCTACGGGTTCGGGAGACATGCAGACATGACCGAGATGACTCTCCGGTCAATAACCATCAGCGGGATCTGGATACCCATGTTGGCTCCCACATGTTCCACGATGATCTCATCGGATGAACCACGATGTCAAGGACTTAATCAATCCCGTATACAATTCCCTTTGTCTAGCGGTACGATACTTGCCCGAGATTCGATCGTCGGTATCCCGATACCTTGTTCAATCTCGTTACCGGCAAGTCTCTTTACTCGTTCCGTAACACATCATCCCGTGATAAACTCCTTGATCACATTGTGCACATTATAATGATGTCCTACCGAGTGGGCCCAGAGATACCTCTCCGTCACACGGAGTGACAAATCCCAGTCTCGATTCGTGCCAACCCAACAGACACTTTCGGAGATACCCGTAGTGTACCTTTATAGCCACCCAGTTACGTTGTGACGTTTGGCACACCCAAAGCACTCCTACGGTATCCGGGAGTTGCACAATCTCATGGTCTAAGGAAATGATACTTGACATTAGAAAAGCTTTAGCATACAAACTACACGATCTTATGCTATGCTTAGGATTGGGTCTTGTCCATCACATCATTCTCCTAATGATGTGATCCCGTTATCAACGACATCCAATGTCCATGGTTAGGAAACCGTAACCATCTATTGATCAACGAGCTAGTCAACTAGAGGCTTACTAGGGACATGGTGTTGTCTATGTATCCACACATGTATCTGAGTTTCCTATCAATACAATTCTAGCATGGATAATAAACGATTATCATGAACAAGGAAATATAATAATAATCAATTTATTATTGCCTCTAGGGCATATTTCCAACATCTGCTATGGATCCTATTCCGTGACCGAGATACTGATGTATTCTGCTCTACCGCTGCATGGAGCAAAGCCTGGATCTGCACAAGACCTCGACCAGCTTCTGACTGGGAAGGTTGGATTGACTCTGCTATTCGGGCCGCAGGTGCGAGATTCTGGATCGGAGTTCGGTATACCTGAGTCAGAGGCGGAAAAAGTTGGCGTCGACTGGACTCGGGGATACGCTGCCGAGCATGCTCGTTGAGTGCGCTCTGGAGGTTCTCTAGTCGAGTGCGCTCAGCCAAGTTGGCCAGGCGCGCTTCCTCCAAGGCCTGGGCCTCAGGGGTTTCTCCAACGATAGGAGTGTGAAGCGCATCCATGTTCTGGCGGCGAAGTTCTTCCCTTCGCTGCGAAGAGAGGGGTTCGGGGCGGTACTCTTCGTGAACACACGACGGATCGCCGCCCCCGTCGCCTCCGTCTTCACGAGTGAAGCCAGGAGGACTGCGTGGTCCATTGACCATCAAAGCTTCCGCCGCGGGGTCGCTGCTGTCGCACTCTGATGCAGTCTCTACGGAGCCAGTCGACAGGCCGAACATGCCGTAGAGAGTTTCGTTGGGCTCGATTGCCGCGACTTGGGGGGTGGCCGACTGGCGAGCCACCGCATGCCTCACCCACCGCAGAAGCCTCGATCGTCCGGAACACTTGCTCCGGTGGGCTGCAAGGAGGGAGGTCAGTACAGGAGCCGACCGATACTGAGTCGACGGCTGCCGTAGGAGGATGCCACGGACGCACGCACGAAAGTGCGTTGCCCCACGGACGGGGAGCGCCTCGACGTCAAGTGGCGCTTCTTGGAGCCAAGCGGGGTCGTCGGCGACGAATACGAGCGCACCAAGACGGATCTCGCGGCCCTCGGCCAAATCTCCGCCCGAAACCATGTTGATGGGGATCGGAAAAATCGCAACTTCTCCAACAAGTCGCTAAGACACCTACCCCAAGGTGGGCGCCAACTGTCGTGGTTCTAAGTCTGACAGTAGAATGGGGGGTAGAGATGTAGAGGCAAGATCCTAGCTATGGAGGAGTTGTACACGCGAGTTTTACGAGTTCAGGCCCTTCTCAGAGGAAGTAACAGCCCTACGTCTCGGAGCCCGGAGGCGGTCGACTGGTGCGTGTGTGTTATAGGGGGTGCGAACCCTTGTGCATGTGGAGGGGGTGGCTTATATAGAGTGCGCCAAGACCCCAGCCAGCCCACGACACAGAGGGTTTAAGGTACATTTGAAGGATCAAAAGTATGTCTAGAGGGGGGGGGGTGATTAGACTACTTGACCAAATAAAAGTCTATCCTTTTCCCAATTTTAGTCTTTGGCAGATTTTAGCTATCTTAGCACAAGTCAAGCAATCTTAACACAATTCAAGCAAGCATGCAAAGAGTCTATGAGCAGTGGAAAATAAAGCATGCAACTTGCAAGAATGTAAAGGGAAGGGTTTGGAGCATTCAAACGCAATTGGAGACACGGATGTTTTTGTCGTGGTTCTGATAGGTGGTGCTATCGTACATCCATGTTGATGGAGACTTCAACCCACGGAGGGTAACGGTTGCGCGAGTCCACGAAGGGCTCCACCCACAAAGGGTCCATGAAGAAGCAACCTTGTCTATCCCTTCATGGCCATCGCCCACGAAGGACTTGCCTCACTAGCGGTAGATCTTCACGAAGTAGGCGATCTCCTTGCCCTTACAAACTCCTTGGTTCAACTCCACAATCTTTGTCGGAGGCTCCCAAGTGACACCTAGACAATCTAGGAGACACCACTCTCCAAGAAGTAACAAATGGTGTGTTGATGATGAACTCCTTGCTCTTGTGCTTCAAATGATAGTCTCCCCAACACTCAACTCTCTCTCACAGGATATGGATTTGGTGGAAAGATGATTTGAGTGGAAAGCAACTTGGGGAAGGCTAGAGATCAAGATTCATATGGTAGGAATGGAATATCTTGGTCTCAACACAAGTGTAGGTGCTTCTCTCTCAGAAAATATAGGTTGGAAGTGTAGGTATGTTCTGATGGCTCTCTCCACGAATGAAGAGTGGGTGGAGGGGTATATATAGCCTCCACACAAAAACTAACCGTTACACATAATTTACCAATCTCGGTGAGACCGAATGGAGAAACTCGGTCAGACCGATTCAGCAAACCTAGTGACCGTTAGGATTTTCGGTGGGACTGAGATGCAACTCGGTAGGACCGATATGGTTAGGGTTAGGGCATAACGTAGATGGAACAAAGTGCTCGACACTGAAGAAAAGTACGGTGGCAGTCGCCACACAAAGAGCTATCCAAAGCGCAATCTGCTACCTGAATTCGATGACGAGGCTTTGGAGCCTACGCAGCCGAAAAATAAAACGGCCGATCAGCCAGATCGACCACCCCGTGGCCGCGATAGGGAGGCTAACGATGTTGAACTTAAGTCAGTACACGATTTACGTGAGGACTTGCACCAAAAAGCCAGTCTGACCAGGTCCATCTACGGATCTAGGAAGCGCGCTCCGGCATAGAATCAAAACTGAACACTACAGCCGTCAGAACGCAATGACACATCCAAATATAGGGGTGCCATGCACCCCCTTTGCTTCACCGATGAGGTACTGGATCAAGAATTTCCCGAGGGATTCAAGCCCGTGAACATAGAGGCATACAACGGAACGATAGACCCTGGGGTCTGGATTGAGGACTTTATCCTTCATATCCACATGGCTTGCGGAGATGATCTCCACGCCATCAAATACTTACCCCTCAACTTGAAAGGACCAGCTCGGCACTGGCTGAAGAGCCTCCCCAAAAACTCAATTGGAAGTTGGGAAGAGCTTGAGGATGCTTTTAGGGCTAATTTTCAAGGGACCTATGTCCTACCTCCGGATGCAGACGACTTAAGTCACATAATTCAACAGCCCGGAGAGTCAGCCTGAAAGCTTTGGAACAGATTCCTCACTAAGAAGAATCAAATTGTTGACTGCCCAGACGCCGAAGCCTTAGCGGCTTTCAAACACAGTGTCCGGGACGAATGGCTCGCCAGACACCTCGGCCAGGAAAAACCGAGGACAATGGCAGCCCTAACAAGCCTGATGACCCGCTTTTGCGCGGGAAAAGACAGTTGGCTGGCCCGCAGCGGCACCAACGACCCAGGCACATCCGAAGTCAGGGATGGCAATGGAAAACCACGACGCAATAAAAGCAAGTGTCTAAACAATGAAGACATCCCAGACAACACGGTGGTAAATGCCGGATTCAGGGCTCTTGACCCGGTCAACGGAAAAAGCCATTCAAAGGCAGCAGAGATCGACCGTCCAACCTAAACAAGATTCTAGACAGATTATGTCAGATTCATGGCACCTCCGACAAACCTGCAAATCACACCAACAGAGAATGTTGGGTCTTCAAGCAGGCCGGCAAGCTAAATGCCGAACACAAAGGGAGGGATACACCAAGCGAAGACGAGGATGAGCCTCGCCAGCCGAACACTGGGGGACAGAAAAAATTCCCACCAGAGGTCAAAACAGTGAACATGATTCACGTAACGAAAAGGAGGAGCAAATGCGCACTCCGAGACGTATGGACCGTAGAGCCCGTCACCCCCAAGTTCAACCCATGGTCGGCCTGCCCAATTACTTTCGATCGCAGGGATCACCCGACTAGTATCCGGCATGGAGGATCGGCTGCCTTGGTACTAGACCCAATAATTGACGGATACCATCTCACCCGAGTCCATATGGACGGTGGCAGTAGTCTTAATCTGATATATCAAGACACAGTCCGCAAAATGGGGATAGACCCGACAAGAATCAGCCAAAGAAATACTACCTTTAAAGGAGTAATACCAGGCCCAGAGGCCCGCTGTACGGGCTCTCTAGTACTAGAAGTTGTATTTGGTTCTCCCGACAACTTCCGAAGTGAAAAGTAAACCTTCAACATCGCTCCATTCTGAAGCGGCTATCAAGCACTACTCGGAAGAACAACCTTCGCTCGTTTTAATGCAATACCGCATTATGCTTATCTTATTCTTAAGATGCCCAGTCCACGTGGCATCATCATAGTTAGCGGAAACACAGAGCGTTCCTTACGTGCGGAAGAATGTGTGGCGGCTTTAGCAGCCGAACACTGAACGACCTCTACAACCAGAGTAAATGATCGGTCGTCAAGACTGCGGACACGGCTAGACTAGTCCGGTGCACCCCTAGTTGTAACAGCTCAGATAAACCTGAGATTGGGCTGAGGGGTATACCCCCATAGGTGGCGCTAGGGGCTTCCCGCATGTAAAAAGGCCTACAGTTCTGCTTGACCTTATTTAGATTAAATTTTAATGGTTTATTAAGAATAACCATTTTTTCGCACGAAGACTTTCACCTGGGTTTTTCTCTTTTACAGATGATAATCGTGCTACACCCTTCCAGGATATGGCACAACGGAGACATAGGCGCACATGTGCAGCAGGGCCCCGCTCAAAGGTTTCTTTTTAGATAAAGACCCTATTGATACGTCCATTTTGCATCATGCTTTTATATCAATATTTATTGCATTATGGGTTGTTATTACACATTATCTCACAATAATTATGCCTATTCTCTCTTATTTTACAAGGTGTACATAAAGAGGGAGAATGCCGGCAGCTGGGATTTTGGGCTGGAAAAGGAGCAAATATTAGAGACCTATTCTGCACAACTCCAAAAGTCCTGAAACTTCAGGGAAGATGTTTTCCAAATATATAAAAAATACCCAACGAAAGAAACTCACCAGGGGGGCCACACCCTGCCCACAAGGGTGGGGGGCGCGCCCTACCCCCCTGGGCGCGCCCCCTACCTCGTGGGCCCCCTAGTGGCCCTCCAGTGGCCATCTTCTGCTATATGGAGTCTTTCGATGGAAAAAAATTCATAAGCCATCTTCTCGGACGAAACTCCGCCGCCACAAGGCGGAACCTTGGCGGAATCAATCTAGGGCTCTGGCGGAGCTGTTCTGCTAGGGAAACTTCCCTCCCGGAGGGGGAAATCATCGCCATCGTCATCACCAATGCTCCTCTCATCGGGAGAGGGCAATCTCCATCAACATCTTCATCAGCACCATCTCATCTCAAAACCCTAGTTCATCTCTTGTATCCAATTCTTGTCTCCAAGTCTGGGATTGGTGCTAGTAGGTTGCTAGTAGTGTTAATAGAGATATGCATGATATTGCACCTGCTGAGATGGAAGATATTGATGTCACAATTAAACTTGCCAATAGAGATACTATTTCACCAATGGGAATTGTTAGAGATGTTGAAGGCTTGTGTGGAAGAGATGTAGAGGCAATTAACACTACTAGCAACCTACTAGCACTAATCCCGGACTTGGAGACAAGAATTGGATACAAGAGATGAACTAGGGTTTTGAGATGAGATGGTGCTGATGAAGATGTTGATGGAGATTGCCCTCTCCCGATGAGAGGAGCGTTGGTGATGACGATGGCGATGATTTCCCCCTCCGGGAGGGAAGTTTCCCCGGCAGAATAGCTCCGCCAGAGCCCTAGATTGATTCCGCCAAGGTTCCGCCTCGTGGCGGCGGAGTTTCGTCCGAGAAGATGGCTTATGAATTTTTTTCCATCGAAAGACTCCATATAGCAGAAGATGGCCACCGGAGGGCCACTAGGGGGCCCACGAGGTAGGGGGCGCGCCCAGGGGGGTAGGGCGCGCCCCCCACCCTTGTGGGTAGGGTGTGGCCCCCCTGGTGAGTTTCTTCCGTTGAGTATTTTTTATATATTTGGAAAACATCTTCTGTGAAGTTTCAGGACTTTTGGAGCTGTGCGGAATAGGTCTCTAATATTTGCTCCTTTTCCAGCCCAGAATCCCAGCTATCGGCATTCTCCCTCTTTATGTAAACCTTGTAAAATAAGAGAGAATAGGCATAATTATTGTGACATAATGTGTAATAACAACCCATAATGCAATAAATATTGATATAAAAGCATGATGCAAAATGGACATATCAACAGGGTCTTTATCTAAAAAGAAACCTTTGAGCGGGGCCCTACTGCACGTGTGCGCCTACGTCTCTGTTGTGCCATATCCTGGAAGGGTGTAGCACGATTATCATCTGTAAAAGAGAAAAACCCAGGTGAAAGTCTTCGTGCGAAAAAATGGTTATTCTTAATAAACCATTAAAATTTAATCTAAATAAGGTTAAGCAGAACTGTAGGCCTTTTTACATGCAGGAAGCCCCTAGCGCCACCTATGGGGGTATACCCCTCAGCCCAATCTCAGGTTTATCTGAGCTGTTACAACTAGGGGTGCACCGGACTCGTCTAGCCGTGTCCGCGGTCTTGACGACCGATCATTTATTCTGGTTGTAGAGGTCGTTCAGTGTTCGGCTGCTAAAGCCGCCACACATTCTTCCGCACGCAAGGAACGCTCTGTGTTTCCGCTAACTATGATGATGCCACGTGGACCGGGCATCTTAAGCATAAGATAAGCATAATGCGGTATTGTATTAAAACAAGCGAAGGCTGTTCTTCCGAGTAGTGCTTGATAGCCGCTTCAGAATGGAGCGATGTTGAAGGTTTACTTTTCACTTCGGAAGTTGTCGGGAGAACCAAATACAACTTCTAGTGCTAGAGAGCCCGTACAGCGGGCCTCTGGGCCTGGTATTACTCCTTTAAAGGTAGTATTTCTTTGGCTGATTCTTGTCGGGTGTATCCCCATTTTGCGGACTGTGTCTTGATATATCAGATTAAGACTACTGCCACCGTCCATATGGACTCGGGTGAGATGGTATCCGTCAATTATTGGGTCTAGTACCAAGGCAGCCGATCCTCCATGCCGGATAGTAGTCGGGTTATCCCTGCGATCGAAAGTAATCGGGCAGGCCGACCATGGGTTGAACTTGGGGGTGACGGGCTCTACGGTGCATACGTCTCGGAGTGTGCATTTGCTCCTCCTTTTCGTTACGTGAATCATGTTCACTGTTTTGACCTCTGGTGGGAATTTTTCTGTCCCCCAGTGTTCGGCTGGCGAAGCTCATCCTCGTCTTCGCTTGGTGTATCCCTCCATTTGTGTTCGGCGTTTAGCTTGCCGGCCTGCTTGAAGACCCAGCATTCTCTGTTGGTGTGATTTGCATGTTTGTCGAAGGTGCCATGAATCTGACATAATCTGTCTAGAATCTTGTTTAGGCTGGACGGTCCATCTTTGCTGCCTTTGAATGGCTTTTTCCGTTGACCGGGTCGAGAGCCCTGAATCCGGCATTTACCGCCGTGTTGTCTGGGATGTCTTCATTGTTTAGAAGCTTGCTTTTATTGCGTCATGGTTTTCTATTGCCATCCCTGACTTCGGATGTGACTGGGTCGCTGGTGCCGCTGCGGGCCAGCCAACTGTCTTTTCCGCGCAAAAGCGGGTCATCAAGCTTGTTAGGGCTGCCATTGTCCTCGGTTTTTCCTGGCCGAGGTGTCTGGCGAGCCATTCGTCCCGGACACTGTGTTTGAAAGCCGCTAAGGCTTCGGCGTCCGGGCAGTCAACAATTTGATTCTTCTTAGTGAGGAATCTGTTCCAAAGCTTTCGGGCTGACTCTCCGGGCTGTTGAATTATGTGACTTAAGTCGTCTGCATCCGGAGGTAGGACATAGGTCCCTTGAAAATTAGCCCTAAAAGCATCCTCAAGCTCTTCCCAACTTCCAATTGAGTTTTTGGGGAGGCTCTTCAGCCAGTGCCGAGCTGGTCCTTTCAACTTGAGGGGTAAGTATTTGATGGCGTGGAGATCATCTCCGCAAGCCATGTGGATATGAAGGATAAAGTCCTCAATCCAGACCCCAGGGTCTGTCGTTCCGTCGTATGCCTCTATGTTCACGGGCTTGAATCCCTCGGGAAATTCGTGATCCAGTACCTCATCGGTGAAGCAAAGGGGGTGCATGGCACCCCTATATTTGGATGTGTCATTGTGTTCTGACGGCTGTAGTGTTCAGTTTTGATTCTGTGCCGGAGCGCGCTTCCTAGATCCGTAGATGGACCTGGTCAGACCGGCTTTTTGGTGCAAGTCCTCACGTAAATCGTGTACTGACTTAAGTTCAACATCCTTAGCCTCCCTATTGCGGCCACGGGGTGGTCGATCTGGCTGATCGGCCGTTTTATTTTTCGGCTGTGTAGGCTCCAAAGCCTCGTCATCGAATTCAGGTTGGAGATTGCGCTTTGGATAGCTCTTTGTGTGGCGACTGCCACCGTACTTTTCTTCAGTGTCGAGCACTTTGTTCCGTCTACTGTTGAGTGTATTTTGCGCGGCTTTAAGCCTTTGCTTCTGCTTCTTCAGACTCCTCACGGTGGCAATAAGCCTTCTATGGAGGTTCTCTTGCTCCGAGTGCCTTTCTGGGATGATGTGTGTATCATCATCCGGACTGTTCTCCTCTCTGGAGATAGGTTGATTAGCTTTACCCTTGGCATCCCCGTGATCGGGCAGTGGCTCCGTACTATGTTCGCCGTCCGCTGGTTCATCATGCTCTGTTGCTGGGTCCATGTGGTCGTCGTTTCCTTGGGAGTCGACCGGGGTATTATTCTCTCCAGCGCTGTTATCGTTGTTTTTACCGAGGCAAGATTTGGAGCGGTGCCTACGTCGCCGCTTTGGTTGCTTCTCGAGGGGATTATCCTTTGTTGCATCCTTCCGTTCCTCGTCATTGTTTTCTTTGGGAGTATCCACCATGTATATATCGTGTGATGAAGTGGCTGTCCAGCGCCCTGTGGGCGGTGGTTCCTGTTCCTCTCCTGCATCATCGTCCATACCATCGATGTCTTTGGAGTCGAAATCGAGCATGTCGGTTAAATTGTCGACAGTGGCTATTAAGTGGGTGGTGGGTGGGGAACGAATTTCTTCATCGTCCGCTTCCCACTCAAGCCGGACATAGTTCGACCAAGGGTCTCCTAACAAGGAGAGAGACCTTAATGAATTTAGCATGTCTCCTAAGAGCGAGTGTTGAAAGATATCCGTGGAGGTAAACTCCATGATCGGTGCCCAATCAGATTCGATAGGCACGAATGCAGGCGGTTCAAAGTCTGTGGCCGGGGATGAATCCAAGGGTCCGGCAACACAGGTCTCATAGGAGGTGAAGTCAGTATTCGGCTCTATCACCGTTGGGTGTGCGGCCTCCGTGGCGGGGTCCATCCACCCGTCCTCGGACGGCGTGGTCTGCTCCGGATTGAGGGCCAGAGTAGCCACAGGTGTGATCTCCCGAACACTGTCTGGCGGCAGAGCTAAGTCATGCTTGTCGTGACTGTGCGACGCACCTGACACGGGCTCGAATCCGTCGAAGATCATGTCTCTGCGGATGTCTGCAGTATAGTTTAAGTTTCCAAACCTGACCTGACGGCCAGGGGCGTAGCTCTCGATCTGCTCTAGATGTCCAAGCGAGTTGGCCCGCAGTGCGAAGCCGCCGAATACGAAGATCTATCCGGGGAGAAAAACTTCACCCTGGATCGCATCGTTGCCGATGATCGAAGGAGCCATCAAGCCTTATGGTGACGACACCGTGGGACTCTCAATGAAAGCACCAATGTCAGTGTCAAAACCGGTGGATCTCGGGTAGGGGGTCCCGAACTGTGCATCTAAGGCGGATGGTAACAAGAGGCAGTGGACACAATGTTTACCCAGGTTCGGGCCCTCTCGATGGAGGTAATACCCTACTTCCTGCTTGATTGATCTTGATGATATGAGTATTACAAGAGTTGATCTACCACGAGATCGTAAACCCTAGAAGCTAGCCTATGATATGATTGTTCTTGTCCTACGGACTAAACCCTCCGGTTTATATAGACACAGGAGGGGGCTAGGGTTACACAGAGTCGGTTACAAGGGAGGAGATCTACATATCCGAATTGCCAAGCTTGCCTTCCACGCAAAGGAGAGTCCCACCCGGACACGGGACGAAGTCTTCAATCTTGTATCTTCATAGTCCAATAGTCCGGCCAAAGGATATAGTCCGGCTGTCCGAGGACCCCCTAATCTAGGACTCCCTCAGGGGCGAAAGCCTTTTTCGGTATATAACCAAACTGAACTCCCAATACAAGTGTAAGTGTCAAAAACATTCTTATATTATAAGATGAAAAATGTATAAGCAACAATCGAATAAAGTATACAGCCAAATGATACAAGATGGAGAAGTAGCACTTTTCGAAGCTGATCCTAAGATAATCACCACACACACCGCAAGCGCTACACTATCGAAAGATAAGACAAGAGGAACTGAGTACAACGACATGCCATGTCCTAGTACACCTAATCTCCACAACAACACCCTTAGAAGAGAAACCGACGAAACACGTCGCCGCTACCGGGTCCACAATGAACAAAAAGGTTTTCGCCTGGAACCCGGACGCGAAGGGAAGCACCACAATGACATCTTCAAGAAAAGAAAGGCGCCCGTGAGCGTCACCGTCGTCGGTGCCAGAGCGCAAAGCTTTCGCCGGGTAGCTCCCGCGTGCCACCACGAGGTCTTCAGGAGGAACACGACAAGATTAGAACCCACCAAATCTGGAACGGGGCACCTCCACTGCCAGAGATAGAGAGCGCTCCTGAGCCACTCTCCGCCATGCCCCTCGCCGTCCACATGACCAAGAGGCACCACCGCCGCCACCACCATGGGGCTCGCCGGAGGGACAAAAATGTGGACCACCTTTCCAAGCTCCCCCTCCCCCGATCCAAGCCACGATACATAGCCAACCGCCCGCTTCACAGTGCACAGACCGCAACTAGAGAACCCCAACCCCTGAGACAGGGTCGGTGCCACCACCGTAGGGGCACCAATGCCTGAAGTCCCCTCCAATCCCGATGGACCAGGGGGTACATGACCCAAAGGCTGCCGACGGCCATCACTGAGCCCACAGCTCAAACAACACCAAGTCCACGACCATCAACATCGATCCGACTGCCGGCTTAGCTCTATCACGACCACCACCGCCACGGACCTTCACCGACGCCATAATGTGAATACGCCCTCCGATTGAACCGCAAGCTCCCACCTTGCCCGAGCCGGACACGAGCTAGAGTTGAGCACCGACTCCAGGGCAACCAAGCATCAGAACTTGTGCGAGGAGCAACGAACCCCGGGCAGGAGGACCACGTCAAACTCCCACATAGATGGCTAGTCCGTGTTGCCAGCCCACTGCCAGTCAATACAGTAGGAGAGGTGGGTGCCACCCCATTAGATCGGAGCCCAAATCCAGATGGGAGGTCGCCCATGGCAGCCAGCAACTCCGGTTGCCGGGCACGCGCACCACACCCATGCCAACCCCATCTCCCATCGGTTCCCCACGCACACCCGGCCACCACTGGTCAAGGCATAGGTCTCCACCCACTACCCACTGCTCCACCTTCCTATGCCCGCGAGAAGGCCGCCGCCAGCTGCCCCCACACGATGACCCAGGGATGCCCAATCACGTTGCTCCCAACCCTCGCCGCAGGGGGGGCACCGCACGCCAGATCCACCGCTGCCATAGGCAGTGCTACTTGTGAGTTGTGTTGGGATTTCCTTGAAAAGGAGAGGATGATGCGGTGCAGTAGAGATAAGTATTTCGCTTAGTTAAGAACCAAGGTTATCAATCCAGTGAAAGAACCACGCAAGACCTCGTGAACAGCACACACACACACACAAGAACAAATACTTGCACCCAACGCAAATAAGGGGTTGTCAATCCCTTGGTGGTTAATTGCTAGGATCAAATCTCATAGTGATAGATAGATAAACAAAAACACTAAATAAAATAACAGTAAATAAATTGCGGCAAGGTGTTTTTTTAATTTTAATATATAATAAAGATAGACCCGAAGGCCATAGTTTTCACTAGAGACTTCTCTCTTAAACATATCATATGGTGGGTAATAAAATTACTGTTGGGCAATTGATAGAAAGAGCATAGTTTTGACTATATTCAAGGCAATGGTCATGTATATAGGCATCTGTCCGAGACAAGTAGACCGACTCCTGCCTGTATCTACTACTATTACTCCACACATCGACCGCTATCCAGCAATCCATCTAGAGTATTAAGTTCATAAAGAAAGGAGTAACGCCTTAAGCAAGATGACATGATGTAGACAAAGTAAACCAAATCAATATGAATAAATGTCATCTTTTTATCCTTCATGGCAATGATACAAATATGTGTTATGTCCCTTCCTATCACTCGGATTGAGCACCGCAAGATCGAGCCCATCACAAAGCACCTCTCCCATTGCAAGATAAATCAATCTAGTTGGCCAAACCAAACGGATAGATCAGAGAGAAATACAAAGCTATAACAATCATGCGTATAAGAATTCAGAAAAGATTCAAATAATATTCATGAATAATCTGATCATAAAAACCCACAATTCATCGGATCCCAACAAACACACCGCAAAAAAGGATTACATCGAATAGATCTCCAAGAACATCGAGGAGAACATTGTATTGAAGATCAAAGGAAGAGTACAAGCCATCTAGCTACTAGCTATGGACCCGTAGGTCTGTGGTAAACTATTCACACACTATCGGAATGATAGCAAGGTTGATGTAGAGGCCCTCCGTGACCGATTCCCCCTCCGCCAGAGTACTGGGAAAGGTCTCCAAATGGGATCTCCGAAGAACAGAAACTTGCGGCGGCGGAAAAAGTATTTTTGGGTGGCTCTCTGATGTATTGGGAATATTTGGGAATTTATAGAGCTGGAATTAGGTTAGGAGGTACCATGAGGGGTGATACGTCTCCAACGTATCTATAATTTTTTATCGCTCCATGCTATATTATCTACTGTTTTGGACTATATTGGGCTTTATTTTCCACTTTTATATTATTTTTGGGACTAACCTATTAACCGGAGGCCCAGCCCAGAATTGCTGTTTTTTGCCTATTTCAGTGTTTCGGATAAACAGAATATCAAATGGAGTCCAAACGGAACAAAATCTTCGGGAACGTGATTTTCTCACCGAACGTGATCCATGAGACTTGGACCCTACTCTAGGGGGTCAAAGAGGAGGTCACGAGGGTGGGGGGCGCCCCCACCCTAGGGCGCGCCCCCTTGCCTCGTGGGCCCCTCGGTGCTCCACCGACGTACTTCTTCCTCCAATGTATACACACATACCCCCAAATGATCAGAACAACAGCCAAAAACCTAATTCCACCACCGCAACTTTCTGTATCCACGAGATCCCATCTTGGGGCCTGTTCCGGAGCTCCGCCGGAAGAGGGCCGTCATCACGGAGGGCTTCTACATCATCCTAGCCCCTCCAATGAAGTGTGAGTAGTTTACCTCAGACCTTCGGGTCCATAGTTAGTATCTAGATGGTTTCTTCTCTCTCTTTGAATCTCAATACAAAGTTCTCCCCCTCTCTTGTGGAGATCTATTCGATGTAATCTTCTTTTTGCGGTGTGTTTGTTGAGAACGATGAATTGTGGGTTTATGATCAAGTCTATCTATGAATAATATTTGAATCTTCTCTGAATTCTTTTATGTATGATTGGTTATCTTTGCAAGTCTCTTCGAATTATCCGTTTGGTTTGGCCAACTAGATTGGTAGTTCTTGCCATGGGAGAAGTGCTTAGCTTTGGGTTCGATCTTGCGGTGTCCTTACCCAGTGACAGAAGGGGCAGCAAGGCACATATTGTATCGTTGCCATCGAGGATAACAAGATGGGGTTTATTTCATATTGCATGAATTTATCTCTCTACATCATGTCATCTTGCTTAAGGCGTTACTCTGTTTTTAACTTAATACTCTAGATGCATGCTGGATAGCGGTCGATGAGTGGAGTAATAGTAGTAGATGCAGAATCGTTTCGATCTACTTGTCACGGATGTGATGCCTATATACATGATCATGCCTAGATATTCTCATAACTATGCTCAGTTCTGTCAATTGCTTAACAGTAATTTGTTCACCCACCGTAGAATACTTATGCTCTTGAGAGAAGCCACTAGTGAAACCTATGGCCCCCAGGTCTATTCTCATCATATCAATCTCCATCACTTTAATCATGCTTTGCTTTTTACTTTGCTTTTACTTTTTACTTTGCATCTTTATACCAAAAATACCAAAAAATATTATATCTATCAGATCTCACTCTCGTAAGTGACCGTGAAGCGATTGACAACCCCTAATCGCGTTGGTTGCGAGTAGCTATCGCTTTGTGCAGGTACGAGGGACTTGAGCGTGGCCTCCTACTGGATTGATACCTTGGTTCTCAAAAACTGAGGGAAATACTTACGCTACTCTGCTGCATCATCCCTTCCTCTTCGGGGAAAACGAACGCCAGCTCAAGATGTAGCAAGAAGGATTTCTGGAGCCGTTGCCGGGGAGTCTACGCAAAAAGTCAACATACCAAGTACCCATCACAATCCCTATCTCTCGCACTACATTATTTTCCATTTGCCTCTTGTTTTCCTCTCCCCCCAATTCACCCTTGTCGTTTTATTCGCCCTATCTCTCTCTCTATCCTTCCCCTCTATTTGCCTCTTTTGCCTGTTTGCTTTTTGTTTGCTCGTGTGTTAGATTGCTTGTTTGTTGCGATGGCTCAAGATACTACCAAATTTTGTGACTTCACCAATACCAATAATAATGATTTCCTTAGCACTCCGATTGCTCCTCTTACCGATACTGAATCTTGTGAAATTAATACTGCTTTGTTGAATCTTGTTATGAAAGATCAATTCGCCGGCCTTCCTAGTGAAGATGACGCTACTCATCTGAATAGCTTCGTTGATTTATGTGATATGCAAAAGAAAAAAGATGTCAATAATGATGTCGTTAAATTGAAGCTATTTCCTTTTTTGCTTAGAGATCGTGCTAAAGCTTGGTTTTCGTCTTTGCCTAAAAATAGTATTGATTCATGGAACAAGTGCAAAGATGCTTTTATCTCTAAGTATTTTCCTCCCGCTAAGATCATCTCTCTTAGAAACGATATTATGAATTTTAAGCAACTTGATCATGAACATGTTGCACAAGCTTGGGAGAGAATGAAATTAATGATACGTAATTGCCCTACTCATGGTTTGAATTTGTGGATGATTATACAAAAAATTTATGACGGATTGAATTTTGCTTCTAGAATTCTTTTAGATTCGGCCGCGGGAGGCACTTTTATGGAAATCACTTTAGGAGATGCTACTAAACTCCTAGATAGTATTATGGTTAATTATTCTCAATGGCATACTGAAAGATCTTCTAATAAAAAAGTGCATGCGATAGAAGAAATTAATGTGTTGAGTGGAAAGATGGATGAACTTATGAAATTATTTGATACTAAGAGTGTTTCTTCTGATCCTAATGATATGCCTTTTTCTACTTTGATTGAGAATAACAATGAATCTATGGATGTGAATTTTGTTGGTAGGAATAATTTTGGTAACAACGCTTATAGAGGGAATTTTAATCCTAGGCCATATCCTAGTAATCCTTCTAATAATTATGGGAGTTCCTACAACAACTCTTATGGAAATTATAATAAGATGCCCTCTGAATTTGAGAATAGTGTTAAAGAATGTATGAATTCACAAAAGAATTTTAAAGCTTTGCTTGAGGAGAAATTGCTTAAAGTTGATGATTTGGCTAGGAACGTTGATAGAATTTTTCTCGAGATTGATTCTTTAAAGCTTAGATCTAATATTAAAGAATCTAATATTAAAGAATTTATTACCTCGCAAAAGAATTTCAATGCTTTGATTGAAGAAAAATTGCTTAAGATTGATGAGTTGGCTAGGAACGTTGATAGAATTTCTATTGATGTTGATTCTTTGAAACTTAGATCTATTCCTCCTAAGCATGATATCAATGAGTCTCTTAAAGACATGAGAATTTCCATTGATGAGTGCAAGGAAAGAACCGCTAGGATGCGTGCTTCCAAAGATGCCTTTATTAAAGCATGTTCCTCCAATTCCTATGAAAATCAAGATGAAGATCTAAAAGTTATTGATGTGTCCCCTATTAAATCTTTGTTTTGCAATATGAATCTTGATGAAACTGAATATGATATTCCTTTACCTAGAAGGCGTTCTAAAAATGCGGAGTATTTAGATCTTAATGATGAAATTGATGAAAGTGGGATTGAAAGAAATAAAAATCTAGATGTTGCTAAACCCACTATATTGGATTTCAAGGAATTTAATTATGAAAGTTGTTCTTTAATTGATTGTATCTCCTTGTTGCAATCCGTGCTAAATTCTCCACATGCTTATAGTCAAAATAAAGCCTTCACCGAACATATTGTTGATGCCTTGATGCAATCTTATGAAGAAAAACTTGAGTTGAGAGTTTCTATCCCTAGAAAACTATATGATGAGTGGGAACCAACTACTTAAATTAAAATTAAAGATCATGAGTTTTATGCTTTGTGTGATTTGGGTGCTAGTGTCTCTACTATTCCCAAAACTTTGTGTGATTTGCTAGATTTCCGTAATTTTGATGATTGCTCTCTAAACTTGCATCTTGCGGATTCCACTATTAAGAAACCTATGGGAAGAATTAATGATGTTCTTATTGTTGCAAATAGGAATTATGCGCCCATAGATTTCATTGTTCTTGATATAGATTGCAATCATTCTTGCCCTATTATTCTTGGTAGACCTTTCCTTAGAACGGTTGGTGCGAATATTGATATGAAGGAAGGGAATATTAGATTTAAATTTCCATTAAAAAAGGGCATGGAACACTTTCCAAGAAAGAAAATAAAATTACCATATGAAACTATCATGAGAGCCACTTATGGATTGCCTACCAAAGATGGCAATACCTAGATCTATCCTCGCTTTTATGCCTAGCTAGGGGCGTTAAACGATAGCGCTTGTTGGGAGGCAACCCAATTTTATTTTTATTCCTTGCTTTTTGCTCCTGCTTAGTAATAAATAAATTATCTAGCCTCTGTTTTGGTTGTGTTTTTCGTGTTTAATTAGTGTTTGTGCCAAGTAGAACCGTTGGGAAGAGTTGGGGAAAGTTTTGTTGAACTTGCTGTAAAAAACAGAAACTTTAGCGCTCACGAGAATTGCTGTCATTTTTATTTGAAGAGTGCTATTTAGTTAATTATTTTTGCATATGATTAATAGATAAATTCCTCACGTCCAGAAATTTATTTTAGAATTTTTGGAGTTCCAGATCTTGCGCTAGCTACAGATTAATACAGACTGTTCTGTTTTTGACAGATTTTGTTTTTCGTGTGTTGTTTGCTTATTTTGATGAATCTATGGCTAGTAAAATAGTTTATAACCCATAGAGAAGTTGGAATACAGTAGGTTTAACACCAATATAAATAAATAATGAGTTCATTACAGTACCTTGAAGTGGTCTTTTGTTTTCTTTCGCTAACGGAGCTCACGAGTTTTCTATTTTGAGTTTTGTGTTGTGAAGTTTTCAAGTTTTGGGTGAATTCTTTTGATGGATCATGGAACAAGGAGTGGAAAGAGCCTAATCTTGGGGATGCCCATGGAACCCCCAAGATAATCCAAGGACACCAAAAAGTCAAAGCTTGGGGATGCCCCAGAAGGCATCCCCTCTTTCGTCCACTTCCATCGGTAATTTACTTGGAGCTATATTTTTATTCACCAACATGATATGTGTTTTGCTTGGAGCGTCTTGTATTATTTGTGTCTTTGTGTCTTAGTATACCACAATCATCCTTGTTGTACACACCTTTTGAGAGAGCCATACATGAATTAAAATTTGATAGAATACTCTATGTGCTTCACTTATATCTTTTGAGCTAAGTAGTTTTGCTTTATGTGCTTCACTTATATCTTTTGAGCTAAGTAGTTTTGCTCTATGTGCTTCACTTATATCTTTTGAGCGTTATAATTTTTCTCTATGTGCTTCACTTATATCTTTTGAGTGTTATAATTTTGCTCTATGTGCTTCACTTAGATCTTTTAGAGCACGGTGGTGGATTTGTTTTAAAGAAACTATTGATCTCTCATGGTTCACTTAAATTATTTTGAGAGTCTCTTAATAGCATGGTAATTTTTGCTTAATAATAATATGCTTGGTATTCAAGATTTGTGAAACTTTCTTTTGAGTGTGTTGAATACTAAGAAAATATTGAAACATGATAATTGTTTTGAGATATGGAGGTGATAATATTAAAGTCATGCTAGTTGAGTAGTTGTGAATTTAAAGAATACTTGTGTTAAATTTTGTGATTCCCATAGCATGTACGTATGGTGAACCGTTATGTGATGAAGTCGGAGCATGATTTATTTATTGATTGTCTTCCTTATGAGTGGCGGTCGGGGACGAGCGATGGTATTTTCCTACCAATCTATCCCCCTAGGAGCATGCGCGTAATACTTTGCTTTGATAACTTCTAGATTTTTGCAATAAGTATATGAGTTCTTTATGACTAATGTTGAGTCCATGGACTATACGCACTCTCACCCTTCCACCTTTGCTAGCCTCTCTAATACCGCGCACCTTTCGCCGGTATCATACACCTACCATATACCTTCCTCAAAACAGCCACCATACCTACCTATGGCATTTACATAGCCATTCTGAGATATATTGTCATGCAACTTTCCACCATCTAGTTCATCATGACACATTCATCATTGTCATATTGCTTAGCATGATCATGTAGTTGACATAGTATTTGTGGCAAAGCCACCGTTCATAATTTTTTTCATACTTGTCACTCTTGATTCATTGCATATCCCGGTACACCACCGGAGGCATCCATATAGAGTCATACTTTGTTTTAGAATCGACTTGTAATCATTGAGTTGTAAATAAATAAAAGTGTCATGATCATCATTCAATAGAGCATTGTCCCAAATAAAAAAAAGAGAAAGGCCAAAGAAAAAAAAGAAGGCCCCAAAAAAAGAAAATAAATAAAAAGGGGCAATGCTACTATCCTTTTTTCCACACTTGTGCTTCAAAGTAGCACCATGATATAGCGAGTCTCATATATTGTGCTTCAAAGTAGCACCATGTCCTTCATATAGAGAGTCTCATATGTTGTCACTTTCATATACTAGTGGGAATTTTTCATTATAGAACTTGGCTTGTATATTCCAATGATGGGCTTCCTCAAAATTGCCCTAGGTCTTCGTGAGCAAGCAAGTTGGATGCACATCCACTTAGTTTCTTTTGTTGAGCTTTAATACATTTATAGCTCTAGTGCATCCGTTGCATGGCAATCCCTACTCACTCACATTGATATCTATTGATGGGCATCTCCATAGCCCATTGATACGCCTAGTTGATGTGAGACTATCTTCTCCTCCTTTTTGTCTTCTCCACAACCACCCTTCTATTCCACCTATAGTGCTATATCCATGGCTCACGCTCATGTATTGCATGAAGATTGAAAAAGTTTTGAAAAAGTTAGAGTATGAAACAATTGCTTGGCTTGTCATCGGGGTTGTGCATGATTTAAATACTTTGTGTGGTGAAGATGGAGCATAGCCAGACTATATGATTTTGTAGGGATAACTTCCTTTGGCCATGTTATTTTGAGAAGACATAATTGCTTTGTTAGTATGATTGAAGTATTATTATTTTTATGTCAATATAAACTTTTTTCTTGAATCTTTCTAATCTGAATATTCATACCACAATTAAGAAGATTTGCATTGAAATTATGCCAAGTAGCACTCCGCATCAAAAATTCTCTTTTTATCATTTACCTACTCGAGGACGAGCAGGAATTAAGCTTGGGGATGCCTGATACGTCTCCAACGTATCTATAATTTTTGATTGCTCCATGCTATATTATCTACTGTTTTGGACTATATTGGGCTTTATTTTCCACTTTTATATTATTTTTGGGACTAACCTATTAACCGGAGGCCCAGCCCAGAATTGTTGTTTTTTTCCTATTTTAGTGTTTCGGATAAACAGAATATCAAACGGAGTCCAGCCGGAATAAAATCTTCGGGAACGTGATTTTCTCACCGAACGTGATCCAGGAGACTTGGACCCTACTCCAGGGGGTCAAAGAGGAGGTCACGAGGGTGGCCCCCCCTAGGGCGCGCCCCTGCCTCGTGGGCCCCTCGATGCTCCACCGACGTACTTCTTCCTCCTATATATACACACGTACCCCCAAAACGATCAGAACATGAGCCAAAAATCTAATTCCACCGCCGCAACTTTCTGTATCCACGAGATCCCATCTTGGGGCCTGTTCCGGAGCTCCGCTGGAAGAGGGCCGTCATCACGGAGGGCTTCTACATCATCCTAGCCCCTCCGATGAAGTGTGAGTAGTTTACCTCAGACCTTCGGGTCCATAGTTAGTAGCTAGATGGCTTCTTCTCTCTCTCTTCGAATCTCAATACAAAGTTCTCCCCCTCTCTTGTGGAGATCTATTCGATGTAATCTTCTATTTGCGGTGTGTTTGTTGAGACCGATGAATTGTGGGTTTATGATCAAGTCTATCTATGAATAATATTTGAATCTTCTCTGAATTCTTTTATGTATGATTGGTTATCTTTGCAAGTCTCTTCGAATTATCCGTTTGGTTTGGCCAACTAGATTGGTAGTTCTTGCCATGGGAGAAGTGCTTAGCTTTGGGTTCGATCTTGCGGTGTCCTTACCCAGTGACAGAAGGGGTAGCAAGGCATGTATTATATCGTTGCCATCAAGGATAACAAGATGGGGTTTATTTCATATTGCATGAATTTATCTCTCTACATCATGTCATCTTGCTTAAGGCGTTACTCTGTTTTTAACTTAATACTCTAGATGCATGCTGGATACCGGTCGATGAGTGGAGTAATAGTAGTAGATGCAGAATCATTTCGATCTACTTGTCACGGACGTGATGCCTATATACATGATCATGCCTAGATATTCTCATAACTATGCTCAATTCTGTCAATTGCTCAACAGTAATTTGTTCACCCACCGTAGAATACTTATGTTAAAGTTTGTGATTCCCGTAGCATGCACGTATGGTGAACCATTATGTGATGAAGTCGGAGCATGATTTATTTATTAATTGTCTTCCTTATGAGTGGCAGTCGGGGATGAGCGATGGTCTTTTCCTACCAATCTATCCACCTAGGAGCATGCGCGTAATACTTTGCTTTGATAACTTCTAGATTTTTGCTATAAGTATATGAGTTCTTTATGACTAATGTTGATTCCATGGATCATACACACTCTCACCCTTCCACCTTTGCTAGCCTCTCTAATACCGCGCACCTTTCACCGATATCATACACCTACCATATACCTTCCTCAAAACAGCCACCATACCTACCTATTATGGCATTTCCATAGCCATTCCGAGATATATTGCCATGCAACTTTCCACCATCTAGTTCATCATGACACATTCATCATTGTCATATTTCTTAGCATGATCATGTAGTTGACATAGTATTTGTGGCAAAGCCACCGTTCATAATTTTTTCATACTTGTCACTCTTGATTCATTGCATATCCCGGTACACCGCCGGAGGCATTCATATAGAGTCATACTTTGTTCTAGTAATCGAGTTGTAATCATTGAGTTGTAAATAAATAAAAGTATGATGATCATCATTTAATAGAGCATCGTCCCAAATAGAAAAAGAAAAGCCAAAATAAAGAGAAAGGCCAAATGAAAAAAAGGGAAAGGCATGATAAAAAAGAGGAAAGGCCAAATAAAATTAAAAAAAGGGGCAATGCTACTATCCTTTTACCACACTTGTGCTTCAAAGTAGCACCATGATCTTCATAGTAGAGTCTCTCATGTTATCACTTTCATATACTAGTGGGAATTTTACATTATAGAACTTGGCTTGTATATTCCAATGATGGACGTCCTCAAATTGCTTTATTAGTATGATTGAAGTATTATTATTTTTATGTCAATATAAACTTTTGTCTTGAATCTTTTGAATCTGAATATTCATACCACAATTAAGAAGATTTGCATTGAAATTATGCCAAGTAGCACTCCGCATCAAAAATTCTCTTTTTATCATTTACCTACTCGAGGACGAGCAGGAATTAAACTTGGGGATGCCTGATACGTCTCCAATGTATCTATAATTTTTGATTGCTCCATGCTATATTATCTACTGTTTTGGACTATATTAGGCTTTATTTTCCACTTTTATATTATTTTGGGACTAACCTATTAACCGGAGGCCTAGCCCAGAATTGTTGTTTTTTGCCTATTTCAGTGTTTCGGAGAAACAGAATATCAAATGGAGTCCAAACAGAATAAAATCTTCGGGAACGTGATTTTCTCACCGAACGTGATCCAGGAGACTTGGACCCTACTCCAAGGAGTCAAAGAGGAGGTCACGAGGGTGGGGGCACCCCCCCCCTAGGGCACGCCCCCTGCCTCGTGGGCCCCTCGGTGCTCCACTGACGTACTTCTTCCTCCTATATATACACACGTACCCCCAAACGATCAGAACAGGAGCCAAAATCCTAATTCCACCGTTGCAACTTTCTGTATCCACGAGATCCCATCTTGGGGCCTGTTCCGGAGCTCCGCCGGAGAGGGTCGTCATCACGGAGGGCTTCTACATCATCCTAGCCCTCCGATGAAGTGTGAGTAGTTTACCTCAGACCTTCGGGTCCATAGTTAGTAGCTAGATGGCTTCTTCTCTCTCTTTGAATCTCAATACAAAGTTCTCCCCCTCTCTTGTGGAGATCTATTCCATGTAATCTTCTTTTTGCGGTGTGTTTGTTGAGACCGATGAATTGTGGGTTTATGATCAAGTCTATCTATGAATAATATTTGAATCTTCTCTGAATTCTTTTATGTATGATTGGTTATATTTGCAAGTCTCTTCGAATTATCCGTTTGGTTTGGTCAACTAGATTGGTAGTTCTTGCCATGGGAGAAGTGCTTAGCTTTGGGTTCGATCTTGTGGTTTCCTTTCCCAGTGACAGAAGGGGCAGCAAGGCACGTATTGCATCGTTTCCATCGAGGATAACAAGATGGGGTTTATTTCATATTGCATGAATTTATCTCTCTACATCATGTCATCTTGCTTAAGGTGTTACTCTGTTTTTAACTTAATACTCTAGATGCATGCTGGATAGCGGTCGATGAGTGGAGTAATAGTAGTAGATGCAGAATCGTTTCGGTCTACTTGTCACGGATGTGATGCCTATATACATGATCATGCCTAGCTATTCTCATAACTATGCTCAATTATGTCAATTGCTCAACAGTAATTTGTTGACCCACCGTAGAATACTTATGCTCTTGAGAGAAGCGACTAGTGAAACCTATGGCCCCCGGGTCTATTCTCATCATATCAATCTCCATCACTTTAATCTTGCTTTGCTTTTTTACTTTGCTTTTACTTTTTACTTTGCATCTTTATACCAAAAATACCAAAAAATATTATATCTATCAGATCTCACTCTCGTAAGTGAGCGTGAAGGGATTGACAACCCCTAATCACGTTGGTTGCGAGTAGCTATCGCTTTGTGCAGGTACGAGGGACTTGAGCATGGCCTTCTACTGGATTGATACCTTGGTTCTCAAAAACTGAGGGAAATACTTACGCTACTCTGCTGCATCATCCCTTCCTCTTCGGGGAAAACCAACGCAAGCTCAAGACGTAGCAAGGGTCCCACAAGTCTTGGGGGCGCGCCCTGCGGGCTTGACGCTCCCTTGTGGCTCTGTAGGTCTTCTCCCGAAGCTTCTAGGGTCCCTTCTGGTCCAGAAAAAAATGTCAAAATATTTCGTAGCGTTTGGACTCCGTTTCGTACTGATTTTTTGAAAAACCAAAAACAAGGAAAAAAACAGCAACTAGCATTGGGCACTAGGTTAATAGGTTAGTCCCAAAAATGATATATAATTACATATAATTGCATAGTAAACATCCAAGAGTAATACTATAATAGCATGGAACAATCAAAAATTATAGATACGTACGTTGGAGACCTATTAGCATCCCCAAGATTAATTCCTACTCGTCCTCAAGTAGGTAAATGATAAAAATAGAATTTTTGATGTGAAATGCTACCTATCATATTCATCATGTAATCTCTTTTGTCATATAAATATTTAGATCCGAATGATTCAAAGCAATAGTCTATAATTTGACATAAAGACATCAATACTCAGGCATACCAACAAACAATAATGTCTTTCAAAATAAAATGCTAAAGAACGCTATCCCTACAAAATCATATAGCCCTATCATGCTCCATATTGTTAACATGAAATATAAATCATGCACTACCCCAGTGTCAACCAAGCAATTGATTCACACTTTTTAACGTGCTTCAGCTTTTTCAACCCTTGTGCAATACATGAGCGCAAACCATGGATATAGCACTATGGATGGAATAGAGTATGGTGGTAGAGATGATATGGAGAAGACAAAAAATAAGGAGAAAGTCTTACGTCGACGAGGCTAATCAACGGGCTATGGAAATGCCCATCAATTGATGTCATTGCAAGGAGTAGGGATTGGCATGCAATGGATACACTAAGAGCTACAAGTTTATGAAATCTCAAAAAAAAACTAAGTGGGTGTGCATCCAACTTGCTTGCTCATGAAGACCTTGAACATTTGAGGAAGCCCATCATTGGAATATACAAGCCAAGTTCTATAATGAAAAATTCCCACTAGTATATGAAAAGGAAAGCATAGGAGACTCTCTATATGAAAACATGGTGGTACTTTGAAGCACAAGTGTAGAAAAGGATAGTAACATTGCCCCTTCTCTCTTTTTCTCTCATTTTTTCCTCTTTTAGGCTCTTTTTGGCCTCTCTTTTTCTGGGCTCCTTTTGGCCTCCTTCTTTTTATTTCCTCACTTGGGACAATGCTCTAATAATGAATAATGATGATCGTCACATTTCTATTTACTTACAACTCAAAGTTACAACTCGATACTAGAACAAAATATGACCCTATATGAATGCCTCTAGTGGTATACCAGGATGTGCAATAATCTAGCGTAACATGTATGAAAAATGATGAACGGTGGCTGAGCCACAAATACTATGTCAGCTATATGATCATGCAAAGCAATATGACAATGATGATATGTGTGATAATAACGGAACGGCAGAAGTTGCATGGCAATATATCTCAGAATGGCTATAAAAATGCCATAATAGGTAGGTATGGTGACTGTTTTGTGGAAGATATAAGGAGGCTTATGTGTGATAGAGTGTATCATATCACAAAGTTTGGATGCATCGGCGAAGTTTGCACCACATCTCGAGGTGAGAAAGGGCAATGCACGGTACCGAAGAGGCTAGCAAATGGAGGAAAGGTGAGAGTGTGTATAATCCATGGACTCACATTAGTCATAAAGTACTCACATACTTATTGCGAAAGTTTATTACACTACAAAAAAATACACTTCTGTGATGATACGTGTTTGTCACAGTAGGTCGCGTTTTTTGTCATGCATGTACATCCATGATAAATTTATGACAGAATCAAGATAGTTATACTTGTGCTATCATAGAAGTGTCCCATGACATTACCAAAATTATCATCACAGAAGTGTCCACTTCCATGACGATAAATCGCACGTCACAGAAGTGCTTTCGTCAAGGGTGACCGACACGTGGCGTCCACTGTAACGGAACGCCGTTAAGATATCGGGTAGGGTTTTGGATCCAATAACCCGTTAACAGCCCCGACCAATGGGGATTTTCCACGTGTAAAATCATCATTGGCTGGAGAAAACACATGTCGGCTCACCGTTGGGACAGATGTCATCCACTCATTGGACCGAAGGCGCCTATGATACGGCGACATGTGGCACGGCCCAACAGAGGCCCATTCCTGTGAAAAGGCCGGCCTGTTTGACTTGGTCAAAAGGTGGCGGGCCGGCCCACGGAAAGCCTGTTAATGGCCTATTCGCATATAGCCCATTTACAGCCCGCTAACCCAGGGCCCGTTACGCCCTTTCCAAATTAGGCCCAGTAGCGTCATCTAGGCCGTCCAATATGATTCAGCCCGTTTTAACTTCCGGCCCATGTGTGGCCTATGACTTCTTTCGGCCCATATGAGGAACTTTGTAACTCTTGGCCCATTAACGGCCCGTGGTGAAACTGGCCCAGAATGAACAGTGTATCACTTTATACCCATTAACGACATGTTATTCCATTGGGCCGTTTCCAGCCCAAGTTATCTTTCGGCCTTCTCAGGGCCCATTGATTCTTGGGCTCATTTGCAGCATTCGGTTACATATGGCCCGTTACTGTCATTTTCTGCTTGTGGGCCAAATTCAGCCTGTCGTTACAGTCGGCCCGTTTGCGCACCGTTAATACGTTGGGCCGTTTTCATGTAAAAAAACACGTTGGGCTGTTTTCATAGAGTTATCAAATACGGCCTATTAACAGCCCATTATGGTCCACGAATAGTACAACCCATGATGGGCGAAATGATGATACGCCCCGTAGAAGGCCCATGGATCCTACGGACTGTATGGGGCCCATGGATAGTACGGCCCGTAGAAGGCCCATGGATCGTACAGCCTGTAGAAGGCCCATGGACCCTACGGCCCGTAGAAGGCCCATGGACCCTAAGGCCCGTATAGAAGGCCGATGGATCCTACGGCCGGACGAAGGCCCATGGATCATACGGCCCATAGAAGGCCCATGATTATTTTGGCCTAGTTACCAAAAATAGGCTATTGTGGCCACTAGAAAAAACAGAAAAAGAACTGCAATGACTACAAGCAAACAACTAAACAAGACAATAAGGAAATAAATAAGCAAGCAATTAACGCTAGCCTATTGCCGCTATTACACATATTACATCCACTGGGCATCAAAGTTCGCCACTAGTGCAAATATAGGGAACAAAGCAGCACATTACATACACTGGCCGTCAAAATTGGCCACCGGTGCAAATAAACACGGCAGCAAAACAAGAGCATAACTGAAACAACTTCAGAAGAGCTCAAGAAACGTTATCCTGGGTATCCACTATGCTGGCAATAAGCTTACCAAGCTGATTAGCTTTGTCCTGTTTGGCGCTAAAATCCTCCAACGCTTGCTGTTGCACCAGAAAGTATGCATCTGAATGCTCCAGGGACTTCTGCAGTCCTTCCGCTTCTTGTCGCAGCACAGCTGGTCGATGTCTTTCAGCTTGTAGTTGAGACTCAAGAAATCAAACTGATTCAGCAGTGAGTTTGAATAGCTTGTGCAAGCGGTAGTGGCCAGTAACTCGAACACTAAACCAAGACAGGACTTTGGGGTTGTCTCGCTATCTTCAAGATAGTCTTCCTTAGCTGTTTTATCAGCTTTGTTGGAGACCAACAAGGAGGTGTCACTATCCTGAACCTTATCTGCATTACTTCCTTTACCATTGCTTAATAAGGCACTCTTCCCCAATATTCTGTCAGCATTCTAAAAGAAGAAACAAGTAGACACATAACAAGTTTAGCATGTACTAGTATATGAAACTCATTTCGGTGAACCAGTTCATTAGTAAGGTGGACATGATTAAACTACCAAGTCTTCTATTGCCAAGTACTAGTACATAATAAAAGCATCAAACAAACATATATCTATGTCCTATGGTCACTGCATTGTCTTGCCAAATCAAAATAGAGACACGGTTCAAATCATATCAGTTCAAGACAAAGCAGCAGTGAAAGAATACAAAGCGTGGGAAACTACACGGCATAACAAGATTTCAGATGGGTACCACCGCTCTACATGTACAACAACACTATTGTCTCTGTTGTGATGCTAGTAATGTGCATGATATGAAAGTCAACTGTATACACAATTGAAATTGAAATCAACAGAGCTATTGATAAGAGCAAACCTGTTAAAGAAACATGCGTGAACATACCTGCTGTGCCATTGGAGTTTCGATTGGATCCTTCAATTTAAAAATAAGTTTGTATGAGTAAATACAGTGATACAAGAGCAAAGCAATCATAGTTAAAAAAGGCGTGCCTAAGCGAGCGCTTAAGCGCGCCTAGGCTCTAGGCGTTGGCAAAACGCATTGTGCATAACTACACATAATCTGTGCATAACTGCGCATAAGCATGCACTTTGGTCAGTAAAGTGCAAGGCGGTGGAAAAACGCACAATTAACGCCTAGCGCTTTTTTGAACTATGATAGCAATGGAATCTTAAATTAGAACAATTGTTCTTTAGGTTTAGGCACTTGTGATAACCCACAAGTATAGGGGATCGCAACAGTTTTCGATAAGTAAGAGTGTCGAACCCAACGAGGAGCTAAAGGTAGAACAAATATTCCCTCAAGTTCTATCAACCACCGATACAACTCTACGCACGCTTGACGTTGGCTTTACCTAGAACAAGTATGAAACTAGAAGTGATTTATAGGTGTTGTTGGATAGGTTTGCAAGATAATAAAGAGTACGTAAATAAAAAGTAGGGGCTGTTTAGATAAAGAAACAATAAAGTAAATATAGCGAGTGTGGAAAAGTGGTGGTAGGAGTTGCGAAATTGCCCCTAAGCAATTGACTACTTTACTAGACCGATAGCAAGTATTATGTGGGAGAGGCCACTGCTAGCATGTCATCCCTGACTTGGAATTCTATGCACTTATGATTGGAACTTTTAGCAAGCGTCCGCAACTACTAATGTTCATAAAGGTAAAACCCAACCATAGCATTAAGATATATTGGTCCCCCTTCAATCCCGTATGCATCAATTTCTATGCTAGGTTGAAGCTTCTGTCACTCTTGTCCTCCAATACATAGTCCTATCAACATACAACTAACCCTAGGGTGTGATCCACGCGCGCAATCATATGATGGGCACCAAAGGACAGCAACATAACCACAAGCAAATTAAATCAATCATAGCAATTCATCAACCACCGATAGGACAACGAAAATCTACTCAGACATCATAGGATGGCAACACATCATTGGATAATAATATGAAGCATAAAGTACCATGTTCAAGTAGAGGGTACAGCGGGTTGTGGGAGAGTGGACCGCTGTAGATAGAGGGGGAAGGTGATGGAGATGTTGGTGAAGATGGCGGAGGTGTTGGTGTAGATCGCGGTGATGATGATGGCCCCCGGTGGCATTCCGGCGCCACCGGAAGCGAGGGGGAGAGAGCCCCCTCCTTTTTCTTCTTCCTTGACCTCCTCCCTAGATGGGAGAAGGGTTTCCCCTCTGGTCCATGGCCTCCATGGCACGGGAGGGGCGAGAGCCCCTCCGAGATTGGATATGTCTCTCTGTCTCTCTCTGTTTATGCGTTCTTAGATTCTTCCCTTTCATAGTTTCTTATATTCCCGGAGATCCGTAACTCCGATTAGGCTGAAATTTTGACACGATCTCTATCCAGATATTGGCTTTCTTGCGGCGAAAGAAGGGCATCAACCGCCTTACAGGTGGCCCACGAGGGTCAGGGGCAAGCCCCCCTGCCTCGTGGCCACCTCGGGCACCGTCTCGCATGGATTTTTCTTCCCAAAAATCATATATATTCCAAAAAAATCTCCGTCAGTTTTTATCCCGTTTGGACTCTGTTTGATATGGATATTCTACGAAAAAAAACATGCAACAAACAGGAAGTGGCACTGGGCACTGGATCAATATGTTAGTCCCAAAAATAGTATAAAAAGTTGCCAAAAGTATATGAAAGTTGAATAATATTGGCATGGAACAATCAAAAATTATAGATACGACGGAGACGTGTCAACTTGTTCTACATGAACAGAGTACAGTAAGACGCAAGAATATAATAATTAAAATAGAAAATGAGCTCATAGACCTTACCACATTCTTGGTTCGGGACCAGTACAGAACAAGGCGTTTCCAGTCATCGTCTAGTAAATGTGTCTCAGGAGAACGTAAGGGAATTTGATGAGTTTGTTTGCCGGTGAAGTATGTTTTCTTCAGGTAATTCCGATACTGCCACCAAGCATTCTTGAAGATAGCAGAGGTATTAGCACAGGTTACCTCATCCTGAGTTTCCAAATCGGTCCTTCTCTATAGAGAAAAATAGGAAAATTTGTTGTATTATAACCATCATGGAGGTAGGATGTATGGGACGAAGCAAAGTAATTGCCATGAATAACATTACTTACACATAACTCGTGGACAAACACCTGCAACTGGAATTTTCCTTCATCTTCAGTATAATATTTCCAAGATGGGAAGATACGCACATACGATTTAACAACATCAAATGCGATAGATGCTAAACTACGACTAGCTGGTTGTGCCTCCTCCACAGGAATAGGCATACTAATTGGTGGAGTTGGGGTTCGCCGTGATAGTACTGGCCCTTTGGGCACTGGAGATGCCTTACTAGCTGCTCTTGTTTGGGAGCTCTGTGGTGGAGATGGTGCTGTGTCAACAGGAACTGGGTTACTATCGGCTAGGGTTGGGGTTAGATTGGGTGAAGTTGGTTCTTTGTCCATCGCGGTAGGGGTACAATCTGCGAGAGTTTGGGTTATGTGTGGTAGGGCTGGTTCTTGTGCATGTACAACCGGGGTGCTATCTCCACCAAGAGGTAGCACTGTTTTATTTGAAGACCGTGTTTTTAGTCCGCTAGATACTGGCATCACCCGCTCCAATTCAAATGGCTGATAAACAGGAAACATAGTTGAATGTACAGACATTGTATGAGAGACAGATGCAATAGATAGTGTGGAAAAAAGAGATCATGAAATAGTTGACATGTATATTGTTTAACTAAAACGGATAGCATGACATAATTTCACATATATCATGTCTATCTAAACTGGATAGCATAGCATAACATAATTCAAAGATATGATGAATAACTAAACAGGATCGCATGACATAATTCACCTACATGTTATCTAAGTAATCAGGATTGCATTATTTAATTCACATATGTGATTTATATGCTAAACAGAGGGCATTCGATATGATGTCTGAACTAAGAACATGGTGTTGAATATTGTGTATATGATGTCTAAACTATGCAATGCAAGACACTGTATGCATGATATGAGTAGTATAACCGTGCCAAGTTAGAGCATACACCTCAGTGGGGGAATAGGACTGGTCATCTGTCTCTGAATCCATCTCTGATGAGCTATCGGGACCCAACAAGAGATCTGCTTCGACAGGTAGCACTGTCTGCTCTGAAGGCCTTGTTTTCACTCCAGATTTTTCCATCTCCCACCCAAATGGTTGATTCACAGGAAGAGTAGTTTAATGTACAAACATTGTCGACAAATGGAAATGTAATGAAGAAAAGGATGGGCAAGATATCATTCAAATATATGATGCCTGGTTAAACAGGATGGCATTGCACATTTCACATATATTATGGCTGGCTAAAAGACATGAGACTGCATAATTCCCATATATGATATAGAAACTAAACATGTGGCATTATAGAACATGTCTAAACTAAGCAGATGACATATACGATGTCAAAAGTAGGCACTGCAAGGCAACATATGCATGATATGACTAACATCATCATGCGAAGGTAGAGCAAACACCTTGGGGGTAAATAGGAGTGGTCAGCGGCGTCTGAATCCGCCTCAGAACAAATATATTCCTCTGGATTACAATCTGGAGAGGGGTGGGGAGGGTTTGCCATTGAACCCACCATGGAGCGATGTCTGCATGACATTGTATTGCCGCGCAAAACTCTTCTCTTTTTCTCTACATGTTCAGCATGACTGTGTACAATATCTGACATGCATACGAAAAAAATATGGTGAGATTATGTAAGGAGAGCATGTAGAAATTTAGAGTGATGGTAACAACCAGTGGATCAACGTTTTTCCGTTAAACCAAAATAGCCCTAATGGATCGACGTGAATGTATAGCAATAAGTGATGCAACAAGTGTACAACCTCTTTGTTTTAGCCGTGTCGACCTCAGCATCATTGGGTTGGTCGCTGAAGCAGTTGAGGCAGAGGTGGCTGTCGAAGGTCTGGAGGAAGATCTGAGGAATCTGTACACGGCGTCCAGGGCACTGCTCTGTTGTGATCGATCGTTCTGTCGTTGGAGCAGCTCCGGTGAGCCGTAAGACGTCAAGGCTGAAGCAGCACAAGACAGACATCATCAATCTCAAGTGGGATTCTAATAGCATCTCCAATAGATGATGTAAAATGGATGTAAAATTAACATCACCATAAACCACCTGACTACAATAAATGAGGTAAAAAATGTTGACTCTGAACATAACTGTTGAAACTGAAATTTACTGTGGAATCTGAATGCTACTGTCGAAACTGAACGCAATGGTAGCAGAGAGGCACTTGACATGTAGTTTAGGGAGGCCTGCAGTTCATCTTCAACCTGCACCCCCTGAGCCGCCAGCCACCACCGGCCGAACCGCCGGCCCCAGCGCCGCCTCGCCGCCCCGAAACAACTCGCCACGGCCACCCCGGCCAGCCCTCTAGGCCCCCCGCCCCCACCCTGAGCCCTAAGATAGACAGTGGGGTACCTCTCCGGCGAGCCCCCGTCCCCGCTGCGGGTGGTTCTTCCTTAACTCCTGCAAGCCCCCCAACCCCTGAAAATCGACTGACCCAAAAGTCGATTCAGTCGACTGAAGTGTGTCTTAATCGGAGCAGAGCAGCAGCACGAGCGAGGGGGAGAGCAGCAGCAACAGCTGGGCGAGCGAGCGATCGAGCGAGAGCTAGAGCAGCAGCAGCAGCAGCGCGAGCGAGCGAGCAAGAGCCAGAGCAGCAGCAGCAGATCCGGCTGGTATGGACACCACCGCCAAAGGGGCCTCGCACTGGGGGAGAGCCGCCGTGGAGATGTCGCCCGCGGCGCCGGCTTCAAGGTAGCCGCTCCATGGGGGTGCGGGATGGAGCACCGTCGGTGCCGGGAGGTCGAGTTAAGGAGAAGGTGCGATGCAATGAGTGTACAACCTCTTTGGTGGCGCCGAGGAGGCCTCGGCTTCGTCCGAGGAGTCGGTGAGGATGTTGCGGTTCTGGCGGAGCAGGTTAAGGCGGCGCTGTGGGGATGGAGCAGCCGCAATAGATGAGGCAATCGTTGGAGCAGCTCCTTGGAGGTGGAGGATGGGGCGGCTGAACCGGCGGGACGGCGAGATGGACGACGGATCCTCATCCGGGGAGGTGGACGAGGGACGTCGAGCTGTTGCGGTGGACGATGTCATCGGGGAAGAGGCTCCCGCTGGGCAGCGGTCACGTGGCGGACAGAGGAGGGTGGGGTTTCGCGGCTGGAGCGGAGAGGTTATGGCGGCCTGGGATTTCGAATGGCGAAAAGGGGGCGATGGGAGGGGGTGAAGCATGACATAGGTACGCACTTGTCCAAAATGTAGGGTGTGTTACAAAAGTACCCCCCCCCCCACCGGTTTGAACTAGCGGCCCTTTCGGCTCAGGGTTAGAAGGGGGATTTCGCATGTCGGGATTTGGCAGCTGGAGGGAGTTTTCGCGAGCGTTGTAATTTCGGATAGCAAGGCACGGGTTGTGAAGGCGCCAGTTTTGGGAGCACGATATCTGAATTTTTGGGATATAACAAGACGCGGGTTGAATTTTAGGGACAAACCTAACGTGCAGTAATATTGTACTTGTACGTACCAAATCAATTCGCACTTCCCTTAACCAAAAAGAAAACGAAAAAAATAAAACTATTCACACCACACAAAGAGAGAGTCTTGCCCCGTTTTACTATACAAATGCTATTCAAAGCTACTCCCTCCTTCCATCTATATAGGGCCTAATGCATTTTTCGATGCTAACTTTGACCAAATATTAGAGCAATGATATGTGACATGCAACTTACACAAAGCACACCGTTAAATTCGTCTGTGAAAGGTTCTTTCAATGATATAATTTTCACATTGTGCATGTCGTGTACTATTAATCTTGTCAATAGTCAAAGGTGGTCTTAAAAATCTCATTACGCCCTATATAGATGGAAGGAGGGAGTATGAATCCATGTTATGTCCGATTAAATTTTTTCGCTTGCTGTATAATGCATGTAACCTACTCATACCAACATTTTAGTGCATTCCAAATGTCTATACTACCGCTGCAATTCGAACTAAATTTGAATTCCTTTCTCTATTTCAATAAGAATCTACAATCATGATTGTGGCCAACTTCAACCATCATAGTTTCCTTGCTATCCGCCAGATATAAATCGGATGGCCTATAATGCAGGATGGCAGGCACACCATCATCAACAACTCTGTTTTTTTATAAGAGTAGAGATAAAATATATTAAATGTAGTATAACATGTTCATAACCACACCATGTGTATCACCGTTATATATATTCACACATGCGTCGGTTTGAAACACTATGATAAATTCTTCAAATATCCGAATTCGCTTTTTATAATGAAGTATATATGATCTCTATTCGTCTTTTACACCCACACAACCCTCTTATCTTTGTAGCTAGCGCTAACTTTCTCTTGTGCATGCACACGCCCGCATCCCTCTCACCCTCCCTCAGCATTCTCTAGCTCCATCGCGCAAATTCGTCTTTTCACTTTAGGTCATTAACCCACGGTGTGTGTAGGCCCCCCAGCTCCTTTACGGCACACATCGATCGATATGCCTCTCTAGCCAGGTGTGCCTAGCACAAACACAAGCTTCCCCTCTTCTCTTGTCACCGTCCATGCCTCACTCCCACCACTCTTTTCATCGTTCTCGTACTCGCACACTCCCTCCCCTCGATATAGTATGCCTCTCGTACCACCTCCTATATGCATCCCTCTCTCTCTATCCTTCTCCTCGTGCCTCATTTGCTTCTAACACACACATGCATGTATACCGATCGATCTCCCAACATATACCTAGATCAACTTTAACTACCCCCCCATCGATCGACGTACCTCACAAGTTATGTCTCTCCTTTCTCTAACAAAGGGCGATTGATCTTCCTATGTAGTTACGTCTGCTTACCATAGCCACATCGTCCCCCCTCATCATTCGTGCATGCCTCCTGACCCGTCTCTCACACGCATGTGCACAGACAACAAGCAGCCATCTCCTCTCTTATTAATATTGCGGGCGTGCCCTCCATTTGTCTAGCAAGCCTATCCCACCATTTCTTAGAAGCAACTCCACTACCACCCCCCTCCAACACTCTAGCGCTGTCTCTCTCCCAACCTTATTCCTCTCCTGCACATATGCATGGATGCCGATCGATCTCCCTTAATACATGAGGCAGATCAATCTCCTTAATACATGAGGTAGGCCTCTCTCCTCCTCCACACATATACCAGCCATTGTACCTCTATAGTTAATTGGGCCTCCCTCTTCCCCCACCACACACCGATAGTCGAGCGCTGCAGGTAGGTATCCATGCCACAGAGACAAACTGCACATGTCCCATCTCATGTTCCAGTAGGCCAGCCACTCTATATCTTTGACGTGGGCACACACAAATTCGATGGCACTCTTTATCGATCACGCGCGCATACACACGCACACACATCATCCCTCTCTTCGATTCTATGGACACCTCAAGATGCATTTGTATGAGTAGTTTATCTTGTGAGAGAAAAGGTTGAACGAGGGAAGGCCTTATTTGCGAACATGGAGAGACGTGTGGGTATATTTTGCAAAATTGCCATAGTTTCTTTCCTATCCGTTAGATATAAATCTGACGGCCTATATTGCAGGATGGCACGCACACCATCATCACCAACTCTGTTTTCTACTCCCTCCGTCCGAAAATACTTGTCATCAAAATGGATAAAAAGAGATGTATCTAAAACTAAAATACATCTAGATACATTTCCTTTTATCCATTTTGATGACAAGTATTTCCGAACGGAGGGAGTAATTTTCTTTTTAGAGATTTCAACAAGTGACTATGACTGGACCTTACCAACATACTCAAAAAAGTAGTCCATAATTTTGATGTTACCCTCTTTTCTTGGTGGTGCGGTGCCATCTGGATACCTCATAAATAAATAAAGTACTACATGATACTAATATATGATACATGGCGCAGGAGTACTAAGTATTATTAATACAGTTTTGCTAGAACTCATCTAGATGAGATATAATTTGGTCTCATTCATCTTTTATAGCCATTGGATGTGATGCTATATAAGATGCGTGTGTGCCGACGTGGGTTGTATTTGTTTTTGTGCAACGAACTGACCACTGCATGTCATGTTTGATAGTCTCAAGTCATTAAAAGCATACAAGCTCCACATCTCTTCTGGGTTGATTCCTCTATTTATGTCAAAAAATAAGAAACAACGTGAGAGTTAATGCACCACACCTATGTGTTTACTATTTGGTTTTCGTAAGATGACTTAATACTCACCTAGACGGAGGGAGTATTCGATTTGTCAGCGGGCGGTGCAGTTCCCGATACGGCTTTAATGCAGACGAGGGAGGGAGTAGCGGTTCCCGATATGTTGAACGGCCAATGCATCCACCTTCAACTAATGCATGAGGGAAGTAATGGGAGGAGGTCCGGGAAAAGAGGCTGCATGATGTGAATGCAACGCAGTTTGCCCTCATTGCCCTCATATAAAGGCGCCCCTCCATTCCAATGCATCTACTACATCGTACGCACCTAAGCATTTGCCTAAGCACCTACACTAAGCGCAAAAGAGCTCACTCCAGACCCATGGCGGCAATGCTCGTGAGCGGCCAGCGGCTGCGCTAGATGGTCCACGACGCCAGCCTGCGGCATGGCGCCGAGGATCGTCTCCAAACGGTGTTTGAGACAGGCTAGTGGATGGCCGCCTTCAACGCAAACTACGACTCTCAGTTGGACCAGATGATCGTTGCCACCAGCAACAAGTTCACCGTCCTCAAGAAGCTCGCGGATGACATCGCCGTACTCCTCCAGCCCGCGTGCCCGGGCTCCTCATTGCCTGCCACCCTAATCGGCCTCCATGGCCGGAACCTCTTTCAAGCACTGGTGGCCCTGCGACTGCCCGCCGACGCCACGAAGAATGTCCACCTGGAGGTCGCGCTCGCCGCGAGACGCCACGCCCTGCAAGAATTCGTCGACCTACACATCCACATGTACGAGGAAATCGTGTACATAGGTATCTACAAGGCCAGTGAGGATGCTACGACGTTGGCCTTCCTCAACCGGCTGGAAGCCTTGGATGCCTTTGCTGAGAAGCACCTCGCCTCGCCATGAAAGCCGCCGCTCCTTAGCCACCGGTCGGTGGCCCGGTGCACTAAGTTGAGGAGGAGGAGGTCGTACGTTCGTGGATCCATCTTTCTTCTTGCCTTCTGTAACCACCACTGCGATCGCATCATCGTGGCCTTAATTCTTATTGTGCTGTTGCATTCTCGTTCCAGTCAATACCGACATGTGCGATCCCTTTGCTTAATTATATGCATCACTGTAACTACTACTCCATCCATAAATTTATAAGTTGTGCTTACCTTTTCCATCAACTTCGTGCAATGGCGCGGGTATCTTGCTAGAAACACTAGGATATGTCTATATATTCCGTATGTGATAGTCCAATTGAAATCTCAAAAAAGACAAATATTTAGGTACGGAGGGAGTAATATATTAGGAGTATATCAAAACAATAGTGATTTCTTTCAAGTTTGTGAACAAATACTACTATTCTACTACTTTGGATCCGTCGCAACGCACGGGCACATTGCTGGTAAAAGGAAAAGGCCTGTCGCGTTCGCGTCGCACCCCCACACGCCCGGGAATCGGGAGTACAACACGGCCCGTCCAGCACGACACATAGCTTAGGGAAGGCGTGTTGCCTAGCATTTTCACTTTCATGTGGGACTGCTGTTGAGCAAACCGACACCCCGCCACGGGTTGGAAAACATAAACAAGGGGAAGATCTAGCTGTAGCACGGAAGCCAAGAAATTTGGTGTCAGACGGGGCTCGTTGATAGAGTAGGAGCATTCCGTACTAGTACTACTCCTACTAGTACCAAGTTTGTACTCCTAATACTATATTACTAGTACTACCACTATACAACTAGTAGGTACGTGCACGACACAACATCGTAGGAACAAAAAACGGGAAGATCTTGTTTTGGGTGATTTATCTTTTTTTCAATCAAGATAGTATGAATAATATGATGTGGGGGGCACCCATGAAGCTTATGTGGCTTGGATGCATGGCTACGGAAGGTTGGAGAAAAATAAATAGATAATGTGTTTAGAGTGCACTCCACTAAATAGATATATATACTTTGGATCCATTGCAACGGACCGACACGTCGATATCTATACCCCCTATATAGTGTGTGAAAAACTTTGAAAGTTGGTCGTTGGATGAAGCCAATCCGACGGTACAAAGATGGCAAATCCGAGCACTACTTGCCGTTAGATATCATCCACCAGATTCTGCCACATGTATAATCTAGAAGACTCCATGGTTGAACTTAATTCATGACTAAGGGCCTTGAGGGAGTCCTGGATAAGGGGGTGTTCGGATAGCCGGACTATAACTTCAGCCGGACTCCTGGACTATGAAGATACAAGATTGAAGACTTCGTCCCGTGTCCGGAAGGGACTTTCCTTGGCGTGGAAGGCAAGCTTGGCGATGCGGATATGCAGATCTCCTACCATTGTAACCGACTTTGTGTAACACTAACCCTCTCCGGTGTCTATATAAACCGGAGGGTTTTAGTCCGTAGGACAACATACACAACAACAATCATACCATAGGCTAGCTTCTAGGGTTTAGCCTCTCCAATCTCGTGGTAGATCTACTCTTGTACTACCCATATCATCAATATTAATCAAGCAGGACGTAGGGTTTTACCTCCATCGAGAGGGCCCGAACCTGGGTAAAACTTCGTGCCCCTTGCCTCTTGTTACCATCCGGCCTAGACGCACAGTTCGGGACCCCCTACCCGAGATTCGCCGGTTTTGACACCAACATTGGTGCTTTCATTGAGAGTTCCTCTGTGTCATCGCCATCAGGAAGGATGCCTCGCCCCGTCTTTAAAGACGGCACCGTTGCTAAGGGAGCTTTGGCTGTCGGTCAAACCCTCCGGCTAGGTGGTTTTCTTATGACCGCCTGTTCGGCTTCTGCGCCGACGATGACCTCTCGAGATATCAAAAACAATCTTCATGTCAGCTCGGAACTCGCCGAGCAGTTAGATCCAATGGAGCTCTCCTCCATAAACGAGCTCTTGGATCGCATCGCTGCCCTGGGAGTCGCTACGGATTACGACCAGATTGGGCCCAAGCCCGATCTGAGAGAGATTAACTCTCCCCAAGTCACCCATCACGTTGCCGTGGTAGAGGGATAGTGTGGCGACCCCTCATCTATCTTAAGGACTAGCTACGTCCGGATTCCCGATCCCTCCAAGACGGATACCTGCGGAGGGGAGGATATCACTCAAGACCTGAACTTAGAGTCAGGTGACGGACCGGATTCATTGGACAACATCCAGGAATCCAAATTTTCGAGTTCAGAAATTCCTCGGCCTCTGAGCCTCAGATGGGGTGAGGCTTCGGATTTAATTCCACCCACCCACCCGAACATTAGCGATCCATCCCAAATTAGGCAAGAGCCCGAAGAAACAGTACATCATTACTGGGCCAGATTCCTCCTAGTTATGAACAGGATAAAGGACTGCCGCGAGGAAGACGCGATTTCATTCTTCTGCAATAATTGCACGGACAAGGGAATCCTCAACGCCATAAGTCGCCGTGATATTACACGCTTCGCTGACTTGGCATCCATAGTACGAAAGTACTATGTGATGGAAAGCGCCTGGAAAACCGAAATAAAATTCTGGGACAATCCGGCCCTGAATGCATACCCAGTCCGAAATAAAAGGGTGCATCATCGCCAGACACCCGGGTCAAACACCAAAAAGCAAAAACCCTCTCAGGGCATGGAACCGTATTGGAAGGATGGCTTAATGGACCCTGTAAAATTCACAGTACAGAGGACGCCACACCAACTCACAGCCTTAGAGCATGTTGGATACTCCGGCAGGTGGCCAAAATTGGTGAAGATCTCCTAATTCCGGAGGCCACGGAAAGCCACCCCAGAGACACCAATATGGTATTAACAGTCTTCGAGACTTTCGCATCAAATAACATGCGAAAAAGGACACTCCGTAGCCTTGCCGAAATCTACCAAGTGGCAACAATAAACCCATGGAGTGACACGACTATTACCTTTAACGCAAGTGATGAACCTAAATTCCGAACAGCCCGAGTACCAGCTGCATTGGTCCTTAGTCCAATTGTGGACGGCTTTCGTCTTACCAAGGTACTCATGGACGGCGGTAGCGGATTGAACCTCATTTATGAGGAAACCCTTCAAAACATGGAAATAGACTAGAACCGCATCGAGCGAAGCAGCACAACCTTCAGAGGAATAATCCCCAGTCGGGAAGCGCACTGTACAGGAAAAATCACACTAGATGTGGTGTTCGGCACGCCGGATAATTACAGGTCCGAAGAGGTCACGTTCCATGTGGCTCCGTTCAGCAGTGGTTATCACGCTCTGCTAGGGCGGGAAGCGTTTACAATCTTCCAAGCAATACCCCATTACGGGTACATGAAGCTCAAGATGCCCGGGCTCAACGGGATCATCACTCTCGCTAGTGATCCGGACATAGCACTCTGCGCCGAAAACAAGACAACCGCACTGGCCCTTGAGGAACTATCCGAAGCCCTAGCGGCTGAGGAACTGACTGCGCTGCGCTCCACGGTGAATAGAGACGACGTGGTACTCGACAAAAGATCCAAGTCCACCTCCTTTAAACCGGCGGACGAAATAGTCAAATTCTAGGTCCATCCAACGGACCCAAATAAAACAGCTTCCATCGGGGCACATTTAAACCCTGATGTAGATGCCACACTACGAGAGTTCCTACAGAGAGCTGGGACATTTTCGCCTGGCACCCTTCAGACATGCCAGGAATCCCATGTAGGCTGGCCGAGCACAGCTTAAATATCCTAAAAGAATTCAAACATGTCAAGCAAGCTCTTCGGCGTTTTTCCGAACCTAAGAGACAGACCATGGGAGAGGAGCTAGCAAAGCTATTGGAGGCCGGATTCATCAGAGATATAAAACATCCGGACTGGCTAGCAAACCTGGTGATGGTACCAAAGAAGGACAAATCCTGGTGCCTGTGCGTTGATTTTAAAGACCTTAACAAGGCTTGCCCAAAGGATCCCTTCCCCCTCCCCCGCATCGATCAAATTATCGACGCTACCGCAGGACACGACTCGTTGTGTTTCCTCGACGCATATTCCGGCTACCATCAAATCAAGATGGTAGAATTAGACCAAGCCGCAACGGCATTTATCACACCATACGGCCCATTCTGCTTCAACACAATGCCCTTCAGGCTCAAAAACGCCGGCGCAACATATCAGCGCATGATTCAGACATGTCTGGCAAACCGGATTGGCAAAACGGTGGAGACATATGTAGATGATGTGGTCGTCAAAACAAGACATGTCGAATCTCTAGTAGACGACTTGAGGCTCACATTCGATAACCTCCGAACATACGACATCAAGCTCAACCCAGAAAAATGCGTTTTCGGCGTCCCAGCCGGAAAGCTCTTGGGCTTCATTGTATCCGGTAGAGGAATTGAAGCAAATCCAGCCAAGATCCGAGCTCTGTCACAATTGGATATCCCAAAGGACCTCAAACAAATACAAAAATTAACCGGATGCGTGGCGGCTCTAAGCCGCTTTATCTCCCGCTTGGGAGAAAAGGCCCTACCCCTTTACCGCCTCCTTCGGCGCACCAAACACTTCGAATGGACGGATGCAGCCACGGCCGGACTCGAAAAAATAAAAGCCATACTGGCAACAAACCCAGTCCTGGCCATGCCAAACATTGGCGAGCCAATGCTATTATACATTGCAGCAACACATCAGGTTGTAACCGCAGTGCTCGTCGTCGAACGAGAAACGGACGGACAAAAATTCCCCCTTCAAAAGCCGGTCTATTATGTGTCCACTGTCCTCACTCCCTGCAAATCACGATACCCGCATTATCAAAAGATTGCGTACGCGCTATTCATGGCATCCCGGAAGCTACGACACTACTTTCAAGAGTGTTCAATAACAGTAGCCTCGGAAGTACCACTTAACGATATTATAAACAACCGTGACGCAACGGGCCAGATTGCAAAATGGGCCATTGAGCTCCTCCCGTTCGACATAACTTATAAGCCACGGTGAGCCATCAAGTCGCAAGTCTTGGCCGACTTCGTCGCAGAATGGACGGAGGCCGAACTCCCTAAAGAGTACGGCACATATTCAAATTGGATCATGCATTTAGACGGCTCCAAGATGTTGGCCGGACTGGGGGCTAGCGTCGTTTTGACGTCCCCCACAGGAGACACAGTTCAATATGTACTCTAGATTATGTACACGGACTCCAACAATGCAGCCAAATATGAGGCCCTTTTACATGGTCTGCGGATGGCAGTATCCATGGGCATTCAATGCCTAGAGGTGCGCGGGGACTCGAACCTCGCAATATCCCAAATAAATGGAGACTTCGATGCCAAGGATCCAAAAATGGCAGCTTACCGCAATGCCGTCCTAAAAATGTCAGCTCGGTCCGAAGGGCTTGAATTCCACCATGTAGCCCGGGAAAATAATCAGGCGGCAGATGTCCTGACATGCATCGGCGCAAAACGCGATGTAGTCCCCCCCAACATCTTCTTGGAAAGGCTGTTCAAGCCATCCGTAGTATGGGAAGGGGAGCCGAACAATAACAGCCCGGACCCAACCGCACTGCCCGACACCGAACATTCCGACACAATCGGAGGCTCTGCCAATGAAATAACACCTTCAACCCACGTAATAATGGCCGTTATCGCCCCGTGGACGGAACCATTCCTCGCCTACCTTACTAGGCAGGAACTCCCCGAGGACCAAAATGAGGCACGCTGCATAGTGCGGCGATCCAAAGCCTACAAAGTCCATGACGGAGAGCTTTATAAGAAAAGCACTACCGGAGTCCTTCAAAGGTGCATCTCCGAAGAGGAAGGGCGGAACCTCCTGGCTGAAATTCATGCTGGACTCGGCGGTCATCACGCGGCAGCTCGGTCCCTTGTAAGCAAGGCCTTCCGTACAGGCTTTTATTGGTCGACGGCCCGGGCAGACGCCCAGGACTTAGTCCAATGATGCACCGGTTGCCAGCTCTTTGCAAACCAAAGCCATATGCCACCCACCGCCCTCCAAACTATCCCCATCACTTGGCCCTTCGTGGTCTGGGGGCTTGACATGGTTGGACCCCTTAAAGGCGGAACCCACAAGCAAAAATACTTACTGGTCATGGTGGATAAGTTCACCAAATGGATAGAAGCCAAGCCTGTTAAGACGGCCGAATCCGGACCGGTGATAGACTTTATATCCGGGGTTGTACACCGTTACGCCATCCCCCACAGCATCATCATGGATAACGGCACGAACTTTACGGCCGACGAGGTAAAACTCTGGTGCAAAAACATGGGCATCAAGCTCGATTATGCTTCCGTCTATCACCCACAAACTAACGGCCAGGTCGAACGTGCAAATGGTCCTATCATGAGCGGCATCAAACCCAGATTAGTGCGGTCCCTCAAGGAATCTAACACGCACTGGGTAGAGGAGCTCGACTCCGTACTCTGGGGGCTGCGGACCGCGCCGAATCGCACCACCGGATACACACCTTTCTTTATGGTGTACGGCGCAAAGGCAGTTTTGCCTTGCGACATAATTCATGACTCACCTCGACTGCGCATGTATGAAGAAAAAGAAGCCGAGCTCGATCGGCAGGACAGCTTGGACGCATTGGAGGAGGAGCGTGACGTGGCAAAAGCCCGTTCCGCATTCTATCAACAGCAGGCTCGAAGATACCAAAGCAGAGAAGTACGGGCCAAAAATTACAACGTTGGCGAATTAGTTCTACGACTATCGGACAAGAAAAAGGACAAACTCAAGTCCAAGTGGGAAGGTCCCTTCATAATTGACCAAGTCCTGACTGGTGGAGCGTACTGCCCGCGAGATGCATCGGATAACCGACTCGAGCCGAACCCATGAAACGCAGCCCATCTCCGAATATTCTATGCCTAGCGTCGGACTCTGTGTTCGTCTCCTTCCTCTGTCCATTTTTTATATACTTTCTGTCTTACATTCCTCTTCTTCTCTCCCTCTCTCTTATAGCCTTTAAAGGCTCATAAAGTGACACGCTATCCGCGCTCATTAAACCTGGGGGCTTCTTTAAAACAGAAGCTTATTTATACGGGCTTCATGCCCAACACATGTGTCACACTTCCGCATGTACCTTTTATTCACCATTATATGCATCGATATGACTTAAGTTTTGGCCAAGCTGGTTGCCTGGCTCTTGTGCTTACCCCTACGTTCCCGATTGTTCGGCTAGGTGGTAAAGGGAGCACCTCTGCGATTGTTACTACCGGGTCAGCCGGACGTGTACCTCAGACTGGGTGAAGCCGAAAGCTAGCGTTCTTAAGGGAATATTCGGTCGGTGAACTAAAGATGATATTTTTTTTATTTATCTATACGCCCCCAGATGTTTTTCCTGCGTTTCTTTTCGCAGCATGGACATGCACTTTAGGGCATGCCTCCCAGGGAAAGGAACCCCTAACGGAACTATTCTCCCTGGAAGATATTTCTTACTAACCATGTAATATAACATAACTAGTCGGGCACTTGTCTGTTCACGCACTAATGACCCCTACGCCTGGTCTCCATGCATTCCCCGGTTCCTATATAACCACATGGGAATTCGGACACACTCCGGACCGTCAGGTCCCGAGGCTGAAGCGAAAAGGTCGGCCATGACAAATGATCTACAATCCGGCTAGAAGGCATTATAAATGTTAATTAAATTACATAGTCATTTTGACTGATTGTATTCCTCTTCAATACCATCTAACAGGCTGTCTAATTTACAGTCCTGCTGGGAATACTTTGCGGCCAACTCTACTTGGCCGTATACTAAGCTTACAGGGATCTCCTTCCCATCGGGCCCTACAGGACCGACCTCGGCCATGTGGTTGGGGTCAGCCTTTGTGTACCGCGTCTTCACCATGGCCCAGGCCTCCCTAGCGCCTTGACGGCAGGCCGATATCTTCCACAATCGAAAGCGCCGCCGTGCTCCCTTTAGCTTCTCCGCAAGCTCTTCAAGACCTTCGGGCATGGAGATGGATGGCCACAGGGCCTGGGCGACGCCTTGCATCGCCTGCCGAACTCGATCGAGCAGTTGCAAGAGCTCGGGAAGAAGGTCACCCGTAGAACCGGGCATCTCCTCTGTAGGACGACCTGTTAGCACACCTACAGACATTGCTCTGTTAGTCGACTTCCCCGCCGAACTTTCTTTCAAAGGTTCGTTCAAGCACTTACTAAATATGCCGCGCCGAAGCCGCTGATTCTCCTTAACGGAGTCTGACAGCTAGGCACGAACATCTTTCAGCTCAACGCCCAGCTTGGTGTTGGCATCTTGGAGATCGTTCTTCTCCCGCCTCACCTTTGTCAGCACCTTCTCACCAGCCTTTAGCTAGCGTAGGAGGTGTTGCCTTTCCGGATTCAATCCGGCGCCATCTGCAATTTCATTTGTCAGATTTGCACCCATGCCATGCTTCGCAAAATACTTATCTTTCGAAGTGTATGTTACCAGAGGGAGTCTCCTTGGGCTCCCCTGCCGCGGCTAGTGCGGCCTCAAGTTGGGCTTTGCACTCTTCCAGCTCCTTGGACAGTAGGGAATTCTTTTCTGTAAGAACCTTCATAACAAATGATACTTAAATCAGTTATTCTAACTGTTTCAAGTCTCGGGGGCTACTGGTATATATATATATATATATATATATATATATATATATATATATATATATATATATATATATATATATATAATTACCAAAATTTTCTTACCCGTATGTCTTTTACATATTGCTCTGTGGCTCTGACTAGACCATTTTGAGCGGCACGGAGGTACGCATCTCCCAAATTAAAGGCATCTAATGCCTCTTGGGAGAAACAAGCGTCGCGAAGAATTGTCCGGCGACGCTTGTGGTTCATGGCACTCTCCACCTCAGAGTTGGTGGCAAACAACCTGTCCACATCCTCCATCGGAGGAGCGTCCGGTGCGCGCCTTGTGTTCGCCTCCGCCTCCGGACAAGGCTTTGGAGCCTGGCTGGTGGAGGCGCGGTTGGCAGCCTCTCCGGGTATAGTCCGGCGAGGTCTCTTTGTCCTGAAGAGAGCACGAGTGTTAATATGCCTCGCAGGTGTAACACCTAGGATAAGGGGGGGCGCCATACCTTTGCGCTGACACCTCGGTCCGTACTGCGCCTCTTTTCTGCCCACGGGGCCCTGCGGCCTCCCGTCTCAAAAACCTCCCTTGCAAAGCTCGGTTGTAATCAGGAAACTGAAAGCACGAAAGGGCGGACACCTATTTGGGGTACTGGGACTTCAATCTCAGTTACCTGGGAGGCCAGGATTAGCCCTGGGTAATCGGCCGTAATGGCCACCAAGGCGTTGTCCTTGCTCAACTGATGGAACACTCCATCGATCAGCTCCACAGATATGTCCGGATCCTCTTGAGAGGCCGGGTCGAGGGACCGTCCTGGGTCCTCGGGTTGTGGAGGAGGGCTGTTTATTTCCCTAACAACCCGGCGCAGTTCCTGCATTGAAGTCGTTAGATTGAATATTTAACAATGGGAATACAAAACAGATGGGCAAGTAAATGCGATCGCTTACCCAGCTTGGGGGATTGTGCATAGAGAATCCACCCTGTGGGTTGACGCGGAGAAATTCCTCCTCTTCTCCCTTGTACAAAGTGGACAAGATCTTCAGTAGAGCGGCAGCTGAATCCGGCCCCTTACGGCCATAGCGGGTGGCATCGTCCTCCCCGTTGAAGTCCCACATGGGGTGGCTTCTATACTGAAGTGGCTGCACCCCCCGCATGATGCATTCGGCCATAACCCCGATCATGGTCAGTCCGGAATGGGCTAACAATCTTATCCGGCCCATCAGGTAAATGATGTCCCTATCACTTTCCCTCTGAGGGCTCCGTGGACGCCAGCTTAGGCACTTCTTTAAGGGAGCACTGTCGAATTCAGGGAGGCCGATCCGGACAGGATCCGGCAGCGGGACGTCCTCTATATAAAACCATTCCGAGGGCCAGTCTTCGGACGCCTTCTTTGGGGTTCCGGACAGATATCCGGTCCCGGCGATGCGCCACACTTCGCCTCCGCCCACTTAATACATTGACCCCTCCTTAGAGCGGGGCACAAGGCAGAATAACCTTTTCCATAGCCCGAAATGAGCCTCGACACCCAAAAACAGCTCGCAGAGGGCTACGAAGCCCGCGATATGCAATACGGAGGCAGGCGTGAGATTGTGTAGCTGGAGGCCGTAGAACTCCAGCAGCCCCCGGAGAAATGGATGGATTGGAAACCCGAGCCCCCTTATTAAATAAGGGACGAGGCATACCCGCTCTCCTTTGGAAGGATTAGGGGCACTCTCCGCTTGCTTTCCGCCATTATAGATGGCAAGACCGGCTCGAACCGGGATCATATAGGCCGGGGGGAAATCCCTTAGTCTAGAGCGTCACTAGCTCGCTATGCGGGACGGAGCATCTCTCCCAATATCTAGGCTGACGGCTGGAAGGGCGAAAGAAGGAGTTGCGATGGCTGGCCATGGTGGAATGGACCTTTGTCGGATGCGCTCTGATGAACACTCGCGAAGGGGGGAAGATGTGGTTTGGATCTAAATCCTCGTCCCCTTAAATAGGGTAGCTCATTTACGTGGCTAGGGGTGTGAATGTAAAAACACTCAGACTTTTCATATTCGTTTGACACGTGGGAAATGGCCATTATTGGGCGTAGAAGCCAAGGAGCGCAACATCTACAAGAAACCAAGACTTTATTCAACAGGTACATGGAATTTGGAGGAGAACCCGCCTTGCAATGCCGAAGACAATCTGCGCGCTGGACTCATCGTCATTGAAGCCTGGTTCGGGGGCTACTGAGGGAGTCCTGGATAAGGGGGTGTTCGGATAGCCGGACTATACCTTCAGCCGGACTCCTGGACTATGAAGATACAAGATTGAAGACTTCGTCCCGTGTCCGGAAGGGACTTTCCTTGGCGTGGAAGGCAAGCGTGGCGATACGGATATGCAGATCTCCTACCATTGTAACCAACTTTGTGTAACCCTAACCCTCTCCGGTGTCTATATAAACCGAAGGGTTTTAGTCCGTAGGACAACATATACAACAACAATCATACCATAGGCTAGCTTCTAGGGTTTAGCCTCTCCGATCTCGTGGTAAATCTACTCTTGTACTACCCATATCATCAATATTAATCAAGCAGGGCGAAGGGTTTTACCTCCATCGAGAGGGCCCGAACCTGGGTAAAACTTCGTGCCCCTTGCCTCCTGTTACCATCCGGCCTAGACGCACAGTTCGGGACCCCCTACCCGAGATCCGCCGGTTTTGACACCGACAGGCCTCTTTGATTCATAGGATTGCAGAAACATAGGAATAGGAAAAAAGTAGGATTGGAATGGCATGTTCATTGGATCCCTATAGGATTTGAGTTTGTTTGATTGTGTCACATGAAAAACAAAGGATTTCTTTCAAGAGGTTGGAGTGCATGTTAGAATTCCTGTGAAACGCAGTACAAATGAATCCTTAGGAAAATATTCTACATGATTCAATCCTACGAATCAAACGACCAACGTAGGAAAAAAATCCTAAGGATTCTAATCCTTCAAAGATCCTATGAAAATTCTTTGAATCAAACAGACCCTAACTTTGCCACAACTAAGCTTAGGCAAAGTTATTAGTTCTTCAAAACGAGAGAAACAAGTTGGCAAGCCTAAGGGAATCTTGCCACATTTCTGTGTGTATGTCATGTGGGGCCTTAGTGTGGCTTGCCTAAGGTATGGCTTGAACCAAACACTCACCTAAGTTAATCAAACTTGCCTAACCTTACATTCCACCAGATTTTAGCACATGTTAGAATCTAGAAAGCTCCACATGTAGAAGCATAATGCACAAACCACCAGAATCTCATGCGTGCAATGCACGTGTACCTTACTAGTACTAGTAGTTGGTAGTAGTAAGAAACAAATTCCAGTTTTGGCATGAGCTCGTACTGCGGGAGCACCACAAGGCCTGCCGCAGGAGTTACATTTCCCTCTCAGGGCCCACGAGACCGAACTTCAGTGGCTTAGTGCCCGGCCTATGAGTCAATGACATGCGGACCTTAAATGCGGCTGGCCCACATGTCATTCTCATGGTGGTGGCCTGGTTCGCGACTCACTCGTTCGAGATGAACCGGCCGGTGGTGGCGTGGCCGTGGCGACGGTGCCACAGCTGGGTGTCGGGGCGTTATGAGGCGTAGATGGCCACACCGGTGAGAACTACCTGTAGTACTCCCTCCGGTCCTTTTTACTCTGCATATTAGGTTTGTCCAAATTCAATCTCATCCAACTTTGACCAAGTTTATATAAAAAATTAGACATTCACATAACAACACCAATATCATTAGATTCACCTTGGAATGTATTTTCATATTATATTTATTAGATATTATAGATGCTAATAATTTCTAATATAAATTTGGTCAAACTTAGCAAAGTTTGACTTTCGGCAAATCCAATGTGCAGAGTAAAAAGGACCGGAGGGAGTACATAAGTGCTCCAGCTGAGGATTGATGCCCGGGACGAAATGTGTCACAGCCGCTAGATGAAAATTCGATGGTGCGAGAGTATGGATCAGAGCACAGCAGCAGAGCAGGCAAACCGCATCCAATCGGGTGTGTCTGTGGTAGAAAGTTGATGGTCGCCGCAGTTTAGCTGGCCCGCATGTCATACACACAAAGGCAGAGGAGCGGTGGGGCCGAGAGGGATGAGGGACACATCAGGGGGATGAGGATCCCCTGACATGAACAATCCTACCATTCAGTCACTGACATGTGGGGCCCATAAGCGTGGGTCCCACCTGTCAGTGAAGGAAAGGCAGGGCAAGGCAGTGATAGCCACGTCAGAGGATCCATGTCCACGTCAGGGGACGTCGTGTCGTGGTTTGGAGCGGCGTCGTGGGAATCGCGTGTGGGTGTGGCAGTGGTAGAAACAAGAAACGTGATGGTCGCCGTGGTTCAACTTTCATGGACAAGCTGTCATGTCTGCTGACACATGTATAGAAAATATAGAGTGTTTATATTTCAAGCACGTGAACAAGTATTATTCTACTACTTTGGATCAATTGTAATGCACGGGCCAGCACATTGGTAGTAGTAGTGTCCATCTCTATCTCTAGAGGCCTTCCCTCGTTCATCCTTTTCTCTCACAACATAAACTACTCATACAAATGCATCTTGATGTTCCATGGAACGCACGAGGATGTTTCCTTGGGGGTCTCTCCAGCGCGGCGTGGCCGTAGTTGCAAGTTGACGCCCCTTGAGATGTCGACGTTGAGGGGCACTCGGATTTCCTCCAATGAGCAGGTAAGATGAATTCGATCACGTAGTAAATGCATTCTAAATACTACTTCCGTGTCCATTTCCTAATTCTCCCCCTGCCCACTGTTTCACAGGTTAGGCTCGGTGCGAGTGGAGATTGGCTTGCATATGTACAGGAGGGTACCAACATCTATTTGCACAACATTTACAACGGTGACACCGTTCTCGTAGAACCTTTGTCCAACATTGGGATCAGCCATGCAACGGGCCACCACATGAATTGGTAAGATGGAACCACGGTGAGATTGAATAAGATAGCACGAACCTTGCACATGGCGGTCAAAGGCGGACCATGCTGTCTGCAGCCGATTTGTTGCCGTACGAGTAGGAAGACGTTGTGCTCCTTTCTAACCGCATCTTCACGGTGACAAACCAGGGGACTTATTTTGTATGGGACACATCCTATGATATACTCCCTCTCTCCCAGTTTATTTGTTTTGAATCTTTTCGCTTTATAAGTTTCAAATTCAAATTTAGAGCTCCCCCTCACATGTTGAGATTACAATGTCCATTAAATCGTTGTGTGCATGTATAGTAAAGAAACAAATCTTGAGTTTGGCACGAGTTCATGATGCGGGAGCACCACAAGCCCTGGCGCAGGAGTTACATTTCCCTCTCAAGGCCGTCGGGACCGAGCTTCAGCGCCTTACTACACCTACCTTTGAGTCAATAACATGTGGACCCGATAGGTGACTGGTCCACATGTAATGCTCCTGTAGGCAGAGGGGCAGTGGGGCCAAGAGGGGTGAGCCACAGGTCAGGGGACATGTGGTTTCATGGGTTCGAGCGGCATCGTGGGAATCGCAGGTGGCTGTGGTAGAAACTTGATGCTCGCTGCATTTTAGGTGGCCCACATGTCATGCACACAAGCTGTCATGTCTACGGACACATGCACTGCATACCGATCACTAAAAGGAGTAGCAGAGAAAGCTATATATGCGGATAAATAGTTCCTTATAGTCAAGTGGACCCATGCTACTACTCTGTTCCAAAGACATGCACACCATCGAAATAGTCCATCTATATCAATATACACCGAGAGGGAATAATTTTTTTACAAGAGAGGAAATAGTTCATCCATCCATAATGCCCTCCTGCTGGTGAAACATTTTCTTCTTCTTCTTCTTCTTCTTCTTCTTCTTCTTCTTCTTCTTGTTCTTCTTGTTCTCATTCTTTGTGGGAGATGGCTTCGCAACAAGCTCTTTGGACCTTGCAGCTATCTCGAAACTCACACGGGCATCGAGGGCAGCATATTTTATCCGCTCGTAAGTCAAGGGATAATTCTCCCATCCTGACGACCTTAATGCCACCATATCATCACCCTTCTGAAGATTTGTACCGAGCACAAAATTTTCTACGTCGAATAGGGATGGTGTCTGTTTATCACAAGCTTCTACAGGAATTTTGATTCTGGTTTGTAGGTCAGCGATGCTTTTCATATCAAGGTTGTATGGCTTCAGCTTCTGTTTGTCCCCTTCGATGGCTGCCCCACAGAAGTATACGTCCTCCCGAGACAAGAAATCGTGAAGCTCACGTGGTATGAAGGGCGAGTGTATGATGTGGTACACCAAAACATCATCTTCATGGCACAGCTGAAGGATGGCGGCGCACTGGATCTTCCCAGGGGCACGCTCCATGTACTCTGCATCGAGACCGATGACCCTCGTCTCTACCTTTTTGAGGGAGTTGGATACATTGTTGATCCACTGCCAAACAACCCTTGGGTGGACGGTAACAGTGGCAACTATGCGCATCGAGCCTTCGACGAGGACATGTTGGACGCTAAAAACCTGCATCTCGATCTCTTCCGCCATTTGGAACTGCTGGAACGGAGGGCTATGGTTGGGAGAATTAGGATTAGATGGCTAGTCTAACTGAAGTAGTAGATGATTATTTAAAGAGGTTAAAACAATGTGAACGTAGTGGGGTTTGGATGCAAATGAAGACGAAGGGGAGGTGAAGAAGCCGAGGAGAATCGGTTCCTGATAGAGAAGTAAATGGGAGAAGTGGCGTGCAGGCAGTTGATTAGACGGCTAGGTAGACTAAACGAAAAGGCTATGCGGGTAGACTGATGAGTCGTACTTGTTCGTGTACGTGCCCATCCTTCCTGATAGGTGGGACCTATGCATGCAAACAGATAAAAAAATGTCATGGATACAGAACATGGATAACACTGTATATTTAGTGTAGAATCTTTTTAGTACTTTGAATTTTGGCCACTACTTCTGTTGTTTAGTAACTTTTCTGAATTTTGGCCACTACTACAGTAAGTTCAAGTGAGTAACTATAGTAACTTCAAGTGAGTAACTCCATTTCTGTTTTTTTACATAAAACTAACCATGGTATTTGTTCCTCTGTTCTGGTCATAATTATAATCTGATTGCTGAACCCTTAATCATTATCATAATGTTTACATGATGCACAATTATACTGTCGTCAAAACTACTCCATACACACACTATCGAAACTGACAAGATGGTGGTGGAGGTGGGAATAAATGTTCAGTATTGGCGCATTTTCTGTGCTTACAAAATTTAGATTGAATTTCACTACCAAAAGAAAAGAAGTGGAGATTACATGTTGCTTTCCACTTACTTCACCTTTGTGTAACTCTTTTGGTGCATTTTCTGCAGAACCTATGTGTAGCTGCAGCATACAGGCCAGTTCATCAACTGCTAGAAGAAGAAAAGAAGGTGGCATTTCCTTGCCTTTAGCATACATGCCAGTTCACTTAATGTCCTCTAGTGCTATATTTCTGAGAACATCCAAGTTTTTACTTATCACTTTGCTAGCATTCACAAGTCTATTGAAGCGTGCATGTCTCTGTGAATCTTGCTGTCTACTCCAAGTAGATGGTGTGTAGCCTGGCAAAGGATATTAGTACTTGGTGCATTCTAAGTTTAAAACCACTCTAGATTTACAAGTGTTTACTGAAGATGACAAGTGTTTATTCAGTTCTAAATTTGAAGTAACTAGTAGACGAACAATATTCATCTTTTTCTGTATATGAAGAAGAATAAACCTAGCTAATTCAAATAATTCCAATTTTAGGGACATGTTTTTATCAACTCTTAGTTAAGGGGTTGTGGCAGTTTTCAGTTTTTAGTTTTGTGCTGCTTGAATTGATTCTACACGAATATTTAGGGAAGAGTCATGGCTATGCTTAGCTCTCTGTAAAATGAATGACTGAAATTGGACAATCGGAAACTTTAGGTATGTTTGCAATTGGATAAATGGTGTATAAATCCAAATAAAGAAAATAAATTCAAATGATTCAAATAAATCCAAATAAATCCAAATAAACATGGTTGATCTTCATTTTGCATGAACCTGGTTGAGTATTACAGAGTAATTGACAACAAATTCACCTGGTTGGAATTCATACAACAACAGTAACAGTTAACTGAACTTCTTTTGCGTGCATTTATCACTCCAGAAAACTTTCAGTAACAAGTGAGCAACCTCTGCATTTTCTCAGTGAACTTTTGAGTGCATTTATCACTTGTTGGAGTATGCTACAGCTTCTGCAAATTGCAAACTCCTTTAGTTTACATCTCAGTTTTAGCAAACACTAAAGTTTCAGTAAAGGAGTCATAACTGAATTACAGGCACTATAGTTTCTCTACAGTATTGGAACACTGAACATTTTCAGTTAACTGTAGCAAGAAAAACTTCCAAAAACTAGCAGATCTCCAAGAATGCCAAGAGTATTACTCAATGAATTTGATGGCACCAAACTAAATTTTCACTATAATTTGTTCATCATTTAGCAGCAGTGTACAACCTTTGTCCTGGATTATTTCTCTAGCTTTGTATCCCCTGACTGAATTTTCTCCGCTTGTACTGAGAACAACAAATTCAGACTCACAGCAACAAAATTGAACAGCAGCAGTAGCACAGGCGGGCGGGGCAGACTCACCAGCACAGGCGGGAGTGGCAGCAAAGGCGAGGCAGGGGAAAAGGCAAAAGCAGCATCAGAGGTCCACGGCGCCGGCGTCATCCACCAGTCGCAGCATGAGAGGCGGGAGTGGCCGGAATTGTCCACGGTGCCGGCGGCCGAAGCGGACAAAATCGGAGGTGCGGGTAGGCGGCGAAGGTGGGTAAACGTGGGCGGCGACCTTCAACGGGGCCGACGGCGTAGCTCGAGGAGGGCGCCGGCACAGGTTGCCTTCACGGCAGGCGGTGCAGGTGGTAAGCCGTGGCACAGGTGCAAGCAGGCGGCGGCGCTGTTGTTGGTCGCGGGCTGGGCCATGGTTCTGATGTTGGTCGCGGCGCAGATCCAGGCGGGCGGCGGCGCAGGTGGGTAGCCGGTGATGTCTGCAAGGCGCGGGCTATGCGGGAGGAGGAAGGAAGGAGATGGACTTATTTGTGACATGTTTAAAACTCTGTGGGTTTTTTGCAAAAAAAACAAATACACTACCCTGTGGACAACTTTTCCCGGACGAAGGGAGTACTAGTTAAATCTGAGCTATGGGTGTGAAGCACTGATATGCCAGTACATTTGATTGTGACCTGTTCTAATTTTGTACCTGAACTTTTTTTAGAAAGGGCTATACGTCAACTTAATGTGCTAGCAGAACTTATTGTGTTGTCTGTCTGTTTTCTTTGCACAACATTCAAGATATTTCCCCGTCATTGATAAAGACGATGAACCGTTATGTATAACTTCGTTGGTTTCAACATAGGCCTTCCCGTAGCAATCCACTGCTTCCATCCTGATTATGCCGCCTGCGTGAAATTTTTGTATGCAAGTTCAGTGTGCTATGATGTTCTATATGATTGTGTCAACTATATAAGTTTTTACTGAGCATCAGCAATGCATATGGCTGAAAGATGTATTTACGAGCATCGACCGATGGGTCTCTCTCTATCTCTCTCTCTCTCTCTCTCACACACACACACACACACGCACAAGTGGGACCCGTTGAATTATTTATTTGCTCGTGATAGCTTTTAATTAGGTTCCACTGTAGTCTAACTTTTTTCTTAAGTTATTAATTGAGCTCAGTGACTTCAAAAAGTTGTACATAAGCCTTGTTTGGGCCTTTCCGGCATCGCTGAATGTGGGCTGAGTAACCATGTTAGGTTGTACTGTACTACACAAGCCTTTTTTTTCAACATCAGCAATGCAACTGGGCCCATAGTTGTACACAATATCCCGGTCAACTTGTTATTCTCCGACCCGCTGGGCTGCATACTTTCCTAAGAGGTATGCATTAGGCTTAACAAGAAAATGGACTTTAAGAAATAATAAATGGGATGTGATTATAATAACTGGACAGTTACTATGCACCAAACACGTGATTAGTTTGAAAAATATATTATTTTTGGAATTTGAAAAATTTAATTTCATTACTTGTTGCGCGCGCGATATTTCATTGGATTTTAACGTAATACAACTTTAATTTGAAATTATATTTGACCTGACTAGAAATTTTGGATAAAAATATTTCGGATCCCATCAAAATGTGGGATTTTTTTTTATTCTGTTTTGAGCGGTTGTTTGAAATTATTAATCGTTGTCCTAGCTAGAAGTTGGGTTGTACTTTTAACAAACTGTAAATGGGCTGTAGTAAATTCCATTAGAATTAAAAAATGGGTTGTACATTCTTACAAATCGCAAATGGGCTATATGTTCTCTGCCAAATCCGAGTTGTGGGCCTACTAAGTTGACGCGTACCAAGGGCTTTGTCAACTTAGTCAATATAAACGATTCTAGCTGCAGTGATTGTACGATGTCCATCCAACGGCTGTAGTGCTTCTTCAACCTCGGGTCTTCTTGCTCCAGCCACCCAAAGCAGCGTCGGTCGTGTCGCGTGCTCCTGCCTCCCGTGGCCGGCTGTGATGCCGCGGAGGCCTCACTGCCCCGTACTACTCCCACCTCTGGCCAGGCCATCCCTCTACTCACCCACACCCCCTGTTATTCTGCAGCGACGGCAGCCTCACACCGCAGTCGAACCAGTGAACCCTCCTACTCCTCTCCGCGCGGGCTTCCACTGTTACGTCTTCCCCGGCTCCGTGTCGTCCCCTTCCTAGGCCTCGTCGTCGTCCAGACCACCGCCCTGGTGCTCTTGGCGCGGCGTGGTCAATGTGGTCAACGACCGACTTCCATCGGAAGAGTACTGTACGTGGAGAGGCTGACAGCTGGGTCCAGGCAGCCGCAAGGAAGTGCCTCCTTATTACGCGCAAAATAATTATTCCTCCACCTGACAGCAGGGACCCACCGGACGGGCCACCTTATTTCATGAAAAAAACGTTTCGCCCCTGACTGCTGGGACCCAACGGACGGGCCAGCGTATTTCGCGAAAAAACGTTCCCCCCGCTGTCAGCTCGGACCCACCGGAAGACCCACCATGGTGGGAGGCTGACTTGTGGGCCTACTAAGTTAACTGGGACGGGGGCCTTTGTCAACTTTAGTCAATATGAACGATTCTAGCTCTAGTGACCGTACGATGTCCATCCAACGGCCGTACTGCTCCTTCAACCTCTGGTCTTCTTGCTCCAGCCACCCAAAGCAGCGTCGGTCGTGCCGTATGCTCCTGCCTCCCGTGGCCGGCTATGCTGCCGTGGAGATCTCAGTGCCCCCTACTATTCCCATCGCTGGCCAGGCCCTGCGACGACGGCAGCCTCACACCGCAGCCGAACTAGTGAACCCTCGTACTCCTCTCTGCGCGGGCTTCCACTGCCACGTCTTCCCCGGCTCCCCGTCGTCCCCATCCTAGGCCTCGCTGTCATCCACCGCCCTGGTGCTCTCGGCGCGGTGTGGTCAACATGGTCAAGGAACGACTTCCATCAGACATGGACTGTACGTGGAGAGGCTGACAGCTGGGTCCACAGCCGCAGCAAGGAAGTGCCTCCTTATTACATGGAAAATAATGATTCCTCCACCTGACAGCTGGGACCCACCGGACAGGCCACTGTATTTCGTGAAAAAAACATTTCCCCCTGACTGCTGAGACGCAACAGCTACATCTTCACATGCAAGGAAGTGCGCCCGGGCAAATAAACGATTCGCCCCCCTGATTGGTGGGACCCACCAGCTACATCTTTGCAGGCAAGGAAGTGCCTGACAGTCGGGACCCACCTGGTCAAAGCATACGTAGCATTGTCATTCTAGTCGCGAACGTGTACGTACATATATACTGGTGGATGTAGAGGCGCGCATGTGTCATAGTACAGGCGTGTACGTGTCGTAGTAGAGGCGTGCACGTAGCATGTACATGTACTTACAGCGGCCAGGGTGCAAGAAAGAAAATACGGCCACGTATGTGTACATACGGGCGGGGTCTCGAACGCCTACTCGCGCATACGTACGGCCAGGGCTCGTGTACATGGCTGGGTCGGAATGGAGAAACAGCATCATCGTCGTGTTCATGGGGAGGCAACGGAATGCGTCATGTTCATGGGGAGGCAATGGAATGCGTCGTGTTCATCGGAAGGCAATGGAACGTGTGGGAGCCAACTGGCTGGGTCGGAACAGAATGTGTGGTCGTGTTCATCGAGAGGGCTTGGACGGAACAGGCGATGGAAACGAGGCCTGATACGTCTCCAACATATCTATAATTTTTGATTGCTCCATGCTATATTATCTACTGTTTTGGACATTATTGGGCTTTATTATCCACTTTTATTTTATTTTTGGGACTAACCTATTAACCGGAGGCCCAGCCCAGAATTGTTGTTTTTTGCCTGTTTTAGGGTTTCGAAGAAAAGGAATATCAAATGGAGTCCAAACGGAATGAAACCTTCAGGAACGTGATTTTCTCACCGAATACAACTCAGGAGACTTGGACCCTACATCAAGGCACGTAACAGGAGGCCATGAGGTAGGGGGCGCGCCCTACCCTACCAGGCACGCCCCCCACCCTCATGGGCCCCCTGTTGCTCCATCGACGTACTTCTTCCTCCTATATATACCCACGTACCCCCAAACGATCAGACACAGAGCCAAAACCCTAATTCCACCGCCGCAACTTTCTGTATCCACGAGATCCCATCTTGGGGCCTGTTCCGGAGCTCCGCCGGAGGGGGCATCGATCATGGAGGGCTTCTACATCAACACCATAGCCTCTCCGATGAAGTGTGGGTAGTTTACTTCAGACCTACGGGTCCATAGTTAGTAGCTAGATGGCTTCTTCTCTCTTTTTGTATCTCAATACAATGTTCTCCCCCTCTCTTGTGAAGATCTATTCGATGTAATCTTCTTTTTGCGGTGTGTTTGTTGAGACCGATGAATTGTGGGTTTATGATCAAGTCTATCTATGAATAATATTTGAATCTTCTCTGAATTCTTTTATGTATGATTAGTTATCTTTGCAAGTCTCTTCGAATTATCAGTTTGGTTTGGCCTACTAGATTGATCTTTCTTGCAATAGGAGAAGTGCTTAGCTTTGTGTTCAGTCTTGTGGTGTCCTTTCCCGGTGACAGTAAGGGCAGCAAGGCACGTATTGTATTGTTGCCATTGAGGATAACAAGATGGGGTTTTCTTCATATTGCATGAGTCTATCCCTCTACATCATGTCATCTTGCTTAAGGCGTTACTCTGTTTTTACTTAATACTCTAGATGCATGGTGGATAGCGGTCGATGAGTGGAGTAATAGTAGTAGATGCAGGCAGGAGTCGGTCTACTTGTCTCGTACGTGATGCCTATATACATGATCATACCTAGATATTCTCATAACTATGCTCAATTTTGTCAATTGCTCAACAGTAATTTGTTCACCCATCGTAGAAAACTTATGCTCTCGAGAGAAGCCACTAGTGAAACCTATGGCCCCCGGGTCTATCTTTATCATATCAATCTCCTACTACTTAGTTATTTACTTTGCCTTTATTTTACTTTGCATCTTTATCATAAAAATACCAAAAATATTATCTTATCATATCTATCAGATCTCACTCTCGTAAGTGGCCCTATAGGGATTGACAACCCCTATTTGTGTTGGTTGCGAGGATTTATTTGTTTTGTGCAGGAGTGAGGGACTCGCGCGTAGCCTCCTACTGGATTGATACCTTGGTTCTCAAAAACTAAGGGAAATACTTACGCTACTTTGCTACATCATCCCTTCCTCTTCGGGGAAAACCAACGCAGTGCTAAAAGAGGTAGCAAGAAGGATTTCTGGCTCCGTTGCCGGGGAGGTCTACGCAAAAGTTAACATACCAAGTACCCATCACATACCCTTATCTCCCGCATTACATTATTTGCCATTTGCCTCTCGTTTTCCTCTCCCCCCACTTCACCCTTGCCGTTTTATTTGCCCTCTCTCTTTCTATCCTCCCTCTCTATTTGCCTCTTTTTGTCCGCTTGCTTTTTGTTTGCTTGTGTGTTAGTTTGCTTGCTTGTCATGATGGCTCAAGCACTACTAGGAAAAGGCCTACTAATGGCGCACCTAATTTGGCCATTAATGGCGCATTAGTGGTGCGCCATTAGTGCCACGCCATTAGTATATTTTACTAATGGCGTACCACAGGTGCGCCATTAGTATCTGGTATACTAATGGCGCACCTCAGATGCGCCATTAGTATATACAACAGTGCGCCATTAGTATGCCTCCCAGGGGGCCATGTATACCCAGGTGCTTTGGCATACTAATGGCGCACAACAACAAGATGCGCCATTAGTAACTTCGGCATACTAATGGTGCACTGTTTAATGATGCGCCATTAGTATCCTTTGGCATACTAATGGCGCACTGTGATGTGATGCGCCATTAGTATGAATATTAGGTTTTTTTATTTTTTTTATTTTCTGTTTTTTGCACAGGTTACAAAATGTATAATTGGACAAAATATAGACAGCACACATCAACAACAGATTCATCGAATACAATAGAAGATTAGTCTCTGAATACAATTCATCATATTAGTCTCCGAATACAATTCATCATATTAGTCTCCGAATTGAAAAGACCGAACAAAGATAGAACATTATATTACAAGTCTTGAGACCGCGAGTAGCGAGTTTGTCTTCACATTACAAGTCGATATCGATCATCTAAACTACCATCACATAGAAGAGAGCTGCGGTCATCACGATGAGCATCATCACGATGAAACTCGTCTTCATCCGGTTCCTCCAGCGCTCCCTCCCCTCTCCCGCTAGATAGCGGGCGTATCTAGATTCAGCCTCGGCCCTAGTGGTGTACCCTTTGTAACTGTTACCGCTGAATCGGTGAACCTGTCTCCGACACTCCTCCCAGTCGTCGTAGACTCCGGGAACCTTACCCTTGTACACGACATACGACAGCATCGCTATGCAGTAGCCAAACGAAACGTTAGTACCAATTCACAGACAATACATAAGCAATATATAAGTATGCAACAGAACGATCGGAAGAGAAAAGCAAGACATTAATAGCATCGATTACATCTAAGTTGAACGACTCTCGAAACCAAAGAGACATACTACAAGTTCATTAAAGTTTAATTACAACATGAGCCAATCGATGTTTCAGAACTAGACACAGCATCACTGCTTTCGACTCGACTCAAGGGACCGGAGCATGGATGAAGACGCCGTCTATCGTGGGAGTCATGAAATAACGGTCGTTGTCAGCCTGCATTTGTAGCATTGTGTCGATGTCACTGTTGGACGGTTGATTTCTGAGGTAGAACTGCCCCGAGGTACGAAGGACATCTTGATGGATGATATCCGCAAACTCTGACTGGATGCAAAAGAATTCTTGTCTGATGTTCGCGTCCTGGATTACCGACACGCTCGCGGCCCAATCTTTGAGTTTACTCGGTAGCAGAAGTTGATGATGGTCCCGTACGATCGCCCGCATGTGATGGATGGCGTAGTAGGCACCCTTCTGACTGCCAGGCGGCTGCTTGACGCAGCAGAACATCGTATTGTGGGAGAACACGAGCTTGTCGTACTTATGAATAGGCCTGGTGAAGGTGCCTCCAGATTTGACGTAGCCGGGGAGAACATCATCAAGAACCTTCTTGACATTTGTGTAGTCTACGTTCGACTGACGGTCCGGGTCGAAATACGTGGCCATGGAATATTTGGGGCTTAGGAGGATGAGCGTGCAATGTGTGTCACTGTAGAAAACACGGAATGTTAAAAGAAAAACGATCGAAATCTAAGAATTCATATGTTACGGGGCGGTTGAGGGGAGGACTTACTCGGGAAAGTAAGGCACGAGGAAGTTATCCTTATCTTGGTTTGCCAGAATGACGCCTTCGAGGTAAGAAGTCGCGACTTGCCGGTCCCCAGCGCTGCCCAAGATCTTGGCACGCATGTAGAAGGGGTCGACTATCACGATGTCCGGGGTCTTGTCGTGAATGATCCGCATCTCCATACTCTGCGAAAATAGCCGAACGAAGGTGTAGTGCAGCGGATGAAGGTTCAACATAGCGTGGATGTCATCAAACCGCAGGACGATCGTACCCCTGATGGAGTTATCCACAAAGCCCTTACCCTCTGGCACCTTGGCCGCGAAAACCGGGTATGCCACATCCTTCTCTCCGAGACGCCGCTTCTCCAAAGAAAGAACACTGTCATGCAGACTCCGCATAGCACCGGTTGCAGCATCGAGCATATTTCTTGGTAGCATCGGCCTACCCGCCACATGCACCCTCCTCGAGATATCCTCAGGTGAAGGTAGCCCGTCCTGAGCACGGATCGTACTCGGTGCCGGCTGGCCCGCACCCTTGTTAGTCTTTCTTTTGTGTGCCTTCTTCTTCTCCTGTAATGGGCCCGAGTTCTGCTTGCAGACCGCCTTCTTGAGTGTGTTGGGGCTGATAATATTTCGCACCTCACCTATCTGAGGCTCGGTGAAGTCGGCAGCTGGAGGCGTCTCCTGAGAGCTGAACAGCAGACGACGCCTGTTGAAACTTGGCTTCTCCGCGGTACCAGCTAGATCGCGCACGTCTTTTGTTGGGTTGGGTTCTTGAGAAGGAGGCCCCATGAAGTCGCCACCGTACCCATGATCGGCAAAGTACTGATCGACGTTGGCAAATGTATCGTCGTCGTCGTCGTTCTGATCCTATGCCATATGCATGTTTGGATCCAGTGGCATAGGGATGTCCGGCACCGTTGCGGCGGTCTTGCCATGGGGCCGACTTGGCGCTGGCACGACTGGCGGTGTTGTCTTTTGGGTGGTGTCCCCCGCCCCCAAACGAATCTGGCTCTTCGGCCAAAGCAGGGGCCAGCTCAGGCAGGCGCTGAGGGTCATCACGTCATCATCATCGGCCCCGACAGGTCGAATCAGAGGTAACAACTCGTCGCAGCCTGGCAGCACCCGGACTAGTTGAACCCTAAACAAGTTGGGTGGCATCTGGGTACCGTGGAACAAGGGGTTACCCGGTTGAACGATTTTGCCCTTGGCGACATCGACCAACTCATTGTTCACGAAGTGTAGGAGAGTGCACGGAACGTCAGCGGCACCCTGCGAAAACATGTAGGGCGTCAGGGATGCCCAGTCAAAGGCAAGGAGATGAAGTCCTCGGTCGAGAGAGGCTTAATTAGTTACCATGATGATGGCGTCGAGCTCGGCTAATGTCGAGGCACCGCCAACGGCGGGCGTGCAGTTGATGGAGGGGCCGCTTGCTGCAGAGGTGTCGGTCGGCGTACACCCGGGTGCATTAAGCTCCCATGCCAGCGTCGGAGACACCAATGGCCCCGCCATCGCGTTCTGCGAGTTGCTGGCCGTGAAGCTAGGAATCGGGGGCGGCCCCTGTTGGCCGCCCGCAATCCACGCACTAATCCCCTGGATCAAGGTAGGCACAATGGCGGTGATCGTCCTTCCGAGTTGTTGTTCCACTTGCTCTTGGACAATCTCTGGAATCCGCGCCACCTGTGCCCTGAGTTCTTGAACCTCGCGCGCCCGGCTTTCCGAGCTAGTCTTTTTCTCCTTTCGCCCACCAGTGTTATAGTATGACGACCATTTTGTCGACAAGCCTTTGCCGGCCACACGACCAGCTGACGTCGGCTTACTGAGCTTATCCTTGTTCTTCATTACATTCAACGCCCTATTTAGAGTGGTGTCCCAAGGGTTGCTCTTAGTCAACCCTGCGCTACTGCTTTCGGTCGCCTGCGGAAGGAATGTGAACCATTTAGAAATTTGGCTTCATTAATTAGAATGCAACCATATGGAGCTAATTACACGGGGGTGTATTCCTTACCAGAACAAGCTCAAGCGCCCTGGTCTTCGGATCCGTGATAAGCTCCTTTGTTTTTGGGTCCTTCTTGTACCGGGCCCTGACAAAGTTCCTGGTCTGCTTGTCACCGTATTTATCGAAGAGGGGCGGTAGGCCTTGCTCGGCACGGTCCGCCTCCTCCTTGTCCCATATAGGCTCCGCCACTCTGTAACCACCGGGACCGAGTGTGTGTTCCCCTAAGTTCAGCTCCCGCATTTCTTTCCCCCACTTACTTGATTCGGAGTTTGCGGTGCTCGAGCAATTGATCTTGAAGTCGTTGTAGTCATCTTCGGTGATCGAAGGATTTTTCTCCTTGATCTTCTCATAACTCTCACCTTTCTCGATCATTCTCTTCACATTGCTTTTCCAAGTAGATAGGGCCTTGCTCATCTTCGTGAGGGCAGCATTGTTCACTTTATTCCCTTTGAGGCTTGTGTTTTCAAATTCAGCGGGGAACTTATATCGTTCGTGCAGCTTCGTGAAGAGGAGGTTGCGCAAATTCCCTCGGTCAGGATGCCTCAGGTTCTCGGTGTTGATCGAGACGGTGCTCCGGAGAATGCACCCGAGCTGAAGCGAGTACCCCTTGACTATTCGTTCGGGCGCCGTTGGATTCCCGTCGGAGTCCACTTCAGTAACTTCCTCCTTGAGGGTGCGGAGCACGGTCGGGCGCCGGTCCTTCCGTTGCCTCTTTGGTTGGCTGCCATCTATGCGTGCGCCGCCATCATTAGTGGTGGCATCCTCGGCGGCACCATCAGTGGTGGCATCAGTGGGGTCATCCTCGGCGGTACCATCAGTGGTCTCAGGATCGGTGGGGAAGGCGGCGTCCTCATACAAGTGAGGTTGTTCCTCCATCTCCTGGGACAGCTTCCAGAATGCCTTGACGCCCGAACCCCCGGCCTCATCGTTGTTGGCCATGTTTCTCTCTAAATAGGAACAAAGTTTGGTCAAAAAGTTGGTTATTGTCAAGGAACAAGATCATGGTCTCATCATTTAGGGTTTGTCGACACCGAGGCATCCTAAAAGCTAAGCTTTTATCATTGAGGGTTTTTCGACGCCGAGGCACCCTAAAAGCCTAAGCTTTCATCATTTCGGTTTTTATCGACACTGAGGCACCCTAAAAGCCATGCATTAGTCACAAGTACGCCGGGGCACTTGATCCTACTTAATTAACTACTAAGATACCCCGGCCCATGCATTAGTCACAAGTACCCCATATGTCCTATTTTTAGCAAAGTCATGCTAAAATTCACGGAAAATTTCAGCATGACCTTTGCTGAAAATAGGACATATGGAGTACCCGAATTTGCCGGAACGGAAGTTAATCGACATTCCAGCAAACTCAAGGGCCTCTCGGGTGGACAAGGCAAAAAAGGCCTCCATCACAACATGGAAAATACATTGGCATGTGAAGAGGTGAAACAATATATGCATCTCCAAGCAGTATCATTCAACATTTTGGACAAACCACCACAAGCAATACTGGACCATTTCTCCCCCAATACATCATAGCAACATTATTTGGGTACCTATATGGTATTAACATGCCATTCTCTGTCAACAGAAGTAGCACAAAATCATTCTAGTACCAGTGTTTAACTAAAACTTGGTGTGAATAAGATCCTCTGTCAGTACTTCATACCAATGATCAAAACCCCAAAACCTGACCCCAACAAAGGCAGCAATGAGCCAATGATATCACTCCAAATCAGTGCATTGCCAAAACAGTGCTAAAAGGTGTAGTATGCTAAAATGTGTAGTGTGCCAGATAGAGAATCTTTGCTATAATGTGTAGTGTGCCAAACTGAGAAACAATGCTAAAATTATACTAAATGTGTAAATGCTAAAATACCTTGTTGCAAATAGGCACTGCAAGGTTAATGGCAACCGCTTCAGGGGCCCATCAATCCTATCTTGTTCTTGGAAATCATGGCATTCATATCAGTTAGAAAAACCAAACACGTAGACTAGATTAAATGAAATATTAACTTCGAATATACCATCAAAATTAGCTCAATTCCAGTTAATGGATACTATGCCTGTTGGCTCTACAAACTTACTTTTGAAGCAGAAAACAGTGAAGGGGTCGAGGTCGTACCAAACTAAGGCGTCCGTCGGTGGTGGCTGGCCGGTGCTCCTCTCCTCTTGTAGCTGCAGCGGCAGGAGAAGAGCCCCTGCCCGCGGAGTGGAGGGGATCTTCGCGCGGACGGGGACAGAGCTCGAGGCAGTCCGCGGACGGCGGCGCCTGGTCGTCGCGGTGGAGGAGGGCCGGTGGTCGCGGGGACGACGGTGGTCGTGGGGACGATGCAGTGTCGACGGGGACGACCTAGTCGGGTGAAGCATCGCAAGGGGAGGGGAAGTGGGGAGGTGCGGAGGTGTGGAGCGGGCGCGGGGGTCGTCGGAGCGGGCGCGGGGGAGCCGGGGCGGGTGTGGAGCGGGCGCGAG
>NC_041392.1:298294411-298295187 GCF_002162155.2 Triticum dicoccoides | reverse complement strand
GGAGCCGGAGCGGGTGTGGAGCGGGCGCGGGGGTCGGCGGCGGCGGTGGAGAGCGGTCACAGGGAGCGCGGGGAGGATCGCGCTGCTGTCCGTCCGAGGAGGTAGCGGGCTCGAGGGGGAGGAAGGGGAGAGGGAGGCGGCGGGGGCGCGTGGGCGGCTGCGGCGCAGTGGGTCGGGGCAGCGGCGGCGCCGGCGGCGCGGTGGAGGGAGGGACGAGGGAAGGAGCGGCGCGGTGGATCGAGGTTGAGGGAACTGGCGAGGGGGAGAGGGAAGGAGGGATCGGGCGAAGGGGTATCCTATAGCAATGGCGCACCACCTCGTGGTGCGCCATTAGTAGTTTTTTTTCTTATAGCAATGGCACAATACTAATGGCGCACCACCCCTAGGTGCGCCATAAGTACATCCATACTAATGGCGCACCTCACCGTGGTGCGCCATTAGTATTTTTTTTTATTTCTGCTCGAGCCAACAGGTTATCTTCCACTTGACCTGATCCACACCAAGTTCCCTCTACTAGCTCGGCTGGTTAGCAGCCAGTTCTCACACCAGGAGGTCCTGGGTTCGATTCCCAGGCTCCACAAATTTTTTTATGCATTTAAAATGCTGTTTGATACTTATTTGTGTTTAAATATGTTCAAACTTGTTTAAATCAACAGTAATATTTTTTTATAAGACAGTAATAATTTTTTTAAAAAATATCATCAAACAGTAATGCCGGTGGAGCGGGGGAGGGTGCGCGGGGTGCGGGGGGTCGGCGGCGGTTGAGTAGGGGAGGG
>NC_041392.1:298282691-298294277 GCF_002162155.2 Triticum dicoccoides | reverse complement strand
TTGAGTAGGGGAAACGAGGGTGCGGGGGGTCGGCGGCGGCGGCCGGTGGACCGGGGGGTGCTCGGTGGCGAGGGGGACCGGATCTGGCGAGGTGGGATAGCGATCGAGATGGAGGGGGATCGAGATCGAGTGTCCATGAAATTTAAAAATATTCATGATAGTTCAAAAAGTGCCCATGAAATACAATCAAGAAATGAAGGCTACAATTTAAATACAATCGATCTTAGCTAGCTATCTGTTCACAATCTTCTTGCCCTTCTTTTTCGCAAATGGAGTTCTTCTATGGAACGGACGTCCTTTAGGTAGGGTGGTCCTGCTTCTTCTTGTGGTGTATGCTTCTACTTCATCATCGTCGTCATGTTCGATCCTCGGGTCGCCGTACTTGTCGAAGTCTTGCTCATTGGCTACTCCATCCATTCTGATGATCTTCCTTTTGCCTCTCCTCACGACAACACGACTGGGCTTTGAGGGGTCGGTAATGAAGAAGCATTGGTCCACTTGGGAAGCCAGTACCCATGGCTCATTTTTCGCGGTGACATTTGCGCCCGCGGTCTTGGATTTGGCTTCGGGTATAACCATGGTGGTGAAATACCGGTCTTCTTTTAGGACGCTCTTGGCCCATCTGACACGGAACATCGGGACCTTCTCTCCAGCGTAGCTCAGCTCCCAGATCTCCTCGATCCTTCCGTAGTATCTGTCCTTGTCGTTACCGGTGTAGGATTCCATCGTTACCCCGGAGTTCTGATAACCATCGCTCTTCATGTCCTTGGCCTCGGTGTAGAATGTGTAGCCGTTGATATCGTACGCCTCATAGGTCATCAGGTTGTGCTCGGCGCCCTGTGACAAGGCGAATATTAGTTGTTCTTCCGCGGAAGAATCCTCATGTAAAGGGTACGACAGAAGCTTCTGCTTGAACCAACGCGTGAAACATGAGTTGTGCTCTTTGAGTATATCTCCGTCCGTCCTCTGTTGGCCTCGGTCATTGTACGTCTTCTTAATAAAGGTTTTGTGCTCTACCACCCAAGGATCGACCACGTCTATGTGTTGTAGCGCGACTAGGTTTGCTCTTTCAAAGTCGGCGAGTCGACCCTCGAAGTCGACATGCATTTTGCGGCGACCCTCATGGTGACCCCATCCAGCGAGCCTGCCGAGGTGCCTGTTGACGGGCAGACCAACGGGGTTCTCGATGCCTAAATAATTCAAGCAGTAGGAGATGCACTCTTCGGTCAGAAAGCCCCTGGCTATGCTTCCCTCTGGACGTGACATGTTGCGAACGTATCCTTTGATGACACCATTCATCCTTTCGAACGGCATCATGCTGTGCAGGAACGTCGGCCCGAGTTGGATGATATCGTCCACGATATGGACCAGTAGATGCACCATAACGTCGAAGAATGCGGGCGGGAAGTACATCTAAAGCTCGCATAGTATCACCACGATCTCTTCCTGTAGCCTTCTGAGTTGCCTCACGCCAACAGACTTCCGAGAAATGACGTCGAAAAAGTTGCATAGGCCAAATAGGGTTTCACGGACGTGCGCGTCCATGATCCCATGGATTGCAACTGGAAGTATCTGCGTCATCAGCACGTGAAAGTCGTGAGACTTCATCCCGCTGAACTTCAGCTTCGCTGGGTCTAGGTATCTGCTTATCTTCCCCGCGTAACCGTAAGGAAGTTTTACTCCTACGAGGCAGGTGAAAAACTGCTCGATCTCCTCCTGACTTCGAGTGAAGCACGCGGGAGGGTAGTCATTTCCGGTCTTCTTGGCCTTTTTTCCTTTGCAACGACTTTCCGTGTCCTGCTTCGCCTCATCATCATCATCATCATCATATATAGCATGAAGCTCCTGCCTGATGCCCATTGATTTCAAGTCTGCCCTTGCTTTCGGCCCATCTTTGGTCCTCTCTAGCATGTTGAGCAGGGTACCAAGCAGACTCTCGCACACGTTCTTCGTGATATGCATGACATCAAGGCTGTGAGGCACACGGTGGATCTTCCAGTACGGCAAGTCCCAGAAAACAGACCTCGTTTTCCATACCTTCAGCAGCGGCTCTAGCGCCTTTCGCTTCTTTCCCGGCTCTGGCGCCTTTTGCTTCTTTCCCGGCAGTGGGCAGTCTTTCCAATTTTTCAACAGCTCGTCTATTTCCTCGCCGCTCCTCGTACGCGGGCGTCCTCGGGGTTCGGTTTCACCATCGAACAGATCCTTGCGTTTTCTCCACGGGTCATCGTCGCGAAGCCACCTTCGATGTCTCATGAACACGGTTTTCGAAGACCCGGGATCTCTATCTAGCTGGCGATACATTGTGTCATCCATGCACCTGACGCATCCAGAAAATCCGTGGACCACCTGCCCCGCGACATATCCGTAACCGAGATAGTCGTGCACCGTCGTGAGCAGCACGGCTCTCATAGGGAAATATTCTTTCTCTGCAGCGTCCCACGTATTGGCTGGCGTTTTCCACAGCGTGTCAAGCTCCTCTTTCAGCAGCCCCAGATACAGATTGATGTCGTTCCCTGGTTGTTTCGGTCCTTGAATTAGCATACTCATGTGAATGTACTTCCTCTTCATGCACAACCAGGGGGGAAGGTTGTACATCCACACAAACACAGGCCAGGTGCTATGTGTGCTTCTCTGGCTGCCAAACGGATTGACTCCATCGGTGCTCGCGCCCAGCATGATGTTCCTTGGATCGTTCCCAAATTCTGGGTCTTCGAAGTTCAACGCTTGCCACTGGCTCGCATCCTTAGGGTGACTCAGCATCTTGTCTTTTTTATCTATCTCCGGATCATTTGCGTCATCTTCTCGCTTCTTCTCCTCCCTATCCGCGTGCCAACGCAGGAGCTTTGCTACCTTAGGGTCCGCGAAATACCGCTGCAGACGAGGAGTGATCGGAAAGTACCACACCACTTTTCGAGGAGCTTTCTTCCTCTTCTTGTATCGAGTGACACCGCACACCGGACATATGGTAGACTCCGCGTGCTCGTCCCGATAAATGATGCAATTGTTCATGCACACATGGTATTTCACGTGCTGTAAATCCAGAGGACACACGATTTTCTTCGCCTCCTCCAAACTGGTCGGGCACTTGTTCCCCTTGGGAAGACGTTCGTGCCAGAATGACATGTTCTCGTCGAAGCATGCGTTGGTCATTTTGTGTTTTACCTTCATCTCCAGAGCCATGAGCGTTACTTTCAGGCGGGTATCCTCAGGCCTGCATCCTTCATACAATGGAGTAACCGCGTCTAACTCAAGTTGATCCATCTTGGCTTTCTCTCGGGCGGCAGCTCTTACGTTATCCGTCTGCTTGAGAAGCAGCTCTTGAATATGAGGGTCCTGCACCCAGCCCATCGATGGTCCAGCGTCGTCTGCTCCGCCGGCATCATCATCTTCATGATCATGCCCGTCGTCTGCTCCGGCATCTTCCTCATCATCATGTCCTGCATCTTCTACATGATGACTGTGTACAGCATCACCGTCGTGATCATCTCCTGGGGATTCTTCGTCTTCTCGCCCGCCCGAGCCGCGGTGGTTGTCTTGCTGCCCTTCCTCATTTCTTGCCCGGCCCCCATGGACGACTTCGTAGTCATCTTCATCACCTTGCCACTGATAGCCATCCATGAAACCACGCAAGAGCAGGTGGCCCCGCACCTGCCCGGATTCCGGGTCCGCAATAAGGCTCTTCAGCTTGCATCTTCGACACGGACATCTTATCTCCGTCTCGTTCTTTTGAAGCATCTCGGCCTACGCGGACCTCTAAAACCTATTCACGATGCCTTCGGTCATCGTGCGAACCATGGCCGCCTGCGGGGTAGGGCAAAACGATATTTTAGAACCAAGAAAAAATTTGGCATGACTTTCCCTAAAAATAGGACCAAAAAGAATGCTTAATGCCAAAATTCTCGCCGAAACGGAAATGAATCAACATTCCGGCAAAATATTGGCAACTAACGCATTTCAAATATCGGTACACCTCCAAACACAAACACATATGCAACACCACAAACATATGCAATACCATGAACATACATAGATCTAGCTAGGCCATAAAAAGTGCATGTGCACATTGTTGTAGGGAGAACAACATAAATATAGCTTCCCCCTTACTTACCTATCAAAACAAGGTAATTTAACCACTTAAATTGAATGAATCTATGGTGGAAATGAGGTGAAAAAGAGGAGGCACCCGAGACAAGGAGGAGGTGGAGAGAATGAAGTGGGGAGAAAGTGAGTGTGGGTAGGAGAGGCTGTCCAAAATATCTTGTTGCTGCCCACTTACTAATGGCGCACCAACTCTAAATGCGCCATTAGTAATCCAGGTTACTAATGGCGCACCTTCTGATGGTGCGCCATTAGTAGTTTTGCAAAAAAAACATACTAATGGCGCACTGTTCCATAGTGCGCCATTAGTAGTTTTGCAAAAAAAGGAATAAAAAATATAATAAAAAAACAACATTAGTGGCGCACTTTCCGACAGGTGCGCCATTACTAGTTACAACTAGTAATGGCGCACTGTGTCTGGATGCGCCATTAGTATGTTTGGACAGGCGCACTAGTTCAAAAAAAATTGATACTAATGGCGCACCCTGGGCCAGGTGCGCCATTAGTAGTTTCAGCTCTAATGGCGTATCAGAAGGAGGTGCGCCATTAGTATATACTAATGGCGCACCGCTTGTCTGGTGCGCCATTAGTGTCAATCCCATCTATAGCCCTTTTTCTAGTAGTGAAGATAATACTAAATTGTGTGACTTCACCAATACCAACAACAATGATTTTATTAGCACTCCGATTGCTCCTCTTACCGATGTTGAATCTTGTGAAATTAATGCTGCTTTGCTGAATCTTGTTATGAAAGATCTGTTCTCCGGCCTTCCTAGTGAAGATGCCGCTACCCATCTAAATAGCTTCGTTGATTTGTGTGACATGCAAAAGAAGAAAGATGTGGATAATGATATTGTTAAATTGAAGCTATTTCCTTTTTCGCTTAGAGATCGTGCTAAAGCTTGGTTTTCATCTTTGCCTAAAAATAGTATTGATTCATGGAATAAGTGCAAAGATGCTTTTATCTCTAAGTATTTTCCTCCCACTAAGATCATCTCTCCTAGAAATGATATTATGAATTTTAGGCAACTTGATCATGAACGTGTTGCACAAGCTTGGGAGAGAATGAAATTAATTATATGTAATTGCCCTGCTCATGGTTTAAATTTGTGGATGATTATACAATTTTTTATGCCAGATTGAATTTTGCTTCTAGAAATCTTTTAGATTCGGCCGCGGGAGGCACTTTTATGGAAATCACTTTAGGAGAAGCTACTAAACTCCTAGATAATATTATGGTTAATTATTCTCAATGGCATACTAAAAGATCTACTAATAAAAAGGTGCATGCGATAGAAGAAATTAATGTTTTGAGTGGAAAGATGGATGAACTTATGAAATTATTTGCTAATAAGAGTGTTTCTTATGATCCTAATGATATGCCCTTGTCTACTTTGATTGAGAATAATAATGAATCTATGGATGTGAATTTTGTTGGTAGGAACAATTTTGGTAACAACACGTATAGAGGAAATTTCAATCCTAGGCCTTATCCTAGTAATCCCTCTAATAATTATGGTAATTCCTACAACAATTCTTATGGAAATTATAATAAGATGCCCTCTGATTTTGATTCTAATATTAAAGAATTTATTACTTTGCAAAAGAATTTTAATGCTATGATTGAAGAAAAATTGCTTAAGATTGATGATTTGGCTAGGAACGTTGATAGAATTGCTCTTGATGTTGATTCTTTGAAACTTAGATCTATTCCACCTAAGCATGATATCAATGAGTCTCTCAAAGCCATGAGAATTTCCATTGATGAGTGCAAAGAAAGAACCGCTAGGATGCATGCTAAGAAAGATGCCTTTATAAAAGCGTGTTCTTCTAGTTGCTATGAAAATAATGATGAAGATCTAAAAGTTATTGATGTGTCCCCTATTAAATCTTTATTTTGCAATATGAATCTTGATAATGATGGGACTGAATATGATCCACCTTTACCTAGTAGGCGTTCCAAGAATTCTGAATCTTTTGATCTTGATGCTAAATTTGATAAAAGTGGGATTGAAGAAATTAAAACCCTAGATGTTGCTAAACCCACTATTATGGATTTCAAGGAATTTAACTATGAAAATTGCTCTTTGCTTGATTGTATTTTCTTGTTGCAATCAGTGCTAAATTCTCCTCGCGCTTATAGTCAAAATAAAGCGTTTACTAAACATATCGTTGATGCCTTGATGCAATCTTATGAAGAAAAACTTGAATTGGAAGTTTCTATCCCTAGAAAAATTTATGATGAGTGGGAGCCAACTATTAAAATTAAAATTAAAGATCATGAATGCTATGCTTTATATGATTTGGGTGCTAGTGTTTCCATGATTCCAAAGACTTTGTGTGATTTGCTAGGTTTCCGTGATTTTGATGATTGCTCTCTAAATTGCACCTTGCGGATTCCACTATTAAGAAACCTATGGGAAGAATTAATGATGTTCTTATTGTTGCAAATAGGAATTATGTGCCTGTAGATTTTATTGCTCTTGACATAGATTGCAATCCTTCATGTCCTATTATTCTTGGTAGACCTTTCCTTAGAACGATTGGTGCAATTATTGATATGAAGGAAGGAAATATTAAATTCCAATTTCCATTAAGGAAAGGCATGGAACACTTTCCTAGAAAGAAAATTAAATTACCTTATGAATCTACTATGAGATCCACTTATGGATTGCCTACCAAAGATGGCAATAACTAGATCTATTCTTGCTTGTTATGCCTAGCTAGTGGCGTTAAACGATAGCGCTTGTTGGGAGGCAACCCGATTTTATTTTTATTCCTTGCTTTTTGCTCCTGTTTAGTAATAAGTAAATTATCTAGCCTCTATTTTGGTTGTGTTTTTTGTGCTTAATTAGTGTTTGTGCCAAGTAGAACCGTTGGGAAGACTTGGGGAAAGTCTTGTTGAACTTGCTGTAAAAAACAGAAACTTTAGCGCTCACGAGAACTGCTGTCATTTTTATTTGGAGAGTGATAATTAGTTAATTATTTCTTAAGATGATTAATAGATAAATTCCTCACGTCCAGCAATTTATTTTAGAATTTTTGGGGTTCCAGATCTTTTGCTAGCTACAGATTACTACAGACTGTTCTGTTTTTGACAGATTCTGTTTTTCGTGTGTTGTTTGCTTATTTTGATGAATCTGTGGCTAGTAAAATAGTTTATAAACCATGAAAAGTTGGAATACAGTAGGTATAACACCCATATAAATAAATAATGAGTCCATTACAGTACCTTGAAGTGGTCTTTTGTTTTCTTTCGCTAACGGAGCTCACGAGATTTTCTACTTTAAGTTTTGTGTTGTGAAGTTTTCAAGTTTTGGGTAAAGATTTGATGGGTTATGGAACAAGGAATGGCAAGATCCTAAGCTTGGGGAGGCCCATGGCACCCCCAAGATAATCTAAGGACACCTAAAATCCAAAGCTTGGGGATGCCCCGGAAGGCATCCCCTCTTTCGTCTACTTCTATCGGTAACTTTACTTGGAGCTATATTTTTATTCGCCACATGATATGTGTTTTGCTTGGAGCGTCTTGTATTATTTGAGTCTTTGTTTGTTAGTTCACCACAATCATCCTTGCTGTACACACCTTTTGATAGAGCCATACATGATCTGGAATTTGTTAGAATACTCTATGTGCTTCGCTTATATCTTTTGAGTGATATAATTTTGCTCTAGTGCTTCACTTATATATTTTAGAGCACGGTGGTGGATTTTTTTATAGAAACTATTGATCTCTCATGCTTCACTTACATTATTTTGAGAGTCTTAAATAGCATGGTAATTTGCTTAAAATCCTAATATGCTTGGTATACAAGATTAATAATAAAACTTTCTTATGAGTGTGTTGAATACTATGATAAGTTTGATACTTGATAATTGTTTTGAGATATGGAGATGGTGATATTAAAGTCATGCTAGTTGAGTAGTTGTGAATTTGAGAAATACTTGTGTTGAAGTTTGTGATTCCCGTAGCATGCATGTATGGTGAACCGTTATGTGATGAAGTCGGAGCATGATTTATTTATTGATTGTCTTCCTTATGAGTGACGGTCGGGGATGAGCGATGGTCTTTTCCTACCAATCTACCCCCCCTAGGAGCATGTGCGTAATACTTTGCTTTGATAACTTGTAGATTTTTGCAATAAGTATATGAGTTCTTTATGACTAATGTTGAGTCCATGGATTATACGCACTCTCACCCTTCCACCTTTGCTAGCCTCTCTAATACCACGCACCTTTCACCGGTATCATACACCCACCATATACCTTCCTCAAAACAGCCACCATACCTACCTATTATGGCATTTCCATAGCCATTCCCAGATATATTGCCATGCAACTTTCCACCGTTCCATTTATTATGACACACTCCATCATTGTCATATTGCTTAGCATGATCATGTAGTTGACATAGTATTTGTGGCAAAGCCACCGTTCATAATTCTTTCATACTTGTCACTCCTGCATCATTGCATATCCCGGTACACCACCAGAGGCATTCACATAGAGTCATATTTTGTTCTAAGTATCGAGTTGTAATTGTTGAGTTGTAAGAAAAATAAAAGTGTGATGATCTTCATTATTAGAGCATTGTCCCAGCGAGGAAAGGATGATGGAGACTATGATTCCCCCATAAGTCGGGATGAGACTCCGGACGAAAAATAAAAAAAGAGAGAAAGAAAAGGGCCATAAAAAAGAGAAATGGCCCAAATAAAAGAATGAAAAAATGAGAGAAAAAGAGTGAAGGGACAATGTTACTATCCTTTTACCACACTTGTTCTTCAAAGTAGCACCATGATCTTCATAGTAGAGAGTCTCTCATGTTATCACTTTCATATACTAGTGGGAATCTTTCATTATAGAACTTGGCTTGTATATTCCAATGATGGGCTTCCTCAAAATGCCCTAGGTCTTCATGAGCAAGCAAGTTGGATGCACACCCACTTAGTTTCTTTTTGAGCTCTCATATACTTATAGCTCTAGTGCATCCGTTGCATGGCAATCCCTACTCACTCGCATTGATATCTATTGATGGGCATCACCATAGCCCATTGATACGCCTAGTTGATGTGAGACTATCTTCTCCTTTTTGTCTTCTCCACAACCACCACTCTATTCCACCTATAGTGCTATATCCATGGCTCACGCTCATGTATTGCATGAAAATTGAAAAAGTTTTGAGAATGTCAAAAGTATGAAACAATTGCTTGGCTTGTCATCGGGGTTGTGCATGATTTAAATATTTTGTGTGGTGAAGATAGAGCATAGCCAGACTATATGATTTTGTAGGGATAACTTTCTTTAGCCATGTTATTTTGAGAAGACATAATTGCTTTGTTAGTATGCTTGAAGTATTATTATTTTCTATGTCAATATGAACTTTTGTCTTGAATCTTTCGGATCTGAATATTCATACCACAATTAAGAAGAATTACATTAAAATTATGCCAAGTAGCACTCCGCATCAAAAATTCTGTTTTTATCATTTACCTACTCGAGGATGAGCAGGAATTAAGCTTGGGGATGCTTCATACGTCTCCAATGTACCTATAATTTTGTATTGCTCCATGCTATATTATCTACTGTTTTGGACATTATTGGGCTTTATTATCCACTTTTATATAATTTTTGGGACTAACCTATTAACTGGAGGCCCATCCCGGAATTGTTGTTTTTGCCTGTTTTAGGGTTTCGAAGAAAAGGAATATCAAACGGAGTCCAAACGGAATGAAACCTTCGGGAACGTGATTTTCTCACCGAATACAACTCAGGAGACTTGGACCATACGTCAAGGCACGTAACAGGAGGCCACAAGGTAGGGGGGCGCCCTACCCTACCAGGCGCACCCCCACCCTCGTGGGCCCCCTGTTGCTCCACCGACATACTTCTTCCTCCTATATATACCCACGTACCCCCAAATGATCAGAAACAGAGCCAAAACCCTAATTCCACCGCCGCAACTTTCTGTATCCACGAGATCCCATCTTGGGGCCTGTTCCGGAGCTCCGCCGGAGGGGGCATCGATCACGGAGGGCTTCTACATCAACACCATAGCCTCTCCGATGAAGTGTGAGTAGTTTACTTCAGACCTACGGGTCCATAGTTAGTAGCTAGATGGCTTCTTCTCTCTTTTTGGATCTCAATACAATGTTCTCCCCCTCTCTTGTGGAGATCTATTTGATGTAATATTCTTTTTGCGGTGTGTTTGTTGAGACCGATGAATTGTGGGTTTATGATCAAGTCTATCTATGAATAATATTTGAATCTTCTCTGAATTCTTTTATATATGATTAGTTATCTTTGCAAGTCTCTTCGAATTATCAGTTTGGTTTGGCCTACTAGATTGATCTTTCTTGCAATGGGAGAAGTGCTTAGCTTTGGGTTCAATCTTGTGGTGTCCTTTCCCGGTGACTGTAAGGGCAGCAAGGCACTTATTGTATTGTTGCCATCGAGGATAACAAGATGGGGTTTTCTTCATATTGCATGAGTCTATCCCTCTACATCATGTCATCTTGCTTAAGGCGTTACTCTATTTTTACTTAATACTCTAGATGCATGCTAGATAGCGGTCGATGAGTGGAGTAATAGTAGTAGATGCAGGCAGGAGTCGGTCTACTTGTCTCGAACGTGATGCCTATATACATGATCATACCTAGATATTCTCATAACTATGCTCAATTTTGTCAATTGCTCAACAGTAATTTGTTCACCCACCGTATAATACTTATGCTCTCGAGAGAAACCACTAGTGAAATCTATGGCGCCCGGGTCTATCTTTATCATATCAATCTCCTACTACTTAGTTATTTACTTTGCTATTTACTTTGCCTGTATTTTACTTTGCATCTTTATCATAAAAATACCAAAAATATTATCTTATCATATCTATCAGATCTCACTCTCCTAAGTGGCCCTATAGGGATTGACAACCCCTATTTGCGTTGGTTGCGAGGATTTATTTGTTTTGTGCAGGTGCGAGGGACTCGTGTGTAGCCTCCTACTGGATTGATACCTTGGTTCTCAAAAACTGAGGGAAATACTTACGCTACTTTGCTGCATCATCCCTTCCTCTTCGGGGAAAACCAACGCAGTGCTAAAAGAGGTAGCAAGAAGGATTTCTGGTGCCGTTGCCGGGGAGGTCTACGCAAAAGTCAACATACCAAGTACCATCACATACCCTTATCTCCCGCATTACATTATTTGCCATTTGCCTCTCGTTTTCCTCTCCCCCCACTTCACCCTTGACGTTTTATTCGCCCTATCTCTCTATCCTCCCTCTTTATTTGCCTCTTTTTGTCCGCTTGCTTTTTGTTTGCTTGTGTGTTAGTTTGCTTGCTTGTCATGATGGCTCAAGATAATACTAAATTGTGTGACTTAACCAATACCAACAACAATGATTTTATTAGCACTCTGATTGCTCCTCTTACCGATGTTGAATCTTGTGAAATTAATGCTGCTTTGCTGAATCTTGTTATGAAAGATCCGTTC
>NC_041392.1:298215713-298282268 GCF_002162155.2 Triticum dicoccoides | reverse complement strand
CATCGATCGGCTTCAGTTAGCAGCAATAGCGAACGAATTGCTCGATTGGGTTCAGTTAACATCCATCGATCGATCGCTCGGGTTCAGTAACGCGTAGCCTGCAGTGCAATCGCTTGGGTTCAGTTAGAGCCCAACGCCTCGCTCGGGTTCAGTTAGAGCCAACGCCTCGCACACATGCGCATACGTGTACGAGAGACATGTGCATCCCTCGGCCCCCGACCTCCCACCGTAACCGGGAACTCCCCGAAATTTTCCTCCCCCTCGCTTCTACCACGGTTTTTTCCGTCATGGACGGCCCAAAGAATGTCATGCAGCTGCATATCCTGCCCGCCCAGGACGAATAGCCCATTTTTTGTCATGATTTTTTGTCATAGAAGTAGGAGCCCACCACATCTATGATGATACCGGGTTTTGTCACAATTATCGTCATAGAAGTGTCATATGTATGACAGAATTTTTTTTTGTTCGGCCCAAAATGTCACAAATGTGTCTTTTTTTGTAGTGTTAGCCCTCAAAGCAAAGCACTACTATGCATGCCCCTATGGGGATGTTGGTAGGAGTTAACCATCGCGCATCCTCGGCCTTCAAGAAAAGTAAGATACTCAATAATAAATCGTGCTCCAACTTCTTAGCATAACAAGAGACTACACATGCATGCTTCAGGAATCACAAATCTTAACACCAATATTCTTACTAAACCACAATAATTCACTAGTACCTTCCACATATTACCATCTTTATATCACAAAACTATTGCAAGGAATCAAACTTATCACATTCAGTTATCTACATGAAAGTTTTTATTATATCCCTCTTGAATACCTATCATATTAGGACCAATTTCATAACCCATGCATATTGCCATTTTTATTTATAAAACTCTCATAATGATAAAAGTGAAGCATGAGAGTGCAACTATTTCTTTAAAATATAACCACCATTGTGCTCTAAAAGATATAAGTGAAGTACTAAAGCAATTGCCTAGCTCAAAAGATATAAGTAAGCACATAGAGTATTCTAACAAATCACGAATAATGGGTGTCCCTCTCAAAAAGGTGTGTCCAACAAAGATGATTGTGGCAGAGTAAAAAGAATACAAATAAAGACTCATATAATACATGATGCTCCAAGCAAAACTCATATCATGTGATGAATAAAAATATAGCTCCAAGTAAATTACCGATGGTTGGTAGAAGAAAGAGGGGATGCCATCCGGGGCATCCCCAAGCTTAGAGTCTTTGGTGTCCTTGAATATTACCTTATGGTGCCTTGGGCATCCCCAAGCTTACGGTCTTGCCACTCCTTATTCCTTAATCCATTGTGATCTCACTCAAAACTTGAAAACTTCAGCACACAAAACTCAACAGAAAACTCGTGAGACCCGTTAGTATAACAAGCAAATCATAAACTTTAGGTATTGTTGTAAACCCATTCATGTTTTATTATTGCATAATACCTACCATATTCTAACTTCACCATGACTTATACCCCCTGATACAATCCATAGATTTATTAAAAAGAAGCAAATAATGCAATAAAATAGGATATGTCAAAATCAGAAAAGTCTGTAATTATCTGGCTAAGAGCAATACTTCTGTAACTCCAAAAATTCCAAAAAATTAGGACAACATGGGAAATTTGTATATCAATCATGTGTAAAAATTTCAGAATTTTATCACATCCAGTGAATTTAAACAATTTTGCTCCTGGGTGCAAAATATTCTATTTTCTCAAAGAATCAAATCAACCATCAACCAAATCATCCGAAAGGCTTTACTTGAGACAAACACTAATTTAAACACGAAAACACAACCATAATAGTAGCATAATTGCGTGCGCACAAAAAACAGAAAAGAAACAAGAAAAATAAACATAGGTATTGGGTTGCCTCCCAACAAGCGCTATTGTTTTACGCCCCTAGCTAGGCATAATGCATAGTTGCAAGTGTTGTCATCTTTAGTTTTCACCACCCTAGTGGTACTTCTTTCAAAGCCAGGAGGCTCTTTACGCTTCCCACTATTTTCGGAAAATAAAGCAATTCTATTGTCCAAGGTATCTAGATGCTTATTGGAAATAGTGAGAAGATTATTCATGAGATTGAGGTTCCCACTAACATTTTTAAGAGGTTCACTAGATTTTTGTAACTCAACTAAATTTTCCTGCGTATCACCCAACTTCTCCAAGATTTGAATTCCCTATTGGGTGTCATTAAATTGTTTTTGTGGAGGTGGGGCTCCCACTATGCCTTCTACTATTTCATAGGCAATGTTGGCATCACTTTCAATAAAATTCCATTTTGTAGCAATGTCCAAAAGGTGTTTATTAGGCATGGTGAGCCCTACGTAAAAGTTTCAAAGAAAATTTTTCATACCCCCTTTTATAGTGCAAACACGATAAGATTTCATCATCCTGTACCAAGCATCTTTCAAATTTTCTCCTTGCTTTTGCTTGAAGTAAAGAACTTCGAAGTCTGGAGACAAAGGAGGGATAGTAATGCTGGTCATAGTGGCAAAACAGGCAAGCAAACAAGCAAACAAACAAGAAGGCAAGCAAAAGGGCAAACGAATAATATTTTTGTGTTTTTTGTAAAACTGTTTTAGAAGTGGGGGAGATGAAAATGAGAAGCAAATGGTAAATAAAAGTAAATGCAAGGAGATGAAAGTTTATGCGATGGTACTTGATAGGTTTTGGTGGTGTCTTCCCAGCAACGGTGCCAGAAATTCTTCCTGGTACTTGTGAGCTGTGTTGGGATTTCCTCGAAGAGGATATGATGATGCAGTACAGTAGAGATAAGTATTTCCCTCAGTTAAAACCAAGGTTATCAATCCAGTAGGAGAACCACACAAGACCTCATTGTAGGATCGTAAGTATGTCTAGAGGGGGTGACTAGACTACTTGACCAAATAAAATTCTAACCTTTTCCCATTTTTAGTTGTGGGCAAATCTAGCAAGTCAAGTATCACCCTAAACATGCAATTCTAAGAGTAAAGCAGCGGAAAGTAAAACATTTCTCATGTAAGTAAAGGAGGGGTTTGGAGATTTCAAATGCAATGAAGACATAATGATTTTTGGCGTGGTTCCAATAGGTGGTGCTATTGTATGTCCATGTTGATGGATACTTCAACCCACGGAGGGTAACAGTTGTGCGAGTCCATGGAGGGCTCCACCCACAAAGGGTCCAAGAAGAAGCAACCTTGTCTATTCCACCATGCTTTCGTCCACGAAGGACTAGCCTCACTCGGGTAGATCTTCACGAAGTAGGCAATCTCCTTGCCCTTACAAACTCCTTGGTTCAACTCCACATGATCTTGGAGGCTCCTAAGTGACACCTAACCAATCTAGGAGACGCCACTTTCCAAAAGGTAATAGATGTTGTGTTGGTGATGAACTCCTTGCTCTTGTGCTTCAAGTGATAGTCTCCTCAACACTCAATCTCTCTCACATAGATTTGGCCCGGGTAGGAGAAGGATTTGAGTTGAAAGTAACTTGAAGAGGCTAGAAATCAAATTTTAAATGGTAGGAATGGAATCTCTTGATCTTAACACACAAGTAGGTGGTTCTCTCTTAGAAAATGAATGGTGGAAGTTGTGTTTTGTTCTGATGGCTCTCTTAAAGAGTAAGTGGTGATGGAGGGGTATAAATAGGCAGCACCAAAAATCCAATCGTTACAAGCTTTTGACCCAACTCGGTGCCACAGATATGATAATCTCGGTGAGACTGCCTACTGCAAAAGACTTGGCCGTTAGGCTTTTAGGTGAGACCGATTATACCAAGTTGGTGGGACCGAAGTGCAATGGCTAGGGCAAAGTTGCGTATCGGTAATTTTGATTGATTCGTCTTGGTAATTCAAAAATGAAACAACTTCATTACAGAAGCTTGGCAAGGCCTTCTCGGTGGGACCGAGAACCAATTCGGTCAGACTGATTTGTTAGGATTTTGGCTATGGCAATAGAAGGATCATCTCGGTGGGTCCGGAGTGGATTGTATCAGTGGGACCGGAGTGATGAATTAGGGTTTGGACAGATGTTTTTGGGAAAGTGATGTAGGTTTTTTTAGCAATATCACTAAGCACTTTGAGCAACAACATCATGAACAATACCTCATCCCCTTTTGATAGTATTGGCTTTCCTAAGGGACTTAATGTGATCTTGGGTCACTAAACAATAAATGTAGAGACTCGGGGTAGCCAATTCTTGTTCTTCACATTTTGAGGGGTCCACATCCATTAGTCCATGCCATGCCAATCATTGATCTTTTCTGAAATCTATCATCAATGTTCATTAGATCAATGACATATATGTTGTTATTAATTACCAAAACCACCCAAGGATTAGTTGCACTTTTAATCTTCCCCTTTTTGGTAATTGATGGAAACATATGGATCAAAGCTTCGACAAATGATATAATGAATGGAATACATCGTCGCTTTGAGAAGTATGTGATAAGCAAGATCTCCCCCTAAATTTGCGTGTTATTAACAATTTGTGTTTGAATGCAAATGCACAATTGATTAGGATCATGGGTTACTCTTCCATGCCACATACATCTCGGTGGAGCGCTCAAAATGATATGATTGCAACAAAAATAGCACTGATCACCAAGTAAACAAGTGAATGATCATACAAGAGCATATGAAATGAATATCCAAGCAAGCATAGCATTAGTGTACGGTATGATCAAGCACATGATAATGTAGTCTCATACAAGCATCAAGCAAAAGTATCTCAAAGCAGCACAAACCAAATTGTAGCAGAAACTCAAAGCAAATCAAGCAAGAAAAAAACAAAGCACTAGCTCTCTCGAAGCCCTATGATATATACAAATTCTCCCCCTTTGGCAACAAGTACAAAAAAGTTAAAATAAGTATAGAACAAAATGTGGCTCTAGGCTTGATCTCCGGCAGCTCCTGGTGATGAAGTCCTCTAACTTGCAGCGCTGGTGTGCGTCGATGTCGGAGTGGAGAGAAGTGCATCTGCAAATGCCTCAAATGAGGTCTTCTGAACCGGAGGAGTGGAGACTGCAGGGGGCACTGAGGGGGCAACCGATGGTGTAGCTGCTAGAGCTGAGACTGTGGCTCTGGAAGGTACTGGTACTGCAACTGATCTGGGTATAGTCCAAAACTAAGTAGTTGTAGGAATTCCATCACCAGGGGTGTCCTCATCATCACTATAAAGCTCATGCCTTGGCTTCATTCACTTCCTTCTTGAGGCTCTCAATTGTGGACTGAACTTCTGTCACCTTGATATCTGGATCATGAAATTTAGTCTCTACAATCCTCTCAAGACTCTTCTGTTTCTTTGTGAGGTTGGCCAGACTCCGCTTGATCCTCCGAGTAGCTTGAATGAGATATTGCATTTGGTCGGTCTTGGTCTTAAGCAATGGAGCTGAGGAAGCACTGGGTGTTGAAGCCCTTGCAGCCTCTGCGCTTGCCTGTGTTGCGGCTGAGGTAGGATGGGATGGATCCATCGTCATGCTACTTGTTGAGCTTGCGTTGGTTTTTCCCTTGAAGAGGAAAGGGTGATGTAGCAAAGTAGAGTAAGTATTTCCCTCAGTTTTGAGAACCAAGATATCAATCCAGTAGGAGACAACGAACAAGTCACCGAATACCTGCACAAACAATCAAACAACTTGGACCCAGCGCGATAAAGGGGTTGTCAATGCCTTCATGGTTACTTGCAAAAGTGAGATCTGAGAGAGATAGATAAATGGTAAAGTAAATATTTTTGGTATTTTTGGTTTATAGATTGAAAAGTAAAATATTGCAAAAATAGTAGATCAGAAACTAATATGATGGAAAATAGAAGATTATATGATGGAAAATAGACCCGGGGGCCATAGGTTTCACTAGAGGCTTCTCTCAAGATAGAAAATATCATGGTGGGTGAACAAATTACTGCCGAGCAATTGATAGAAAAGCCCAAAGTTATGACGATATCTAAGGCAATGATCATGAATATAGGCATCATGTCCGTGTCAAGTAGACCGAAACGATTCTGCATCTACTACTATTACTCCACACATCGACCGCTATCCAGCATGCATCTAGAGTATTAAGTTCATAAAGAACGGAGTAATGCATTAAGCAAGATGACATGATTTAGAGGAATTAACTCAAACAATATGATGAAAACCCCATCTTTTTATCCTCGATGGCAACAATACAATACGTGCCTTGCTGCCCCTACTGTCACTGGGAAAGGACACCGCAAGATTGAACCCAAAGCTAAGCACTTCTCCCGTTGCAAGAAAAACCAATCTAGTTGGCCAAACCAAACCGATAGTTCAAAGAGAATTACAAAGATATAAATCATGCATATAAGAATTCAGAGAAGATTCAAAAATATTCATAGATAAGTTGATCATAAATCCACAATTCATCGGATCTCGGCAAACACACCGCAAAACATATTACATCGAATAGATCTCCAAGAACATCGAGGAGAACATGGTATTGAGTATCAAAGAGAGAGAAGAAGCCATCTAGCTACTAGCTATGGACCCGTAAGTCTGAGGTAAACTACTCACACTTCATCGGAAGGGCAATGGTGTTGATGTAGAAGCACTCCATGATGAATCCCCCTCCGACAGGACACCAGAAAGGCCCCTAGATGGGATCTCACGAGTACAGAAGGTTGCGGCAGTGGAAAAGTGTTTCCGTGCCTTTTTCTGATGGTTTTGGGTATAAGAGTATATATAGGCGAAAGAATTAGGTCGTGGAGTCGCGAGGGGCCCACAAGGGTGGGGGCACACCCTACCCCCTGGGCGCGGCCTCCATCCTTGTGGCTGCATCGTGGCTTCTCTGACTTGCACTCCAAGTCCTCTGGATGTCTTCTGGTCCAAGAAAAATCATCGCAAAAGTTTTGTTCCGTTTGGTATTCCTTTTCTGCGGAACTCTAAAACAAGGAAAAACAGAAACTGGCACTGGGCTCTAGGTTAATAGGTTAGTCCCAAAAATCATATAAAATAGCATATTAATACATATAAAACATCCAAAACATTTAATATAATAGCATGGAGCAATCAAAAATTATAGATACATTGGAGACGTATTAAGCATCCCCAAGCTTAATTCCTGCTTGTCCTCGAGTAGGTAAATGTAAAAAAACAAAATATTTTCTTATACTAACAGAGCTTATGAGATTTTCTATTGAGTTTTGTGTTGTGAAGTTTTCAAGTTTTGGGTAAGGATTTGATGGACTATGGAATAAGGAGTGACTATAGCCTAAGCTTGGGGATGCCCAAGGCACCCCAAGGTAATATTCAAGGACAACCAAGAGCCTAAGCTTGGGATTCCCCGGAAGGCATTCCCTCTTTCGTCTTCGTCTATCGGTAACTTTACTTGAGGCTATATTTTTATTCACCACATGATATGTGTTTTGCTTGGAGCGTCTTGTATGATTTGAGTTTTTGATTTTTAGTTTGCCACAATCATCCTTACTATACACACCTTTTGAGAGAGACATACACGAATCGTGATTTATTAGAATACTCTATGTGCTTCACTTATATCTTTTGAGCTAGGCAATTTTGCTCTATGTGCTTCACTTATATCTTTTAGAGCATGGCGGTGGTTTTATTTCATAGAAATTGGTGTACTCTCATGCTTCACTTATATTATTTTGGGAGTCTTTAAACAACATGTTAATTTGCTTTAGTTAAAAATTTAGTCCTAATATGATAGGCATCCAAGAGGGCTATAATAAAAACTTACATATAAAGTGCATTGAATACTATGAGAAGTTTGATTCCCTATGATTGTTTTGAGATATGAAGATGGTGATATTAGAGTCATGCTAGTAAGTAATTGTGAATTTGAGAAATACTTGTGTTAAAGTTTGTGATTCCAATATCATGCACGTATGGTGAACCGTTATGTGATGAAGTCAGAGCATGATTTATTTTTTGATTGTCCTCCTTATGAGTGGCGGTAGGGGACAAGCGATGGTCTTTTCCTACCAATATATCCCCCTAGGAGCATGCGAGTAGTACTTTGTTTTGATAACTAATAGATTTTTGCAATAAGTATATGAGTTGTTTATGACTAATGTTGAGTCCATGGATTATACACACTCTCACCCTTCCATCGTTGCTAGCCTCTCTTGTGCCGCGCAATTTTCGCCAGTAACATAAACCCACCATTTACCTTCCTCAAAACAGCCACCATACCTACCTATTATGGCATTTCCATAGCCATGCCGAGATATATTGCCATGCAACTTTCCACTGTTCTATTTATTATGACACACATCATCATTGCCATATTGCTTTGCATGATCATGTAGTTGACATCGTATTTGTGGCAAAGCCACTGTTCATAATCCTTTCATACATGTCACTCTTGATTTATTGCACATCCTGGTACACCGCCAGAGGCATTCATATAGCGTCATATTTTGTTCTAGTATCGAGTTGTAATTCTTGAGTTGTAAGTAAATAGAAGTGTGATGATCTTCATTATTAAAGCATTGTCCCATGTGAGGAAAAAAAGAAAACGCCCCCGGAAAATGAGAGAAAAGGAGAGAAGGGGCAATGTTACTATCCTTTTTCCACACTTGTGCTTCAAAGTAGCATCATGATCTTCATGATAGAGAGTCTCCTATTTTGTCACTTTCATATACTAGTGGGAATTTATCATTATAGAACTTGGCTTGTATATTTCAATGATGGGCTTCCTCAAATTGCCCTAAGTCTTCATGAGAAAGCAAGTTGGATGCACACCCACTAGTTTTCTTTTTGAGCTTTCATAAACTTGTAGCTCTAGTGCATCCGTTGCATGGCAATCCCTACTCACTCACATTGATATCTATTTATGGGCGTCTCCATAGCCCGTTGATATGCCAAGTTGATGTGAGACTATCTCCCTCTTTTTGTCTTCTCCACAACCACCCTCTATTCCACCTATAGTACTATATCCATCGCTCACGCTCATGTATTGCGTGAAAGTTGAAAAAGTTTGACAACATAAAAGGTATGAAACAATTATTTGGCTTGTCATCGGGGTTGTGCATGATTTAAATATTTTGTGTGATGAAGATGGAGCATAGCCAGACTATATGATTTTGTAGGGATAAGCTTTCTTTGGCCATGTTATTTTGAGAAGACATAATTGCCTTATTAGTATGCTTGAAGTATTATTGTTTTTATGTCAATATTAAACTTTTGTTTTAAATCATATGGATCTGAACATTCATGCCACAATAAAGATATTACATGGATAAATATGTTAGGTAGCATTTCACATCAAATAAATCACCACTTTGGTTACTGTTGTGAACTCATTCTTTATTTATATTTGTATAATATCTACTGTATTCCAACTTTTCCATGGTTCATACCCCCCCTGTAGCGACCAGACCTCAAACAGTCTGATCTCTGTGCTCCGGTGTCATCCCTGGATCAGTAATGCTGACACCACACAGTACTCGGAGGATTTATAACAGAGTAGCAATCACACACTTATTACATCGAGTGTCTCAAAAGAGAACTTATTACAATAAATATGGCTTAAGGCCATCTAATTACGATAACAGCGGAAGGCTTGGAAGATAAGTGAGTCCATCAACTCCAACGGCATCACTGAGTATAGAACCACGACCTAAAACTCCTTAATCATCGTCTGAAAAGTTTGCAACATTAACGTTGCAGGCCGAAAACGGGTCAACACATGGAATATGCTGGCAAGGTAACACATAGAGAGTAGTGGAATGCAACAGCTATACTATATGCATATTTGGCTGGTGGAAAGCTCTATGGTTACAGTTTTGCATAAAGCCAATTTTTCCCTACTTCAAAAGGAATAAATTTAATTACTATCATGGTGGTTGTTAAACATTGAGAATGGTTGACAGCATTCTCTGTTGGAAATATGCCCTAGAGGCAATAATAAATTAGTTATTATTATATTTCCTTGTTCATGATAATCGTTTATTATCCATGCTAGAATTGTATTGATAGGAAACTCAGATACATGTGTGGATACATAGACAACACCATGTCCCTAGTAAGCCTCTAGTTGACTAGCTCGTTGATCAATAGATGGTTACGGTTTCCTGACCATGGACGTTGGATGTCATTGATAACGGGATCACATCATTAGGAGAATGATGTGATGGACAAAGACCCAATCCTAAGCCTAGCACAAGATCATGTAGTTCGTATGCTAAAGCTTTTCTAATGTCAAGTATCATTTCCTTAGACCATGAGATTGTGCAACTCCCGGATACCGTAGGAGTGCTTTGGGTGTGCCAAACGTCACAACGTAACTGGGTGACTATAAAGGTACACTACAGGTATCTCCGAAAGTGTCTATTGGGTTGGCACGAATCAAGACTGGGATTTGTCACTCCGTGTAAACGGAGAGGTATCTCTGGGCCCACTCGGTAGGACATCATCATAATGTGCACAATGTGACCAAGGAGTTGATCACAGGATGATGTGTTACGGAACGAGTAAAGAGACTTGCCGATAACGAGATTGAACAAGATATCGGGATACCGACGATCGAATCTCGGGCAAGTATCGTACCGATAGACAAAGGGAATTGTATACGGGATTGATTAAGTCCTTGACATCGTGGTTCATCTGATGAGATCATCGTGGAGCATGTGGGAGCCAACATGGGTATCCAGATCCCGCTGTTGGTTATTGACCGGAGAACGTCTCGGTCATGTCTGCATGGTTCCCGAACCCGTAGGGTCTACACACTTAAGGTTCGGTGACGCTAGGGTTATAGAGATATTAGTATGCGGTAACCCGAAAGTTGTTTGGAGTCCCGGATGAGATCCCGAACGTCACGAGGAGTTCCGGAATGGTCCGTAGGTAAAGATTTATATATGGGAAGTCTTGTTTTGGTCGCCGGAAAAGTTTCGCGCATTATCGGTATTGTACCGGGAGTGCCGAAAGGGGTCCGGGGGTCCACCAAGGGGGTCCACCTGCCCCGGGGGCCACATGGGCTGTAGGGGTGTGCACCTTGGCCTATATGGGCCAAGGGCACCAGCCCCAAGAGGCCCATGCGCCAAGAGATAAGGGAAGGGAAGAGTCCTAAAAGGGGAAGGCACCTCCTAGGTGCCTTGGGGAGGATGGACTCCTCCCTGGCCGCACCCTTCCTTGGAGGAAGGGCCAAGGCTACGCCCCCCCCCCCTCTCCCTTGGCCCTATATATAGTGGGGGAAAGGGAGGGCAGCCTCACCTAAGCCCTGGCGCCTCCCTCTCCCTCCCATGACACATCTCCCTCCTCCCGCAGCGCTTGGCGAAGCCCTGTTGGAATCCCGCTACTTCCACCACCACGTCGTCGTGCTGCTGGATCTCCATCAACCTCTCCTCCCCCCTTGCTGGATCAAGAAGGAGGAGACATTGCTGCTCCGTACGTGTGTTGAACGCGGAGGTGCCGTCCGTTCGGCGCTTGGATCATCGGTGATTTGGATCACGACGAGTACGACTCCATCAACCCCGTTCTCTTGAACGCTTCCGCGCACGATCTACAAGGGTATGTAGATCCACTCCTCCCTCGTTGCTAGATGACTCCATAGATTGATCTTGGTGACACGTAGGAAAATTTTGAATTATTGCTACGTTCCCCAACAGTGGTATCAGAGCTAGGTCTATGCATAGTTTCTATGCACGAGTAGAACACAAAGTAGTTGTGGGCATTGATTTTGTTCAATATGCTTACCGTTACTAGTCCAATATTGATTCGGAGGCATCGTGGGATGAAGCGGCCCGGACCAACCTTACACGTACTCTTACGTGAGACTGGTTCCACCAGCTGACATGCACTAGTTGCATAAGGTGGCTAGCAGGTGTCTGTCTCTCCCACTTTAGTCGGATCGGATTCGATGAAAAGGGTCCTTATGAAGGGTAAATAGAAATTGGCATATCATGTTGTGGTTTTTTGCGTAGGTAAGAAACATTCTTGCTAGAAACCCATAGCAGCCACGTAAAACATGCAAACAACAATTAGAGGACGTCTAACTTGTTTTTGCAGGGGTATGCTATGTGATGTGATATGGCCAAGAAGAATGTGACGAATGATATGTGATGTATGAGATTGATCATGTTCTTGTAATAGGAATCACGACTTGCATGTCGATGAGTATGACAACCGGCAGGAGCCATAGGAGTTGTCTTAATTTATTTATGACCTGCGTGTCAACATAAACGTCATGTAATTACTTTACTTTATTGCTAACCGTTAGCTATAGTAGTAGAAGTAATAGTTGGCGAGACAACTTCATGAAGACACGATGATGGAGATCATGATGATGGAGATCATGGTGTCATGCCGGTGACGATGATGATCATGGAGCCCCGAAGATGGAGATCAAAAGGAGCAATATGATATTGGCCATATCATGTCACTATTTGATTGCATGTGATGTTTATCATGTTTATACATCTTATTTGCTTAGAACGACGGTAGTAAATAAGATGATCCCTCATTAAAATTTCAAGAAAGTGTTCCCCCTAATTGTGCACCGTTGCGAAAGTTCGTCATTTCGAAGCACCACGTGATGATCGGGTGTGATAGATTCTTACGTTCGAATACAACGGGTGTTGACGAGCCTAGCATGTACAGACATGGCCTCGGAACACATGCGAAACACTTAGGTTGACTTGACGAGCCTAGCATGTACAGACATGGCCTCGGAACACAAGAGACCGAAAGGTCGAGCATGAGTCGTATGGTAGATATGATCAACATGAAGATGTTCACCGATGCTGACTAGTCCGTCTCACGTGATGATCGGACACGGCCTAGTTGACTCGGATCATGTAATCACTTAGATGACTAGAGGGATGTCTATCTGAGTGGGAGTTCATAAGATGAACTTAATTATCCTGAACATAGTCAAAAGGTCTTCGCAAATTATGTCGTAGCTCGCGCTTTAGTTCTACTGTTTAGTTATGTTCCTAGAGAAAATTTAGTTGAAAGTTGATAGTAGCAATTATGCGGACTAGGTCCGTAAACTGAGGATTGTCCTCATTGCTTCATAGAAGGATTATGTCCTTAATGCACCGCTCAGTGTGCTGAACCTCGAACGTCGTCTGTGGATGTTGCGAACATCTGACATACACGTTTTGATGACTACATGATAGTTCAGTGCGTAATGCTAAATGGTTTAGAATTGAGGCACCAAAGACGTTTTTGAAACATCGCAGAACATATGAGATGTTCTAAGGACTGAAATTGGGATTTCAGGCTCGTGCCCACGTCAAGAGGTATAAGACCTCCGACGATTTTCTTAGCCTGCAACTAAGGGAGAAAAGCTCAATTGTTGAGCTTGTGCTCAGATTGTCTAAGTACAACAATCATTTGAATTGAGTGGGAGTTGATCTTCCAGATGAGATAGTGATGTTTCTCCGAAGTCATTACCACCAAACTGCTAGAGCTTCATGATGAACTATGATATATCAGGGACATATATGATGATCCTTGAGATATTCGCGATGTTTGACACCACAAAAGTAGAAATCAAGAAGGAGCATCAATTGTTGATGGTTGGTGAAACCACTAGTTTCAAGAAGGGCAAGAGCAAGAAGGGATACTTCATGAAACGGCAATTCAACTGCTGCTCTAGTGAAGAAACCCAAGGTTGAACCCAAACCCGAGACTAAGTGCTTCTGTAATAAGGGGAACATCCATTGGAGCAGAATTACCCTAGATACTTGGTAGATGAGAAGGCTGGCAAGGTCGATAGAAGTATATTGGATATACATTGTGTTGATGTGTACTTTACTAGTACTCCTAGTAGCACCAGGGTATTAGATACCGGTTCGGTTGCTAAGTGTTAGTAACTCAAAATAAAAGCTACGGAATAAACGGAGACTAGCTAAAGGTGAGCTGACGATATGTGTTGGAAGTGTTTCCAATGTTGATATGATCAAGCATCGCACGCTCCCTCTACCATCGAGATTGGTGTTTGCCTTGAGCATAGACATGATTGGATTATGTCTATCACAATACGCTTATTCATTTAAGGAGAATAATGGTTACTCTGTTTATTTGAATAATACCTTCAATGGTCTTGCACCTAAAGTGAATGGTTCATTGAATCTCGATCATAGTGATACACATGTTCATGCCAAAAGATATAAGATAGTAATGATAGTACCACCTACTTGTGGCACTGCCACTTAAGTCATATCGGTATAAAACGCATGAAGAGGCTCCATGTTGATGGATCTTTGGACTCACTCATTTTTGAAAAGTTTGAGACATGCGAACCATGTCTATTGGTGTATATGCATGAAGAAACTCCATGCAAATGGACCGTTTTGACTCACTTGATTTTGAATCACTTGAGACATGCAAATCATACCACATGGGCAAGATGACTGAAAGCCTCATTTTCAGTAAAATGAAACTAGAAAGCAACTTGTTGGAAGTAATACATTTTGATGTGTGCAGTCCAATGAGTGCTGAGGCGTGTAGTGGATATCGTTATGTTCTTACTTCACAGATGATTTGAGTAGATGTTGAGTATATTCACTTGATGAATCACGAGTCTGAATTATTGAAAGGTTCAAGTAATTTCAGGGTGAAGTTGAAAGATCATCGTGACAAGAGGATAAAATGTCTATGATATGATCGTAGAGATGAATATCTGAATTACGAGTTTGGCACAGAATTAAGACATTGTGGAAGTTGTTTCACAACCAATACAGCCAGGAACACCATGGTGTGATGGTGTGTCCGAACATCATAACTGCACCCCATTGGATATGATGCATACCATGATGTCTCTTATCGAATTACCACGATAGTTTATGGGTTAGGCATTAGAGACAACCACATTCACTTTAAATAGGGCACCACGTAATTCCGATGAGATGACACCGTATGAACTATGGTTTAGAGAAACCTAAGCTGTCATTTCTTAAAAGTTTGGGGCTGCGACGCTTATGTGAAAAAGTTTCAGGCTGATAAGCTCGAACCCAAAGCGGATAAATGCATCTTCATAGGACACCCAAAACAGTTGGGTATACCTCATGTCTCAGATTCGAAAGCAATAAGGGATTGTTTCTAGAATCGGGTCCTTTCTCGAGGAAAAGTTTCTCTCGAAAGAATTGAGTGGGAGGATGGTGGAGACTTGATGAGGTTATTGAACCATCTCTTCAACTAGTGTGTGGCAGGGCACAGGGAGTTGTTCCTGTGGCACCTACACCAGTTGAAGTGGAAGCTTATGATAGTGATCATGAAACTTCAGATCAAGTCACTACCAAACCTCGTGGGATGACAAGGATGCGTACTACTTTAGAGTGGTACGTAATCCTGTCTTGGAAGTCATGTTGCTAGACAACAATGAACCTACGAGCTATGGAGAAGCGATGGTGGGCCCGGATTCCGATAAATGGCTCGAGGCCATATAATCCGAGAGAGGATCCATATATGAAAACAAAGTGTAGACTTTGGAAGAAGTACTTGATGGTCATAAGGCTGTTAGGTACATATGGATTTTATAAGGAAGACGGACAATGATGGTAAGTATCACCATTAAGAAAGCTCGACTTGTTGTTAAGATGTTTTCCGACAAGTTCAAGGAGTTGACTACGATGAGACTTTCTCACTCGTAGCGATGCTAAGAGTCTGTTGGAATTATATTAGCGATTACTGTATTATTTATGAAATCTTGCAGATAGGATGTCAAAACATTGTTTCCTCGATGATTTTTTTGAGGAAAGGTTGTATGTGATACAACCGGAAGGTTTTGTCAATCCTGAAAGATGCTAATAAGTATGCAAAGCTCCAGCAATCCTTCTAAGTACTGGAGTAAGCATCTCAGAGTTGGAATGTACGCTTTGATGAGATGATCAAAGATTTTGGGTTTATACAAAGTTTATGAGAAACTTGTATTTCCAAAGAAGTGAGTGGGAGCACTATAGAATTTCTGATGAGTATATGTTGTTGACATATTGTTGATCGGAAATGATGTAGAATTTCTGGAAAGCATGTAGAGTTATTTGAAAAGTGTTTTTCAATGGAAAGCCTGGATTAAGCTACTTGAACATTGAGCATCAAGATCTATAAGGATAGATCAAAATGCTTAATGGTACTTTCAAATGAGCACATACCTTGACATGATCTTGAAGGTATTCAAGATGGATCAGTCAAAGAAGGAGTTCTTGCCTGAGTTGTAAGGTATGAAGTTAAGACTTAAAGCTCGACCATGGCAGAAGAATGAGGAAGGACGAAGGTCGTCCCCTATGATTTTGTCATAGGCTCTCTACAGTATGCTATGCTGTGTGCCGCACCTGAAGTGTGCCTTGCCATGAGTCAGTCAAGGGGTACAGGAGTGATCCAAGAATGGATCACAGGACAGCGGTCAAAGTTATCCTTAGTAACTAGTGGACTAAGGAATTTTCTCGATTATGGAGGTGGTAAAAGAGTTCGTCGTAAAGGGTTACGCCGATGCAAACTTTGACACTAATCCAGATTATTCTGAGTAGTAAACTGGATTCATATAGTAGAACAGTTAATTTGAATAGCTCCAAATGTAGCGTAGTAGTTGCATCTACAAGATGACATAGAAATTTGCGAAGTACATACGGATCTGAAAGATTCAGACCCGTTGACTATAACATCTCTCACAAGCATAACATGATCAAACCCAGAACTCATCGAGTGTTAATCACATGGTAATGTGAACTAGATTATTGACTCTAGTAAACTCTTTGGGTGTTAGTCACATGGGGATGTGACCTTGAGTGTTAATCACATATCGATGTGAACTGGATTATTGACTCTAGTGCAAGTGGGAGACTGTTGGAAATATGCCCTAGAGGCAATAATAAATTAGTTATTATTATATTTCCTTGTTCATGATAATCGTTTATTATCCATGCTAGAATTGTATTGATAGGAAACTCAGATACATGTGTGGATACATAGACAACACCATGTCCCTAGTAAGCCTCTAGTTGACTACCTCGTTGATCAATAGATGGTTACGGTTTCCTGACCATGGACATTGGATGTCATTGATAACGGGATCACATCATTAGGAGAATGATGTGATGGACAAAGACCCAATCCTAAGCCTAGCACAAGATCATGTAGTTCGTATGCTAAAGCTTTTCTAATGTCAAGTATCATTTCCTTAGACCATGAGATTGTGCAACTCCCGGATACCGTAGGAGTGCTTTGGGTGTGCCAAACGTCACAACGTAACTGGGTGACTATAAAGGTACACTACAGGTATCTCCGAAAGTGTCTGTTGGGTTGGCACGAATCAAGACTGGGATTTATCACTCCGTGTAAACGGAGAGGTATCTCTGGGCCCACTCGGTAGGACATCATCATAATGTGCACAATGTGACCAAGGAGTTGATCACAGGATGATGTGTTACGGAACGAGTAAAGAGACTTGCCGGTAACGAGATTGAACAAGGTATCGGGATACCGACGATCGAATCTCGGGCAAGTATCGTATCGATAGACAAAGGGAATTGTATACGGGATTGATTAAGTCCTTGACATCGTGGTTCATCCGATGAGATCATCGTGGAGCATGTGGGAGCCAACATGGGTATCCAGATCCCGCTGTTGGTTATTGACCGGAGAACGTCTCGGTCATGTCTGCATGGTTCCCGAACCCGTAGGGTCTACACACTTAAGGTTCGGTGACGCTAGGGTTATAGAGATATTAGTATGCGGTAACCCGAAAGTTGTTCGGAGTCCCGGATGAGATCCCGGACGTCACGAGGAGTTCCGGAATGGTCCGGAGGTAAAGATTTATATATGGGAAGTCTTGTTTTGGTCACCGAAAAAGTTTCGCGCATTATCGGTATTGTACCGGGAGTGCCGAAAGGGGTCCGGGGGTCCACCTGCCCCGGGGGCCACATGGGCTGTAGGGGTGTGCGCCTTGGCCTATATGGGCCAAGGGCACCAGCCCCAAGAGGCCCATGCGCCAAGAGATAAGGGAAGGGAAGAGTCCTAAAAGGGGAAGGCACCTCCTAGGTGCCTTGGGGAGGATGGACTCCTCCCTGGCCGCACCCTTCCTTGGAGGAAGGGCCAAGGCTGCGCCCCCCTCTCCTTTGGCCCTATATATAGTGGGGGGAAGGGAGGGCAGCCTCACCTAAGCCCTGGCGCCTCCCTCTCCCTCCCATGACACATCTCCCTCCTCCCGCAGCGCTTGGCGAAGCCCTGTTGGAATCCCACTACTTCCACCACCACGCCTTCGTGCTGCTGGATCTCCATCAACCTCTCCTACCCCCTTGCTGGATCAAGAAGGAGGAGACGTCGCTGCTCCGTACGTGTGTTGAACGCGGAGGTGCCATCCGTTCGGCGCTAGGATCATCGGTGATTTGGATCACGACGAGTACGACTCCATCAACCCCGTTCTCTTGAACGCTTCCGCGCGCGATCTACAAGGGTATGTAGATCCACTCCTCCCTCGTTGCTAGATGACTCCATAGATTGATCTTGGTGACACGTAGGAAAATTTTGAATTATTGCTACGTTCCCCAACATTCTCAATCCCAATTAAGCATCATCATTAACCCAACAACATTAATTTTAGAGTAACATGTTGAGATTCACATGATAATCCAGATACTAGACACTCAAGATGTCCATAACCGGGGACACGGCTAATCATGATTAGTTTGTTACACTCTGCAGAGGTTTGCGCACTTTTCCCCATAAGACTCGATCGCCTCCATTGGATTTCTCGCACTACATGGTGTTTGAGAAACGGATGACCGAGACACAGTCTTTCAGAAGCGCTAGCACCTTACGATGGTTAGACCGGTACACCTACTTTCCCCTACATCTGCTAGTCTACCCTGTAAGAGTTCGCACGACTTAATCAACTATGCCAGAGCCCATAATGGCTTGTGGCTGCACACGGAAGTTTCTAGTTTGAAAAATCTCATGATCCCTTTGAGCCTGGGTGGCGGTCCAAAAGAAAACAGGCAGGTCCTGGAATACCCAGGTGCCTCAATCCACCCAGATGTGTGTTTAAGTTGCCACCTTAGATAAACCATTAATTATCAATCTCACATCTGTCATGGATTTCACTCACCCAATCCACGTCTACTAGCATAGCATGGCATAATAAGCAAACATAGAAGTAACTCCCAAAGGTTTGATAATAAACAGGTAATAGGTACTACCTCATCTACTTCCCATCCCACAGTTTAATTAGATCCTAATCATGCAATGTGTGAAGATTGATCTAATGCAAAAAAAACTGGGTTGTAGAAAAGGTATGATCAAAGTGTTACTTGCCTTGCTGATGATCCGTGAAACCTAACGATACGAAGTAACAGGCGGCGCACTCCGGGTACTCTATCGCAGGCAAACAAACAAGCATACAATAAGTACTCATCTAATGCACAGGTAAAACTCAAATAAGAGATCTAACCAGAAGGTTCAACTTAAGAACTTCGGTTGGCAAAAAGAATCAAATCGAACGAAGCAAAGAAAGTCAAACGGCGAAAGAAAACAACTTCATTCTAGTAATCTGAACCTAAGTCAAATTTTACAGAAGCAAAAACTTGTTTAAGTTGATTATTTGGATAGAGGGTTTCGAGACGAAACTCCAGGCGCTTGAATCGCCTGATTCCGATAAACTAGCGAAAAGAAAAACTAAAACGAAAATCGGATCAGAAATCGCGATCAGAAAATAACCGCGGAAAAATCCGACGAAAAAGAAAAACGACGAACGGAATTTTTTTTAAACGGCATGGATTTCGAGGTGCGGTGAACCTCGGGCGACGCGTGGCTCATGCGGATCGGCGGCGGCGTAGCACGGCGGTGGCGGCGGCGTAGCACGGCGGTGGCGGCGGCGGCGGGGCTGGGGCTGGGCGCGGCTAGGGTTTCGGGGCGGCTGGGCCTTCGGGCTGGCTTGCCCCGGCTTATAAAGGCCCCGGCCAGGCGGAGTCCTGGCCGAGTACGGCCCATAGTTGGTTCCGTTTTTTTAAATAATTATGCTCGGAAGAAAAAAATAAAAAGAAATACTAAACGGACTCCAAAAATCCCGAAATAAAGTTTCCCGGGCTTCTAAAATCAAGCCCGTCAAAGTGAACATTTATTTGGGCCCTAAATGCAATTTTGAAAAACGCGCATTTTTCCTAATTCAAATAAAACAACAAAAAAACTCCGAAATAAAACTATTTGATTTTTTTATTAAATCCTCAATATTTCTATATTTTGGGAAAGTCATTTTATTCCCTCTCTCATATTTTTGTAATAGAAATAATTGATGATAAAATAAATAAAATCAAATGATCCTATTCTCAAAATTTGAGAAAAACTCAAATATGAAAATAACGAAATCCCCAACTCTCTCCGTGGGTCCTTGAGTTGCTTAGAATTTTCTAGGATCAAAACCCAAAGCAAATAAAATATGATATGCATGATGATCTAATGTATAACATTCCAAATTGAAAATTTGGGATGTTACAAACCTACCCCCCTTAAGATGAATCTCGCCCTCGAGATTCGGGTTGGCTAGAAAATAGGTGAGGGTGGTCTTTGAGCAAATCTTCCTCTCGTTCCCAGGTGGCTTCATCCTCCGTGTGGTGGCTCCACTAAACCTTGCAAAACTTGATAACTTTGCTGCGAGTAACTCGGCTGGCAAACTCGAGGATCTTAACTGGTTTCTCCTCGTAGGTCAAATCGTTATCCAACTGAATAGTTTCCAAAGGCACTGTGTCTCTCAATGGTATGTTAGCCATCTCCGCGTGACACTTCTTTAACTATGAAACGTGGAACACATCATTAATTCCTGACAATCCTTCGGGCAATTTCAACTTGTAGGCCACTTCTCCCATAAGTTCCAAAATTCGATATGGTCCTACAAATCGTGGCACTGACTTCCCTTTAACTCCAAAACGCTTTGTTCCCCAAAGTGGAGATACTCGAAGATAAGCTCTGTCTCCAACTTCGTAAACTGTCTCCCTGCATTTAGAATCTGCATAACTCTTCTGTCTGGACTGGGCTACCTTGAGCCTATCGCGAATCAACTTCACTTTCTGTTCAGACTCCTTAATCAAGTCAGGTCCAAACAACTGACAGTCTCCAACTTCGTCCCACGACAACAGTGTCCTGCACCTCCTTCCGTACAAAGCTTCAAAAGGGGCCATCTTCAAACTGGTTTGGTAACTGTTGTTGTAAGAGAACTCTGCATATGGAAAATTATCGTCCCAACTAGATCCATAATCTAGCGCACAAGCTCTCAGCATATTCTCCAAAATCTGATTGACTCTCTCGGTCTGTCCATCTGTCTGCGGATGAAAAGCTATACTGAATTCTAGCCTGGTTCCCAAAGTTTCGTGCAACTGCTTCCAGAACTTTGAGGTAAACTGGGTTCCTCTATCTGATAAGATTCAATAGGAGTCACATCAATCACTTTAAGATCTTCATCATTATTTTCATGGAAACTAGAAGAACACGTTCTTACAAACCAATCCTTTCTAGCACGCATCTTAGCGGTTCTTTCTTTGCACCCACCAATGGAAATTCTCGTAGCTTTGAGAGACTCATTGATATCATGCTTGGGTGGAATATATCTAAGTTTCAAAGAATCAACATCAAGAGAAATTATATCCACGTTCCTAGCCAAATCATCAATCTTGAGCAATTTTTCTTCAATCAAAGGATTGAAATTCTTTTGCAAATTCATAAATTATTTAACACTATTCTCAAAATCAAAGGACATCTTATTGTAATTTCCATAAGAATTGTTGTATGAATTACCATAATTATTAGAGGAATGACTAGGAAACGGCCTAAGATTAAAATTACCTCTATACACGTTATTACCAAAAAATCGTACCAACAAAACTCACACCCATAGATTCATTATTATTTTCAATCAAAGTAGACAAAGGCATACCATTAGGATCAATAGAAGCACTCTTGCTAGCAAATAATTTCATAAGCTCATCCATCTTTCCACTCAAAACATTAATCTCTTCAATCGCATGCACCTTTTTACTAGTGGAAGATCTTTCGGTATGCCATTGAGAATAATTAACCATAATATTATCTAGGAATTTAGTAGCTTCTCCTAAAGTAATTTCCATAAAAGTACCTCCTGCGGCTGAATCTAAAAGATTTCTAGAAGAAAAGTTCAACCCGGCATAAAAATTTTGTATAATCATCCATAAATTCAAACCATGAGTAGGGCAATTTCATATCATCAATTTAATTCTCTCCCAAGATTGTGCAACATGCTCATGATCAAGTTGCTTAAAATTCATAATATAGTTCCTAAGTGGGCTAATCTTAACGGGAGGAAAATACTTGGAAATAAAAGCATCTTTACACTTATCCCATGAATCAATACTATTTTTAGGCAAAGATGAAAACCAAGTTTTAGCACAATCCCGAAGTGAGAACATAAATAGCTTCAATTTAACAATATCATTATCCACATCTTTTTTTCTTTTGCATATCACACAAATCCACGAAATTATTAAGATGGGATGCGGCATCTTCACTTGGAAGGACGGAGAATTGATCTTTCATAACAAGATTCAGCAAAGCAACATTAATTTCACAAGATTTCGCATTGGTAGCGGGAGCAATCGGGGTACTAATAAAATCATTGTTATTGGTATTGGAAAAGTCACACAATTTGGTATTCTCTTGAGCCATCATGACAAAGCAAGCAATCCAACACACGAGCACACAAAAATCAAGCGAAGAAGATGAACGGAAGAGGGGCGACGAAAAGGCAAATCTTTTCGAAAATCGTTTTAGAAGTGGAGGAGAGGAAAATGAGAGGCGAGTGGCGAATAATGTAATGCGAGAGATGAGAGTTTATGATGGGTACTTGGTATGTCTTGACTTGTCGTAGATCTCCCCAGCAACGGCACCAGAAATTCTTCCTGCTACTTCTTGAGCTTGCATTGGTTTTTCCCTTGAAGAGGATGATACGTCTCCAACATATCTATAATTTTTGATTGTTCCATGTTGTTATATTATCAATCTTGGAGGTTTTATAATCATTTTATATCATTTTCTGGTACTAACCTATTGACATAGTGCCAAATGCCAGTTGCTGTTTTTTGCATGTTTTTTACATCGCAGAAAATCAATACCAAACGGAGTCCAAATGCCACAAAACTTTACGGAGGTTTTTTATGGACCAGAAGACACCTAATGGGCCAAGGCTGCGCCTGGGGGTGCTCCAAGGAGAGCACAACCCACCAGGGCGCGCCAGGAGGCCCAGGCGCACCCTGGTGGGTTGTGCCCACCTCGGGTGCCCCTGGACCGCCTCTTTGCTCTATACATACCCCAATGTTCCAGAAACCCTAGGGGAGTCGACGAAAATCAATTCCAGCCTCCGCAGAGTCCAGAACCACCAGATCCAATCTAGAAACCATCACGGATGGGGTTCACCACCTCCATTGGTGCCTCTCCGATGATGCGTGAGTAGTTCTTTGTAGACCTTCGGGTCCGTAGTTAGTAGCTAAATGGCTTCCTCTCTCTCGTTTGATTCTCAATACAATGGTCTCTTAGAGATCCATATGATGTAACTCTTTTTCCGGTGTGTTTGTTGGGATCAGATGAACTTTGAGTTTATGATCAGATCTATCTTTTTATATCCATGAAAGTATTTGAGTTTCTTTGATCTCTTTTATGCATGATTGCTTATAGCCTCGTATTTCTTCTCCGATATTTGGGTTTTGTTTGGCCAACTTGATCTATTTATCTTGCAACGGGAAAAGGTGCTTTGTAGTGGGTTCGTTCTTACGGTGCTTGATCCCAGTGACAGAAGGGGAACCAACACGTATGTATTGTTGCTACTAAGGATAAAACGATGGGGTCTATCTCTACATAGATAGATCTTGTCTATATCATGTCATCGTTCTTATTGCATTACTCTGTTTCTCCATGAACTTAATACACTAGATGCATGCTAGATAGCGGTCGATGTATGGAGTAATAGTAGTAGATGCAGGCAGGAGTTGGTCTACTAATCTTGGATGTGATGCCTATATAATGATCATTGCCTAGATATCTTCATGAGTATTTGAAGTTCTATCGATTGCCCAACAGTAATTTGTTTACCCGTTGTTTGTTATTTTTCTCGAGAGAAGCCACTAGTGAAACCTATGGCCTCCGAGTCTCTTTCTCATATTATTTGCCTTTGCGATCTATTTTATTTGCCTTTTATTTTCAGATCTATTAAACCAAAAAATACAAAAATACCTTGCTGCAGTTTATTTTATTTGGCGTTCTATCTATCAATATTTACAACTCTCTCACGTCTGTTTGCCCATCTTGGGGCGCCGTTACCCGAAAGGGATTGACAATTCCTTTTACATGTCGGGTTGCGAGTAGTTGTTATTTGTGTCCAGGTGTTGTTTACATTGTGTTGCTTGGTTCTCCTACTGGTTCGATAACCTTGGTTTCATATCTGAGGGAAATACCTACCGCCGCTGTGTTGCATCATCCCTTCCTCTTTGGGAAAATACCGACGTAGCTTCAAGCGGCATCAAAAGAAATTTCTGGCGCCGTTGCCGGGGAGGATCTTCAACATATACCAAGTTCCTAATCACAAATCTCATCTCCTCACAATTTACATTATTTGCCATTTGCCTCTCGTTTTCCTCTCCCCCACTTCACAAAAATTTGGCGTTTTATTCGCCCCTCTTTTTCATTAGCCATTTTCTCATCACATCTACCCTTTGCTTGCAATCATGAGTGACTTCGGTATGGCACCAACAGATGATGGCCTAACTCCTAAAATTGGACATACGGGCAATCTGGATGCTAAAACTTTTATCTTAGGACAAGGGAACGTTATGGGAAAGGAACGTACCCAAGAAATTTTCAATTGTGTGGGAAATCTAAGTCTCGATGATGCTCCTATACTTAGAACCACTAGATCTTATGCGGATGCTATTTCAGCACTAGTTCTGAAACTTGAAAGTAAATTTATCCGTACTCATCCTACTTTGCAGAGATTGTCTTTTGAGTTCCCCATTATAAAGAATCCTAAGGCTAAAACGTTGGCCACTCTCGTTCTTATGAATGAGTTTGACTATATCATACGGAAAGCTAGGGAAATCTTTGATTTTTATGGTATGAATCGTGGAAAGCCCGTGATAGATGAAATTCTTTACAATAGTGATTATGCGTTAAGAGATTTGCTTGCGGATAATAAAATCTTTGATGAGAATCTTAAAAAGGAAGTCCCCGTTCTATATGTAATTCAACAAGTTTTCAATAATGTTAATCAACACTACTCTTGGATTGTTGCCAGAAATCAACGTGGTTATGATAATGGGCAACTTAATAATGCTAAGGTTTCTATGGATAATATATTTTATGTTGTTTTTACAAAACCCCATGATGAAAACACCTCTAAGGGAATTAAGAAAAATGGTAACATAACTTAGATCCTTGCTTTATGCCTAGCTAAGGGCGTAAAACTAAAGCGCTTGTTGGGAGGCAACCCAATGAATAAAATTTATTTTTGCTTTTTGCTTCCTGTTTTTGAGTGTCGGCACAATTATGATACTATTATGATTGTGTTTTTTGTGTTTTAATCAGTGTTTGTGCCAAGTAAAGCCTTTAGGATCTTCTTGGGTGATAGTTGTTTGATCTTGCTGAAAAAACAGAAACTTTTGCGCTTGCGAAAACAATTCTCATTTTTAACCAGAGAGCAATAAAATACCAATTCCTTTTGCAGTAGATAAATATACAAATTTCTCAGGTCGTCCTAATTTTTCAGAGTTTTTGGAGTTACATAAGTATTCGAAACACCCAGATTACTACAGACTGTTCTGTTTTTGACAGATTCTGTTTTCTTTGCATTGTGTGCTTGTATTGATGGCTCTATGGTTTTATTTGATGAGTTTTTGCCATAGAAAAGTTGGAATACAGTAGATATAATGCAAGAACAAAATATGAATTGGATTGATACAATACTTATAGTAGTGATTTATTTTCTTATACTAACGGATCTCACGAAGGTTTTGTTGAGTTTTGTGTGATTGAATTTTTCAAGTTTTGGGTTATCCTACGATGGGTGAAGGAATAAGGAGTAAGAAGAGCCTAAGATTGGGGATGCCCCGGCATCCCCAGCAATTATCCAAAAGAGAGCAAGCAACTAAGCTTGCTCCCCGAGTGGCATCCCCTCTTTCTTCTAACGACCATTGGTATTTTACTCGAAGCTATTTTTATTCGTCACATACTATGTGTTTTTCTTGGAGCGTCTTGTATGATATGAGTCTTTGATTGTTTTATTTTGTGTTTTAAGTCTTGATTCCTTGCTGGACACACCTATTTGAGAGAGCCAAATTATGTCATGACTTGTTAGAATTGCTCTCTATGCTTCACTTAAATTTTTATGAGCTATGGACTTGCTCTAGTGCTTCACTTATGTCTTTTTGAGCATGATGTGCTTAGTATTTTGGAAGAAATGCTCTCTTGCTTCACTTAGATTTATTTGAGAGTTAGTAAATTTTTCAAGAAATTCTCTCTTGCTTCACTTAAATTAATTTGAGAGAAAGAAGAAGAAAATATTTATGCTCATGATCTTCACTTATATTTGTTTGAGCTTGCCAAAAGCAACAGATTAAAATTAGTTCCAAAGTGATAGATATCCAAGAAGGATATAATAAGAACTTTCATGAAGATCATTGGACAAAATAAACTTGATTCTTAGTAATAGTTTTGAGATGTGATGATGTGATATGTGAGTTATGTTGATGAGTAATTATGCTTTAGTAAGAATATTGGTGTTAAGGTTTGTGATTCCCTATGCAAGCACGAAAGTCAATAATTGTGCAATGAAATTATATCCTACTTGTGGTGCATTATTTGGTGTTAATTATGCTTAATGCTCGCTTATGAGATTATTCGTTTCTTGGTTGGTCGCTTCTCAATCTTTTGCTAGCCTTCATTTTGCACTAAGTATGATCACTACGTGTGCATCCAAAAACCTTTAAACCAGTTTTGCCACATGAGTCCACTATATCTACCTATATGCTGTATTATTTTGCCGTTCTAAGCAAATTTGTATGTGCCATCTCTAATTTTCAAAACAAACTTCTCTTTTGTGTGTTCGTTTCGCTCGCCGAGCGATGAGGGGTGGCTAGTATTTTCCATGCTAGATGTGTTATTCTTGTGATGAGTGTTTATTCACTTGTCATTGCACGAGAGTAAGACAAAGGTATTAGGGATGCCCAGTCCCGAAATGAAAAATGAATTTACTTTATGTCGTCAAATAATAAATTCCTTGGGAAGTGTTGGTATGGAGGGCAACCGTGGATACGGCTAGCCATGGAAAGTGAAAGTATGGTTGAAAAAGAAATAAACTTTATTTTCTGTTTGGGAACTGCCTATGATATATCTAGCATGGAAAGTGTTGGGAACTCTAAGTCATTTTCGTTGGTGGGATGGATACACCTCCCGAAAAAGATTTATCTCTAAGTTTTTTGCTTTGAGCTCTGGCACCTCTACAAATCCCTACTTCCCTTTGTGAAGGGCCTTTCTTTTACTTTATGCATTTTCTATTTTTGAATTTGAGTCTCCATCTTCTCTTATAAAAGCACCAACTAGGAGGCACTATGATCGTACTTGAGCATTGGGTGTAGTTAATATGCGAGTGTGTTTCATGAATGGATCAATGATTGAGCATGATGGGCTAGGGATAGCTTATTTTAGCATTGATATTTTGAAAGACATGGTTGCTTGTTGATATGCTTCAGTATTTAAGTTATCATGTCAAAACTAGACTATTTCTTTGAACAATATAAAAGTCCAAATGTCCATGCTATAAAGAAAAGAATATGATATGACATGACATGATAGGCAGCATTCCACATCAAAAATTCTGTTTTTATCACTTACCTACTCTAGGACGAGTAGGAGTTAAGCTTGAGGATGCTGATATGTCTCCAACGTATCTATAATTTTTGATTGTTCCATGTTGTTATATTATCAATCTTGGATGTTTTATAATCATTTTATAGTCATTTTATATCAATTTTTGGTACTAACCTATTGACATAGTGCCAAGTGCCAGTTGCTGTTTTTTGCATGTTTTTTACATCACAAAAAATCAATACCAAACGGAGTCCAAATGCCACGAAACTTTACGGAGATTTTTTATGGACCAGAAGACACCTAATGGGCCAAGGTTGCGCCTGGGGGGTGCTCCGAGGAGAGCACAACCCACCAGGGCCCAGGCGCGCCCTGGTGGGTTGTGCCCACCTCGGGTGCCCCCCCCGAACCGCCTCTTTACTCTATAAATACCCCAATATTACAGAAACCATAGGGGAGTCGACGAAAATCAATTCCAGCCACCACAGAGTCTAGAACCACCAGATCCAATCTAGACACCATCACGAATGGGGTTCACCACCTCCATTGGTGCCTCTCCGATGATGCGTGAGTAGTTCTTTGTAGATCTTCGGGTCCATAGTTAGTAGCTAGATGGATTCCTCTCTCTTGTTTGATTCTCAATACAATGGTCTCTTGGAGATCCATATGATGTAACTCTTTTTCCGGTGTGTTTGTTGGGATCGGATGAACTTTGAGTTCATGATCAAATCTATCTTTTTATATCCATGAAAGTATTTGAGTTTCTTTGGTCTCTTTTATGCATGATTGCTTATAGACTCGTATTTCTTCTCTGATATTTGGGTTTTGTTTGGCCAACTTGATCTATTTATCTTGCAACGGGAAGAGGTGCTTTGTAGTGGTTTCGATCTAACGGTGGTTGATCCCAGTGACAGAAGGGGAACTGACACATATGTATCGTTGCTACTAAGGATAAAACGATGGGGTCTATCTCTACATAGATAGATCTTGTCTACATCATGTCATTGTTCTTATTGCATTACTTCGTTTCTCCATGAACTTAATACTCTAGATGCATGTTGGATAGCGGTCGATGTGTGGAGTAATAGTAGTAGATGCAGGCAGGAGTCGGTCTACTAATCTTGGACGTGATGCCTATATAATGATCATTGCCTGGATATCGTCATGAGTATTTGAAGTTCTATCAATTGCCCAACAGTAATTTGTTTACCCACCATTTGCTATTTTTCTTGAGAGAAGCCACTAGTGAAACCTACGGCCCCAGGATCTCTTTCTCATATTATTTGCCTTTGCGATCTATTTTATTTGCATTTTATTTTCAGATCTATTAAAATAAAAATACAACAATGCCTTACTGCAATTTATTTTATTTGGCGTTCTATCTATCAATATTTACAACTCTCTCACGTCTGTTTGCCCATCTTGGGGCGCCGTTACCCGAAAGGGATTGACAATTCCTTTTACATGTCGGGTTGCGAGTAGTTGTTATTTGTGTCCAGGTGTTGTTTACGTTGTGTTGCTTGGTTCTCCTACTGGTTCGATAACCTTGGTTTCATATCTGAGGAAAATACCTACCGCCGCTGTGTTGCATCATCCCTTCCTCTTTGGGAAAATACCGACATAGCTTCAAGAGATATCATAGGAAAGGATGATGCAGCAAAGTGGAGTAAGTATTTCCCTCAATTTTGAGAACCAAGGTATCAATCCAGTAGGAGACAACGAAGAAGTCACCGAATACCTACACAAACAATCAAACAACTTGCACCCAACGCGATAAAGGGGTTGTCAATCCCTTCACGATTACTTGCAAAAGTAAGATCTGAGATAGATAGATAAACGGTAAAGTAAATATTTTTGCTATTTTTGGTTTATAGATTGGAAAGTAAAAGATTGCAAAAATAGTAGATCAGCAACTAATATGATGGAAAATAGACCGGTGGGCCATAGGTTTCACTAGAGGCTTCTCTCAAGATAGAAAAATCATGGTGGGTGAACAAATTACTGCCGAGCAATTGATAGAAAAGCACAAAGTTATGACGATATCTAAGGCAACGATCATGAACATAGGCATCACGTCCGTGTCAAGTAGACCGAAACGATTCTGTATCTACTACTATTACTCCACACATCGACCGCTATCCAACATGTATCTAGAGTATTAAGTTCATAAAGAACGGAGTAACGCATTAAGCAAGATGACATGATGTAGAGGAATTAACTCAAACAATATGATGAAAACCCCATCTTTGTATCCTTGATGGCAACAATACAATACATGCCTTGCTGCCTCTACTATCACTGGGAAAGGACACCGCAAGATTGAATCCAAAGCTAAGCACTTCTCCCATTGCAAGAAAACCCAATCTAGTTGGCAAAACCAAACCGATATCTCAAAGAGAATTACAAAGATATCAAATCATGCATATAAGAATTCAGAGAAGATTCAAATAATATTCATAGATAAGCTGATCATAAATCCATAATTCATCAGATCTCGGTAAACACACCGCCAAAATTATTACATCGAATAGATATCCAAGAACATCGAGGAGAACATGGTATTGAGAATCAAAGAGAGAGAAGAATCCATCTAGCTACTAGCTATGGACCGGTAGGTCTGAGGTAAACTACTCACGCTTCATTGGAAGGGCAATGGTGTTGATGTAGAAGCCCTCCCTGATCGAATCCCCCTCCGGCAGGACGCCGAAAAAGGCCCCTAGATGGGATCTCATGGGTACAGAAGGTTGCGGCGGTGGAAAAGTGTTTTCATGGCTTTTTCGGATGGTTTTGGGGTATAAGAGTGTATATAGGTGAAAGAATTAGGTCGGTGGAGTCACGAGGGGCTCACAAGGGTGGGGGCGTGCCATACCCCCCTGGGCGTGCCCTCCATCCTTGTGGCCGCCTCATAGCTTCTATGACTTGCACTCCAAGTCCTCTGGATATCTTCTGGTCCAAGAAAAATCATCGCGAAAGTTTTATTCCGTTTGGACTCCGTTTGGTATTCCTTTTCTGTGATACTCTAAAACAAGGAAAAAATAGAAACTGGCACTGGGCTCTAGGTTAATAGGTTAGTCCCAAAAACCATATAAAATAGCATATTAATGCATATAAACATCCAAATTAGATAATATAATAGCATGGAACAATAAAAAATTATAGATACGTTGGAGATGTATCATGTCACGGTGTTGTCCTCAAGCTCTAGCCGAAGCGGCAAATGCTCATGATCCAATAGAAAGTTCTTGTTTGCACCCTTGGAGTTGATAAGAATCTGAATATGAGGGGCAACCCCACAAGATCTTTTCTGGTCAGCAGTTGTCCTCTTGATGATTTCAACAATGAGATCCATGACTTTGAACTTCTCATGTTGATCAATATAATGCAACATATTAATGGAGTGCCCTCGAATCATCCTCTCATCACCTGACTTGGGCATCAAAGTATGCCTCATGATAGTGTTGCGGATAGCAAGTCTTGCCAATAAGTGATAAATGGAGCCAGACTTGTGAGAGTCTTTGTACTTCTCACAGGTATCTTCATGTACATGTTAGCCATGGAATTGTGGTCCATCTTTGGCTTAGCATACACATCCATGTCATCTTCATGAGCTTCGGGGACACCAAGCAATGTGGCCCACTCAAGCACGCTAGACTGGTACTTCACTCCTTCGGTCATCTAGAGAATTCTTCCATTGGGATAGAAGTGAGTTATCGAGTAAAATTGCATGATCATCTCGTCGTTCCATGCTGTCACCTTCTTCCCAATGAATGCATCAACACCAACAATCATGAAATCCTCATGAACATGGTGGAAGTTGTCCTCATGCAGATCAATGTAATTCTAGTCCACCCACTTCATGTCACTGACTATGGACTCCTTATCAAGCAACACTGTCTTATAGAAATCTTGTTGTTCTTTGGTGTGGAAGCGATAATCTATAGCAGTCCTCCTTCTGATGGAATAGGGGTCTTCCTCTCTCCATTTCCTTCGTCCTTTGTCCTTCCTCTCCTTCATGTTTTCAGCAACTGGATGAGCATCATTATGTTCAGGCAATCTGGGTTTGACCTTCATGAGCACTAGGGCATTGTCTTCTTCCTCTTCTCTTTCAGGCACTGGGGCCTTGTTCTTCTCAGCAGCAGAGATGTTTTTGATGGTCTTCGCTCTAGCCTTGGAAGTAGTAGCCTTAGGCTTAGACCTGGAGGGGGTTAAACCCTTCATAGCATCAGCCATGAGCTTTGGTTGCTTGGTAGGAGGTTGATTAGCAACTGGCTCTTCCCCTTCTTCTTCTTCATGCTCATCCATGTCATCTCTCCTCATGGAGGTAGGTTTGAAGGTCACCTGAACTGACTCCTTCCTCACCCTCTTTTTGCCTACTACTTTGGCCATAGATTTCCTAGCTGCTGGCCTAGTACTTGCAGCAGTACCATACTCCTTGGCAAGCACAACTTTCTTAGGCTTCTTTGAGGTGGTTTCTTTTTCAACAAACTTCTCATCTTTTTCTTCTTCTTGGCCCTGGTTGCCTTTGGAAAATCTAGAGAACTCCTCTCTCCCTCATAGTAACTTTCTTTAAGACTAGAGCCTACACTTAGAACAACATCATGCTCCCCTGACTTGTTCTGACTATCACTGCCATTTGACACGATGGCACCTGTGAATTAGATTGGATAGACTGGAATGGATGAGCATCACAAAAACACAATATTTTTACAAAAAATTTGAGTAAAAATTGTAGTTTGGGGTTTTCACGGAAATGATTTTGGAAATTCCGAGTAGATAATTTCGGTAGCACCGCAGCGGTAATAGAGACTTGGCCACACAGACTCGGTCGGACCGAGGTGTGTTTCGGTCTCTCCGACAAGCTAGGGTTATACAAAAACCTTAGTCTCGAATTCACCCATCTGTACCACTCGGTGACACCGAGACGTACAATGTGCAATGGCTAGAGGCCAAATTGGTGAGTCCGATTCTCTCCACTCGGTCTGTCCAAGATAATTTCTGCGTAAGCCTAACCCTAAAATTTTCGCTCAAATCTATTTCTATGGAATTTTATGGAACAGAGATCCCAGTCCGTGGGAAATTTGCGGGCGCAAGTACTCTAGTGCATAGAATCTAAAGTTTGAAGCACCAGGGGATCGAATCTCACCCTAACTCGGTGTAGATCCTCTACGGCGGGAACAACGGCGAAGAATGCCGTTGACAGCGACGGAATCCGGCGGCGAGGGTGTGCTGGAGACGAGAAGACGATCCGGGGATCATGGGCGACGACAATGATGGGGTGCGGGAGACGTAATTGTTGAGAAATTTCAACGTATGGTTCGCGCGATATATATATCCGTGAGCTGTCGATGAGACCGAGCAAAACAAATCGGTGGCACCGAGATGAGTAACTGCTATGAGCACATCAAATCAGTGATGCCGAGAATTTTAGATTGGTATCTCCAAGTTAGAAAAACAGATCAGTTCAAGTGTTTTGGGTGAGACCGGATGGTTGTGAATTAGTCTATCCGAAAATCACTTAGGAGGTTTTGGAGGTCAACCCTAGTGAGATCGGTGGCTCCGAGTGCTCCTCACCTAGAGGGTCCAAAATTGACTTGTTCAAGTTTTTGTGATATAGCAAGAAAGAATTTAGACAAGTCGAGATAGATAGCTAGAGAAGGTACTTCGGCATTATTGTACATTCATTTGGCCAAACAAACCAAATGAATCAAACTACAAATGGATGTCCTTGAATGAGAATATGCATACCAACATGCTCACACAATAAGATAGCAAATGAAATATGTGTCAAACATCACAACCAATTCTAGCAACTATCAAGCAATGGGCGATGATATAGTCATCTACATATGAGTATATTGACTGAGGAGCCAAGTGAGAACATTTGATCATAGGTCATACTTATCGTTTAAGCACAAGTGGGGTTACCACTTTTACATAAAGCATTAATGTGTTCACACCATTAGAGTTGCTTTAGCTCAAGTCTTAGAGCAAAGCTCCCCCTAGATGTGATATCCCCCCAAAGAGGGAAGAACTAACCTTGGGTTTTGTCGATGATGACTTCATGTAGATAGTGTAGATGTGGATGCTCAGTGTTGATGTAGTCCATCAAGAGTTGGGAGCAATCCTTGAGTTTTGCACTTTCAATACCTACATGGGTTAGTCCCACAAGGAACATATAAAGATATCCATAGCCATAGAGTGAAGTGCACATATGATGATATCCATGAATACATTGAATACCTTGTCCCTTGTCTTACCAACAAGAGGGTTTGTGACTCCATGAACTAGTGCAAGATGTTGAAGTTGGTTGCACAAGTTCTTGCCAAAATAAATATGAGTGAAATTTGTTGGTAGAGTCACCCTCAGGAACTCTCTAGTTCTTCTTCTTTGGGACCCACATCAATTTTATGGGAATCCTTGGAGTTGTAGTTGAAATTGATGAAGTCTAGGGAACCCACTTGACCATGGCTTGAGGTGTTTCTTCAAATGAGTCAATCTCTTCTTGAAGCTTGTCTTGGCCTTTTAGCTTGTGGTTTTGTGGTGGAAGATCATCTTGAGCTTGTGTTCCCTCAAAAGAAGTGGGGTCATACTTCTCCTATTGAGGAACAAACTTCTTCTTGGGATATTGATCTCCTTCCCATTCAACTTCATTGGCATTGAACTTTCGTTCAAAACCAATACCTTGATTCTTCCGGTGTCTTCCTTGCTTGCGTACAATATCCTCAAATTGCTTACTCCTAGCAATACTCTTGTAAACACCTTTCTCTATAATTCCTTTCAATAAATCACTACTGTAGGATGATGCTAACGCGACACTACAATTAGAGACCCTTCGACGAAACTGTGTGCGATGCAATAATCGCAAACGGTGATGTAAAAAACCATCAAAAATATGCAAAACATTTGCGATGATGGATGCATCAAACACAGTTCAGAATTTAGTTGCGTGTGCGATGAGGGGCATACGATTCAGTTCAATGAACTGTTTACGATGAGGCAGAAGAACAGAAATGGGCAGCCAGATGAAGGTGTGTGCGATATACGGCATACCTTCACTCGGATGAACTATTCATGATTAGGCGGAACAAAAGAAATGGTCAGTCAGATCATGGTGTGTGCAATAGAGGGCAAACAGTTCACTCGAATGAACTGTTTGCATTGAGCCAAGATAACAGAAACGGTTCAATTTAATAAGATGTTTGTGGTACGCAGTAAACAGGTCTGTAATCAGAAATGTGTGCGAAGACCTATAATAACACAGACGATTGCTGCTAATAAGACGTGTGTGTTGTGCATTGGGATTGCATACAGAAAAACAACATATATATAGGGGTGGGCTATTTATAGCCAGGAGGCAATCCGACCTGATTTGTCCGAAATGACCCTGGGTCACTAAGGAACCGACACGTGTCCAACTGTCGGATTTCAAACACACACGACAGCTTGACTTGGGCTACAAGTAAAGCTGACTCATCTAGCTCTGGATAAGATTTGCTCTCATTGTCTTCGCTCGAATACATAGGATTTTGGTTGAGCATCACTTCAGTCACTCTGACTTTGTTCACTTGGACCCCACTTAACAGTACGGTGGTTCCTATGACTCAAAGAAGAAAAGGAACTACGAAACAACTATGTCTTTGCACTACATAGGCTTCACATGAATGTCTTCTCATGTCATACTCTTCACTGTGAATGTCTTCACAAACCACCATTGTCTTCACACATTTTTAGGGGTCATCTCTGGTAGGTAAACCGAATCAATCAGGGACTACTACCTATGTTATCCTGTAATTCTCACAAACACATTAGTCCCTCAACCAAGTTTGTCTTCAATACTCTAAAACCAACTAGGGTGGCACTAGATGCACTTATAGTTGGATTAACTTTGTCTACATCATGTCATCTTGCTCAAGGCATTACTCTGTTTTTTATGAACTTAATACTCTAGATGCATGCTGGATAGCGGTCAATGGGTGGAGCAATAGTACTAGATGCAGACAGGAGTCGATCTACTTGTCTCGGACATGATGCCTATATACATGATCATTGTCTTGAATATCATCATAACTATGCGCTTTTCTATCAATTGCCCAACAGTAATTTGTTTACCCACCGTATGATTTTTGTTTGAGAGAGAAGCCTCTAGTGAAAACTATGGCCCCCGGGTCTACTTATATCATATATAAAATCCAAAAATACCTTGCTGCAATTTATTTACCATTATTTTATTTTATGTATCTATCACTATGAGATTTGATCCTTGCAAATAACCACCAAGGGGATTGACAACCCCCTTGATCGTGTTGGGTGCAAGTATTTACTCTTTTGCGTGTAGGTGCTATTAACGAGGTTTCGTGCGGTTCCCCTACTGGATTGATAACCTTGTTTCTTAACTGAGGGAAATACTTATCTCTATTGTACTGCATCATCCTCTCATCTTCGAGGAAATCCCAACCCAGCTCACAAGTAGCACTGGGTAAAACATTGTGTCCCTCTTTGTCCTGTTACCATTATGCCAAGATCACCAACTCGGGACCCCCTACTTGAGGTCCATCGGATTCAACTCCGACGCCACCCAACTATGTAGCATATTGATTTCATTGAGCTTCATAATATTGCCCTTCGGTTTGATATTCTGGTGGATGTACTTGACTAGCTGTAGCATTGATAAATAGCCAAGTGACACTGTTATATGTGTTGGAGGGGAATACATGGGAGCACCCACAAGAGAAAAATATTCATCAATGGTAAAACCCAGGGTACGTGCTTGGATATGGCTTCCAATATTTGATGGTGTCAGTCTAAATTGGGAGTGAATAGGAAGATCTTGGTTTCCGACCATGTTTGTGATAATATGTAGGTCAATAATGGAGGTGCAAGTAAAACTTTTGTTACTCAAGGAATGCCAATAAAAGGTACAATACTTTGTAAATCAAATGCAACATTAAGTTTCTGGTGATTTGAGGAAGAATATGCATGGAAATATTAGATATAGTAATACGGGGTGAAGAGAGAGGTATGGGTATACCGACACACAAAGGAACGGTTCTATGTGGAGCAACTGCCTCAGACTTCTAAACATTGGGTACGGTGTGGTATTCAACATAATTAACTTTAGTGTTTTTGAATCTCAACATTCATATCAGACATTTTTTTGTTCAAACTTAGGCATGGTACCCAGCTTAGATCTCTTGTGATTCACTTCGATATACAAGTCCTTGAGCTCAAATAGCTTAGCCAATAGTTTAGACACTTCTCCTTTTAATCTATCCACTGTGATCTGAACCTTGGTGCATGTGTCCGCCATCACATATCATATCGATATGCTTGTCTCTCGCACCAATCTGATCTGTGATGGCGGACACATGCACTAAGGTTCAGATCATGGTGGATAGATTAGAATGAGAAGTGTCTAAACTACTGGCTAAGCTATTTGAGCTCAAGGACTTGCATATCGAAGTGAATCACATGAGATCTAAGATGGTTTAAGTGTACATTACTTTATGAGATCTAAGGTTGGTTATTCATAAAGTAATCTACACTTATTCATAAAGTAATGTACACTTAAACCATTCATAAAGTTTCAAAGCGTATAAACGGATAAAGCCCAGTAAGCCTTTTTCTCTGCAGTCCCTAGCAAAGTGGCCCAGTTGACCGTACGCATAGCACTGTAATAAGCCATTTGAAAAAACATTATTGCCGCCCTCCGGAACCATTGCGGGAACCTCTCCAGAGGTATTATGATTCACCATCAAGGGCTCATTATTTCCCAATTCCACATTATTACTGGATTCCGGATTATTCACCAGACGTGAAAAAAGAGATGGCCGACGTTGATCGCCGGACGCGCTGCCGGCGGCAGATCTTGAGCGCGATCCACTAGTAACCAAAGTCCAGGAAGAACTTCTTCACGATAAAAAAGTTGTTCCTCCCGAATCCAGTTGGGTCCCCCAGCACCCCAAAGACTAAAAACCAATTCAAAGTCCTTTTCCACAACACGGCCTTGGTTGTAGATTTCAAAACCAACTGCCTTAGAGGCAACCGAGAACTTAAAAGATCTATCCTTTAGATGATGAATATGAAAACCTTGGGGATACCCACCAAAACATGATTGAAGAACAATGCTAATAGTGTGACAATCCAACCGAAAGCGAGCACGACGGAAAGAAACCACTAAAGTGAACTCCCATTGGAGAAAACCCGGAGAAAACACCACCGGATGACCAAACTTTTGCCTCATCGAACATTGAAACTCTTTACCTCAAGCAAAGTTGAGCGTGGGTGGATCCATGTGTTGGAAATATGCCCTAGAGGCAATAATAAAATGGTTATTATTATATTTCTTTCTTCATGATAATTGTCTATTGTTCATGCTATAATTGTGTTATCCGGAAATCGTAATACATGTGTGAATACATAGACCACGACACGTCCCTACCGAGCCTCTAGTTGACTAGCTCGTTGATCAAAAGATAGTCATGGTTTCCTGACTATGGACATTGGATGTTGTTGATAATGGGATCACATCATTAGGAGAATGATGTGATGGACAAGACCCAATCCTAAGCATAGCTCAAAGATCATGTAGTTCGTTTGCTGTAGCTTTTCCGAATGTCAAGTATCATTTCCTTAGACCATGAGATTGTGCAACTCCCGGATACCGTAGGAGTGCTTTGGGTGTGCTAAACGTCACAATGTAACTGGGTGGCTATAAAGGTACACTACAGGTATCTCTGAAAGTGTCTGTTGGGTTGGCACGAATCGAGACTGGGATTTGTCACTCCGCATGACGGAGAGGTATCTCTGGGCCCACTCGGTAATGCATCATCATAATGAGCTCAATGTGACCAAGTGGTTGATCACGGGATCATGCATTACGGTACGAGTAAAGTGACTTGCCGGTAACGAGATTGAACGAGGTATTGGGATACCGACGATCGAGTCTCGAGCAAGTAACGTACTGATTGACAAAGGGAATTGTATACGGATTGATTAAATCATCGACATCGTGGTTCATCTGATGAGATCATCGTGGAGCATGTGGGAGCCAACATGGGTATCCAGATCCCGCTGCTGGTTATTGACCAGAGAGGCGTCTCGGTCATGTCTGCATGTCTCCCGAACCCGTAGGGTCTACACACTTAAGGTTAGGTGACGCTAGGGTTGTAGAGATATTAGTATGCAGTAACCCGAAAGTTGTTCGGAGTCCCGGTTGAGATCCCGGATGTCACGAGGAGTTCCGAAATGGTCTGGAGGTAAAGATTTATATATAGGAAGTCCAGTTTCGGCCATCAGGAAGGTTTCGGGGGTCGCCGGTATTGTACCGGGACCACCGGAAGGGTCCCGGGGGTCCACCGGGTGGGGCCACCTATCCCGGAGGGCCCCATGGGCTGAAGTGGGAGGGGACCAGCCCCTGGTGGGCTGGTGCACCCCCCTTGGGCCTCCCCTGCGCCTAGGGTTGGGAAACCCTAGGGGTGGGGGTGCCCCCCACTTGTCTTGGGGGGGAAGCCACCCCTTGGCCGCCGCCCCCTTGGAGATTGCATCTCCTAGGGCCGGCGCCCCCCAAGGCCCCTATATAAAGAGGGGGGAGGGAGGGCAACCGCACCCTTGCTCTTGGCGCCTCCCTCTCCCTCTGTAACACCTCTCCTCCCCGCTTGCGCTTGGCGAAGCCCTGCCGGGATCCTGCTGCATCCACCACCACGCCGTCGTGCTGCTGGATCTTCATCAACCTCTCCTTCCCCCTTGCTGGATTAAGAAGGAGGAGACGTCTTCCCAACCGTACGTGTGTTGAACACAGAGGTGCTGTCCGTTCGGCACTTGGTCATCGGTGATTTGGATCACGACGAGTATGACTCCATCAACCCCGTTCTCTTGAACGCTTCTGCGCGCGATCTACAAGGGTATGTAGATGCACTCCTCTCTCCCTCGTTGCTAGATGACTCCATAGATTGATCTTGGTGATGCGTAGAAAACTTTAAAATTTTGCTACGTTGCCCAACAATGGTATCAGAGCTAGGTCTATGCGTAGTTTCTATGCACGAGTAGAACACAAAGCAGTTGTGGGCGTGGATATTGTCAATTTGCTTGCCGTTACTAGTCTTATCTTGATTTGGCGGCATCATGGGATGAAGCGGCCCGGACCGACCTTACACGTACGCTTACGTGAGACTGGTTCCACCGATTGACATGCACTAGTTGCATAAGGTGGATGGCAGGTGTCTGTCTCTCCCACTTTAGTCAGATCGGATTCGATGAAAAGGGTCCTTATGAAGGGTAAATAGAAATTGGCATATCACGTTGTGGTTTTGGCGTATGTAAGAAACGTTCTTGATAGAAACCTATAGCAGCCACGTAAAAACTTGCAACAACAATTAGAGGACGTCTAACTTGTTTCTGCAGCATGTGCCGTGTGATGTGATATGGCCAAAAGGATGTGATGAATGATATATGTGATGTATGAGATTGATCATGTTCTTGTAATAGGAATAACGACTTGCATGTCTATGAGTATGACAACCGGCAGGAGCCATAGGAGTTGTCTTTATTTATTTATGACCTGCTTGTCAACATAAACGTCATGTAATTACTTTACTTTATTGCTAAAGCATTAGCCATAGTAGTAGAAGTAATAGATGACGAGACAACTTCAAGAAGACACGATGATGGAGATCATGATGATGGAGATCATGGTGTCATGCCGGTGACAACAATGATCATGAAGCCCCAAAGATGGAGATCAAAAGGAGCAAATGATATTGGCCATATCATGTCACTATTTGATTGCATGTGATGTTTATCATGTTTTACATCTTATTTGCTTAGAACCATGGTAGCTTAAATAAGATGATCCCTCGTAATAATTTCAAGAAAGTGTTCCCCCTAAGTGTGCACCGTTGCGAAGGTTCGTTGTTTCGAAGCACCACGTGATGATCGGATGTGATAGATTCTAACGTTCGAATACAATGGGTGTAAGCCAGATTTACACACGCAATACACTTAGGTTGACTTGACGAGCCTAGCATGTACAGACATGGCCTCGGAACATGGAAGACCGAAAGGTTGAGCATGAGTCATATAGAAGATACGATCAACATGAAGATGTTCACCGATGTTGGCTAGTCCGTCTCACGTGATGATCGGACACGGCCTAGTTAACTCGGATCATGTTTCACTTGGATGACTGGAGGGATGTCTATCTGAGTGGGAGTTCATTGAATAATTTGATTAGATGAACTTAATTATCATGAACTTAGTCTAAAATCTTTACAATATGTCTTGTAGATCAAATGGCCCACGTTGTCCTCAATTTCAACGCGTTCCTAGAGAAAACCAAGCTGAAAGATGATGGCAGCAACTATACAAACTGGGTCCGGAACCTGAGGATCATCCTCATAGCTGCCAAGAAACATTATGTCCTAGAAGCACCGCTAGGTGACGCACCCATCCCAGAGAACCAAGACGTTATGAACGCTTGGTAGTCACGTGCTGATGATTACTCCCTCGTTCAGTGCGGCATGCTTTACAGCTTAGAACCAGGGCTCCAAAAGTGTTTTGAGAGACACGGAGCATATGAGATGTTCGAAGAGCTGAAAATGGTTTTCCAAGCTCATGCCCGGGTCGAGAGATATGAAGTCTCCGACAAGTTCTTCAGCTGTAAGATGGAGGAAAATAGTTCTATCAGTGAGCACATACTCAAAATGTCTGGGTTGCATAACCGCTTGACTCAGTTGGGAGTTAATCTCCCGGATGACGCGGTCATTGACAGAATCCTTCAGTCGCTTCCACCGAGCTACAAGAGCTTTGTGATGAACTTCAATATGCAGGGGATGGAAAAGACCATTCCTGAGGTATATTCAATGCTGAAATCAGCAGAGGTGGAAATCAAAAAGGAACATCAAGTGTTGATGGTAAATAAAACCACTAAGTTCAAGAAAGGCAAGGGTAAGAAGAACTTCAAGAAGGACGGCAAGGGAGTTGCCGCGCCCGGTAAGCAAGCTACCGGGAAGAAGCCAAAGAATGGACCCAAGCCCGAGACTGAGTGTTTTTATTGCAAGGGAAGTGGTCACTGGAAGCGGAACCGCCCCAAATACTTAGCGGACAAGAAGGCCGGCAACACTAAAGGTATATGTGATATACATGTAATTGATGTGTACCTTACCAGTACTCGTAGTAGCTCCTGGGTATTTGATACCGGTGCGATTGCTCACATTTGTAACTCAAAGCAGGAGCTGCGGAATAAGCGGAGACTGGCGAAGGACGAGGTGACGATGCGCGTCAGGAATGGTTCCAAGGTCGATGTGATCGCCGTCGGCATGCTGCCTCTACATTTACCTACGGGATTAGTTTTAAACCTCAATAATTGTTATTTAGTGCCAGCTTTGAGCATGAACATTGTATCAGGATCTCGTTTAATTCGAGATGGCTACTCATTTAAATCCGAGAATAATGGTTGTTCTATTTATATGAGAGATATGTTTTATGGTCATGCTCCGCTGGTGAATGGTTTATTCTTAATGAATCTCGAGCGTAATGTTACACATATTCATAGTGTGAATACCAAAAGATGTAAGGTTGATAATGATAGTCCCACATACTTGTGGCACTGCCGCCTTGGTCACATAGGTGTCAAACGCATGAAGAAGCTCCATGCCGATGGACTTTTGGAGTCTCTTGATTACGAATCATTTGACACGTGTGAACCATGCCTCATGGGTAAAATGACCAAGACTCCGTTCTCAGGAACAATGGAGCAAGCAACCAACTTATTGGAAATCATACATACTGATGTGTGCGGTCCAATGAGTGTTGAGGCTCGCGGTGGCTATCGTTATGTTCTCACCCTCACTGATGACTTGAGTAGATATGGGTATATCTACTTAATGAAACACAAGTCTAAGACCTTTGAAAAGTTCAAGGAATTTCAGAGTGAGGTTGAGAATCAACATGACAAGAAAATCAAGTTCTTGCGATCAGATCGTGGGGGAGAATACTTGAGTCATGAATTTGGCACACACTTAAGAAAATGTGGAATAGTTTCACAACTCACGCCGCCTGGAACACCTCAGTGTAATGGTGTGTCCGAACGTCGTAATCGCACTCTATTGGATATGGTGCGATCTATGATGTCTCTTACCGATTTACCGCTGTCATTTTGGGGCTATGCTTTAGAGACTGCCGCATTCACTTTAAATAGGGCTCCGTCGAAATCCATTGAGACGACACCGTATGAATTATGGTTTGGGAAGAAACCTAAGCTGTCGTTTCTAAAAGTTTGGGGATGCGATGCTTATGTCAAGAAACTTCAACCTGAAAAGCTCGAACCCAAATCGGAAAAATGCGTCTTCATAAGATACCCTAAAGAAACTATTGGGTATACCTTCTACCTCAGATCCGAAGGCAAGATCTTTGTTGCCAAGAATGGGTCCTTTATAGAGAAAGAGTTTCTCTCGAAAGAAATAAGTGGGAGGAAAGTAGAACTTGATGAAGTATTACCTCTTGAACCGGTAAGCAGCGCAGCTCAAGAAAATGTTCCTAAGGTGCGTGCACCAACTAGAGAGGAAGTTGATGATGATGATGATCATGAAACTTCAGATCAAGTTGCTACTAAACTTCGTAGGTCCACGAGGACACGTTCCGCACCAGAGTGGTACGACAACCCTGTCTTGGAAATCATGTTGTTAGACAACGGTGAACCTTCGAACTATGAAGAAGCGATGGCGGGCCCGGATTCCGACAAATGGCTGGAAGCCATGAAATCCAAGATAGGATCCATGTATGAAAACGAAGTATGGACTTTGACTGACTTGCCCGATGATCGGCGAGCCATAGAAAATAAATGGATCTTTAAGAAGAAGACAGACGCAGATGGTAATGTAACCATCTATAAAGCTCGGCTTGTCGCTAAGGGTTATCGACAAGTTCAAGGGGTTGACTACGATGAGACTTTTTCACTCGTAGCGAAGCTGAAGTCCGTCTGAATCATGTTAGCAATTGCCGCATTCTATGATTATGAGATATGGCAAATGGACGTCAAAACGGCATTCCTTAATGGTTTACTTAAGGAAGAATTGTATATGATGTAGCCGGAAGGTTTTGTCGATCCTAAGAATGCTAACAAGGTGTGCAAGCTCCAACGCTCGATTTATGGGCTGGTGCAAGCATCTCGGAGTTGGAACATTCGTTTTGATGAGATGATCAAGGTGTTTGGGTTTACGCAGACTTATGGAGAAGCCTGCATTTACAAGAAAGTGAGTGGGAGCTCTATAGCATTTCTCATATTCTATGTGGATGACATACTGTTGATGGGAAATGATATAGAATTCTTGGAAAGCACAAAGGCCTACTTGAACAAGTGTTTTTCAATGAAGGATCTTGGAGAAGTTGCTTACATATTAGGCATCAAGATCTATAGAGATAGATCGAGACGCCTCATTGGTCTTTCACAGAGTACGTACCTTGACAAGATATTGAAGAAGTTCAAAATGGATCAGTCAAAGAAGGGGTTCTTGCCTGTATTGCAAGGTACAAGATTGAGCACGACTCAATGCCCGACCACGGCAGAAGATAGAGAAAAGATGAGTGTCGTCCCCTATGCCTCGGCCATAGGGTCTATCATGTATGCTATGTTGTGTACCAGACCTGATGTAAACCTTGCCGTAAGTTTGGTAGGAAGGTACCAAAGTAATCCCGGCATGGAATGCTGGACAACGGTCAAGAATATCCTGAAGTACCTGAAAAGGACTAAGGATATGTTTCTCGTTTATGGAGGTGACGAAGAGCTCGTCGTAAAGGGTTATGTCGATGCTAGCTTCGACACAGATCTGGATGACTCTAAGTCACAAACCGAATACGTGTATATTTTGAATGGTGGGGCAGTAAGCTGGTGCAGTTGCAAGCAGAGCGTTGTGGCGGGATCTACATGTGAAGCGGAGTACATGGCAGCCTCGGAGGCAGCACAAGAAGCAGTCTGGGTGAAGGAGTTCATTACCGACCTAGTAGTCATACCCAATGCGTCGGGCCCGATGACTCTCTTCTGTGACAACACTGGAGCTATTGCCCTTGCTAAGGAGCCCAGGTTTCACAGGAAGACCAGGCATATCAAGCGTCGCTTCAACTCCATTCGTGAAAGTGTTCAAAATGGAGACATACAGATTTGTAAAGTACATACGGACCTGAATGTGGCAGATCCGTTGACTAAACCTCTCCCTAGAGCAAAACATGATCAACACCAGAACTGCATGGGTGTTCGATTCATCACAATGTAACTAGATAATTGACTCTAGTGCAAGTGGGAGACTGTTGGAAATATGCCCTAGAGGCAATAATAAAATGGTTATTATTATATTTCTTTGTTCACGATAATTGTCTATTGTTCATGCTATAATTGTGTTATCCGGAAATCGTAATACATGTGTGAATACATAGACCACGACACGTCCCTAGTGAGCCTCTAGTTGACTAGCTCGTTGATCAAAAGATAGTCATGGTTTCCTGACTATGGACATTGGATGTCGTTGATAACGGGATCACATCATTAGGAGAATGATGTGATGGACAAGACCCAATCCTAAGCATAGCTCAAAGATCATGCAGTTCGTTTGCTGTAGCTTTTCCGAATGTCAAGTATCATTTCCTTAGACCATGAGATTGTGCAACTCCCGGATACCGTAGGAGTGCTTTGGGTGTGCTAAACGTCACAACATAACTGGGTGGCTATAAAGGTACACTACAGGTATCTCTGAAAGTGTCTGTTGGGTTGGCACGAATCGAGACTGGGATTTGTCACTCCGCATGACGGAGAGGTATCTCTAGGCCCACTCGGTAATGCATCATCATAATGAGCTCAATGCAACCAAGTGGTTGATCACGGGATCATGCATTACGGTACGAGTAAAGTGACTTGTCGGTAACGAGATTGAACGAGGTATTGGGATACCGACGATCGAGTCTTGGGCAAGTAACGTACCGATTGACAAAGGGAATTGTATACGGATTGATTGAATCCTCGACATTGTGGTTCATCCGATGAGATCATCGTGGAGCATGTGGGAGCCAACATGGGTATCCAGATCCCGCTGTTGGTTATTGACCGGAGAGGCGTCTCGGTCATGTCTGCATGTCTCCCGAACCCGTAGGGTCTACACACTTAAGGTTCGGTGACGCTATGGTTGTAGAGATATTAGTATGCAGTAACCCGAAAGTTGTTCGGAGTCCCGGATGAGATCCCGGACGTCACGAGGAGTTCCGGAATGGTCCGGAGGTAAAGATTTATATATAGGAAGTCCAGTTTCGGCCATCGGGAAGGTTTCGGGGGTCGCCGGTATTGTACCAGGACCACCGGAAGGGTTCCGGGGGTCCACCGGGTGGGGCCACCTATCCCGGAGGGCCCCATGGGCTGAAGTGGGAGGGGACCAGCCCCTGGTGGGCTGGTGCGCCCCCCTTGGGCCTCCCCTGTGCCTAGGGTTGGGAAATCCTAGGGGTGGGGGCGCCCCCCACTTGTCTTGGGGGGGAAGCCACCCCTTGGCCGCCGCCCCCTTGGAGATTGCATCTCCTAGGGCTGGCGCCCCCAAGGCCCCTATATAAAGAGGGGGGGAGGGAGGGCAGCCGCACCCTTGCTCTTAGCGCCTCCCTCTCCCTCCGTAACACCTCTCCTCCCCGCTTGCGCTTGGCGAAGCCCTGTCGGGATCCTGCTGCATCCACCACCACGCCGTCGTGCTGCTGGATCTTCATCAACCTCTCCTTCCCCCTTGCTGGATCAAGAAGGAGGAGACGTCTTCCCAACCGTACGTGTGTTGAACGCGGAGGTGCTGTCCGTTCGGCACTTGGTCATCGGTGATTTGGATCATGACGAGTACGACTCCATCAACCCCATTCTCTTGAACGCTTCCGCGCGCGATCTACAAGGGTATGTAGATGCACTCCTCTCTCCCTCGTTGCTAGATGACTCCATAGATTGATCTTGGTGATGCGTAGAAAATTTTAAAATTCTGCTACGTTCCCCAACACCATGGCCATCCCTGCCGCCCCCTTCCTCCTTGTAAAAGGTGTGGTGGCTGCCACCGTCGGAGTGACAAGTGGCAGGAAGTGGCCGCCGGGTGGCCACCGGCGGTGGGCACCTACGAGCCGACTAGGAGAGAAGAGGATCGGGCCTTTGTTGTCTGATTTTGATGTCGGTATGCCTCCGACGAGGATCAGTTGACGCTCTAAGACCTTTGTGAGTATTGATTTGAGGGAAATCCACCGATCCACACTAAAATCAATAAGAACAAGCGATTTGGGAAGAAATCAAGGCTTTCGATTAAGGAACTCACTCACAGATACCCTATCTTACAAGGAAGGTAGCTAACTCTACTCTAGATAGGGGAATAGTGAATTGCAGCTTAGGTTTTCCCGAATGGGGTCAAGCTATAAGTAGCCGAACCAGAATTACGTCGGTAAAACAACGCGCGGTAATAAACAGTGACTTTGTTTAAACAGAAAGGTAACCGACGGCGAGGTCCATCAGAGACGTAGAATTCCACTTGTGAGTCATTCGACGATCTGAGCCGTACATTGGCTGAAACATTCTCTTCAGCCATTCGACAGTGGTTTTAGCCTTGGGTGTCTCTATGATTTGGGTCCTGACGTTGTGTTTGCTCCGATGAGTGCAGTTTTAGGGTATGTACAATTGTTCTATCTTAGCAATGCCATGTAGGATAAATGATGAGGTGGAGGAGAGAGAAATCATAAGAAAATGTTTGTCTTCTCTTATTGAAGAGAAGACAAGATGTGATCTCTTAGCACATATACATATCACCCTGTTTTTAGGAATAACTAGTTATTGGAGATAAGGCTAAGAAATGACCCGTTGTAGACATATTTTTTTGTCATATCTAAATTACATTGTAAGACTTAAATAAGAGTGTCTTATCAACCATTGTACATGCCCTAAGCATTTGAAACATCTTCTTCTTAAGTCAAAAAAAAGTCAACACGCAGCGTAGGAGCTTCGTGGAGAAGCAATCCTTCCCTCCCTCACTCCGGAGCCGTGTCCTCAACTCAAAGACGGACCTAATTTCCAGGGTGCCCGGCGCAAAAAATGAGGGACGAAGCAAACCCAGTTTCGTAGCCTTTTCCATCTCCCCTCCGACCGTTGCCCACCTTCCCCGTTAACTCCCCGCTCTCCTCGCCGCCGGTGACTGCTCCGTCACCGCAGCGCCCACCTCCACCTCCCCCTGCTCTTCGTCAAACCTGGTAAGCTTACAGCGATCGCGCCCCGCTGCCGCCCGAACAGCCCCTGCTCCCCACGCTCAGCCTCGGATCCAGATCCACGCCCTCCACGGCCACCAGCCCCCTGCTCCGCCGCTGCTCGGGACTGCTTCAGCGTCTACTCTAAAAACCTAGATCTCACAGCACCAACTTCTTTGTGCGTGGCTGCAGCTTCCTGGGATGGAGAATGGGGAGATCGAGGCCGCGGAGGATGGGCTGCCGGTGCCAGCGCCGCCCAACGGGCGACGCTACCGACCAGTGGGCTCGGACGACAGCGCCGTCATCCAGATGACCTCCATGGAGCCCAGCCCCGGCTCCACCTCCGTCACTGGCCATGGCGCCGTAACACCCCAGCCGCCTAGGTGATGCATACTTCGTCTCATATATGTGGGTTTCCTTAGCATTTTGTTTCTGTTTGATACACAATCAGAGTTCAAGGGTTTCGGGTTTAGTACGTGTTACACTTCTGCGAGAATCACCAGCTAGCATAGTTGCTGCGAATATCTGTGCATTGTCTTGACAGCGAGTTATTTAGCCAAACGAGGTGTTCAACTGGACAGTTTTATTCGGATGATAGTCTTCGTGAGCAGTACAGACACATGGGAACTACATACTGGCTGTGGACTGTTTGAGACTACAATCTTAGGCTTTTAATAGCCTTTTGGAGTTGCTTCCTTCATTTAGAGCCCAATGCATTATGAGCAGGGTTGTGAAATTCACATTAGTTCTGTTTGTTTGTAGACTGCCTTCAATGTGAGGCCATGACCTCGACTTTTGAAATTTGGTGATCATTTTATATATTGTAATCTACTCGGGTTTGATATATTTGAATGACTGTGCAGTAGGATTTTCCTTTTGGCATATGATATTTTGTGTGTACTCACATATTGATAATTGATGTCGAGCTTCTATTGGTATATATCCATGGTTTAGAGTTCTGTAGTTAGAATGTTAGTCAATGAGTGCCACACCTGTCACTACTTGAGCGGTTAATGTTTCCCTTTCAATATCAGTTCTTGTTATTGATCTTTGTAGTTTGCTTGGGATATTACTTGACACTACTTTACTTATTTGCATCATGCATATATATTCCTTTCTTGTACCTACTGGCTTCCCTTCTCGATTTTATATTTTGATTTGCATATTCCATGACACATTATCAGGCATAATTTCTGCAGATTTCATTCCATCCGTTTCTTTGAATGGTCATTGTAATTAGCAAGATGATTTAGATGACACAAACTGTCAAGTTGCGAATTTATGAACTCAACAAGCTTTCTTTTATGTATACCATAGGAACCTTAAGCCTGGTGGTGCTAATCTAACTATTGATCCAAGCATGCAAGGAGGTTCTGGTGATCATGCTACATCCAGTGGATCTCAAAGGGATTCAAAGCTAGAGCTTTTTGGGTTTGATTCACTTGTAAATATTTTGGGCCTCAAGAGGTACTGTCCATCTTTGTGTTATTTTATTTAGTTTGTCTGAAAACTTGAGATATATCTCCTTCTATTAAGCACACATAGTTTTGATTAATATATTAAGCATGTGCTCTCCAAAGAAATAGCTTGAACTAGTTATTTTACTTTATGACATAAGTATCTGATCGAATCTGAACAGCATGACAGGAGAAGAGGTCCCAGCTCCTTCGAGTCCTAGGGAGGGAGAGGATGTAGCAATTACCATTGGACGGCCGAAGGTTGTCTCCAGTTCCAAAATTTAGGATGAATTCCATCTGTTTGATACTTCATCACACTTTTCCTAGTTAAACGTGAATAACTACGAGTTACTATATTTGGATTTAGTTAACAGGAAAGAGTAGTGCTTGGGCTCAATTATTTGCTGATACTGTCACCTATCGTGTTTGACGGTTTGCTACATCTCTAAATATATTTAGTCAACAATAGTTGCTGATTTGTACATTTGCGTTTTCATGCCGGATCTCCAAAGTTTCTTCACTGTTTCATTGATTTTCATCGACCTGTTTGTTTCTGTTTATTTGGTTTATGTCATTTGGATATATGGATAGTTAGAAAAACTGTATTACTTATTCCATTGCTTTCATTTGGTTAGCAGGAAGCTGGACCTAAGTTTGGTACAATGATGGGTGTCTTTGTACCATGCTTGCAGAATATCTTGGGGATCATTTATTATATCCGTTTTACCTGGTTAGTATTGCCATTATGTGCACTTGTTTTTGCTACTGCATGTCAGCGTTTTGATCTTATTTGTTTTTTTGCAAAATAAATTTGCTATGCTGCCATGCTGGTCACCGTGTTATCATTCTCTGGCAGAGGGCCACCTGTAATATTTCAATTCCTAGTTGTATGAGATTTTCCCATGGTAGAAGTAGAACCAAGTAAGAGTAACTGCAAAGTCTGTAAAGGTATTGTTATCCAGTGTGGGCACATTTGACTAATCTTGCAATATTAATGCCTTTCGTACTGGACACTTTTATACCCTTGTTGGAAGTGGTATTTCAGAAAATGTGATGCATGTACACCTTTTTCAGCTAAAAATTTCTTTTTGGGTTATTCAACTCTGGCTAATATTTTTTTTCCCTTTCTGTAGGATTGTAGGCATGGCAGGCATATGGCAGTCGCTTGTTTTAGTCTCATTCTGTGGTGCTTGTACATTTTTAACCGGCTTATCATTAAGTGCCATTGCAACAAATGGGGCAATGAAGGTATGCTGGACATTTTGCTACTGGTGGTGAGTTCATGTAATAGGGTTGATACCTGATATGCCTTAGTTTTGCTGGTCTATTGTCTTGATTTCGTTTGTTGAACCTGGTGCGTGATATGGTTAAATTCGACGATCTAGATTTATTGCTGGGAATACAGAATACTTCTAGAACTTTCTTGATGTGTGATGCTGCTACCTTGATAAACTTAAATGTGTACGTTAGCTGATGTGCATTTTGTATGATCCATAGGGTGGTGGACCATATTATCTCATTGGCCGTGCGCTTGGTCCTGAAGTTGGAGTTAGTATTGGATTGTGTTTCTTTCTTGGAAATGCGGTTGCTGGGTCCATGTAAGTATACACCGCAATAGCCAAGCACTAGTTTGCCTTTCAAATTTCATTTATCTTTGTTTGCTTGTGGACCGAGTTATGAGGATATTATTATTTCTGCATCTGCTGCTTGGAAGCTGGCATCATATTAGTTCTTCAAGTTAGTATGAGATGAGTGGAATGGTTTATAGTAGAATACGAAGTAGTGAAATTGAAGGGTTTTGTGCTATATTTTGATGTTTGTTGGCCTTGACTGCTACTAATGAATGATTGGTTTGCAGAGGTTCCAAAGGTTGGTTATTTATAAAGTAATGTACACTTAAACCATTATGCTCGAAAGAAAAATGTCTGGATTGTCAATAATGATAGAACACAGCTGAATTAGTAATATAAACTCTTAGCTCTTTGTCCCATTGGAATTTCAGATGATTCAATTTTTAATTTGTTTTGTTAGTTTGATTGACATGTATTCATGCTAACTTACCACTCATTTCAGGTATGTTCTGGGTGCTGTAGAAACCTTTTTGGATGCCATTCCTTCTGCAGGATTGTTTCAAGGTAATTTACAAGTGATACTAGTCAGTAAGTTCTTTTGTATTTGTGATTGCCGAGTCGAAATGTTGAATTATGTACAAGTGACTCCTGTACTTCAAACTTTTATTAGGGCGTAGAGAATGCCCGCATTTTATTTTATTTGCATTGCTAACTTGGTTCATGTTTTGTGAGAAATTGAGAAAAGGAAGTAGAGCCACACTACACAATACTTACTTTTTTCTTAACTTGTAATGTCAATTTCGATTTCTATTTGACTAACTCATAGTTTTTTAATAATGCAGAGAGTGTAACAGTGGTGAACAATACATTATTAAACGGTACAGCAACAGCTGGCACGGCAACTATATCGACACCCAGCTTGCATGACCTTCAAGTATATGGTGTTATTGTGACCATACTGCTCTGTTTTATTGTATTCGGTGGTGTCAAAATCATCAACAAGGTTGCACCTGCCTTCTTAATACCAGTACTCTTTTCACTGTTGTGCATATATCTTGGTGTCTTCATTGCACCAAGACACAATGCTCCAAGTAAGTACCATGTGGCCTATATTTTGGATAATCATCATTATGCATTTATGCATTCAATTGTAATGCTGGCTTTCCTACTTAGAGGGGATCACTGGGTTGAGTCTAACCTCACTCAGAGACAACTGGGGTTCAGAATATCAACGTACAAACAATGCAGGAGTTCCTGATCCAAATGGTTCTATATATTGGGATTTCAAGTAAGCTTCTAACATCTCTAAAAACATGAAAATTCTCTGTCATTCCATGTATATCTATGTTGAATCTCAAGCATACTCTAGTCATTGTACACAATTTTCACTTGACCCTATGAACTTGTACAATCATGGCGACAACCTACTCCCATTATATGTTAATAGGGTCCTTACATGCATGTTCATTCTTTAGTCAGAATTGCAATGTGCCCTGAAGTTTATAGAGTAGATTACACTTTGTACCAGGTTTTGCAAGAGTTTTCACTTTGCACTAGGTCTGCATAATAATGTTGCAATTTGCATCAGGTTTTGTAGAATTTTTTTGATGATAATTCATGCATGTATATTATGGGGCGAAATATATACTTAGAGATTTCAGTTAAAAATATTATTGTGCCGGACCCAATGCAATTTCTTTTTTGGCGAAATCTGGTGCAAAGTGAAATAAGTGGCAATCTACCTGGTGCAAAGTGCGATTTAGTCATATAAACGTTTCATTTAAGTTATTAAACTTCCAGGATATTTGATTGGCTGCAAGTTGGTCTAACTGACCGAATTACTTGATATCAACCGCAACTTCTGTTAACAGGGGTCACATGGTAAACATACATAATTTGTCCCATCCGTAAACACATAACCTGATGGGTGCATTAACATGGACTGTAATACCATTATTGAACCTAGTTCAGACAAACCCAAGCAGCAAATTTCATATCTATTTGATGGGATTGTCTCTAGCCAGAGAAAGGGCATCAGTATCTCTGCCCATCTTTGATGGAACAATGAAACCAACCCTCCACATCAGAAACCTCCGTTAACTCACAGCTTTTGGTACTACTCCCTCCGTTTCTAAATATAAGCCTTTTAGTGACTTAATACGGGCTACATATGGATGTATGTAGACGTATTTTAGAGTGTAGATTCACTCATTTTGCTCCATACGTAGTCTGCATTGGAATCTCTAAAAAACATTATATTTAGGAACGGAGGGAGTATTTGACCAAGGACGACAAGTTTAGGGACTATCCAGACTTATAAGGGCCTATGTAAAACTTCTGTATGAGTTTAGGGACCTGTTGTCTAGCCTTGCGAGACTGAAGGCTGGAGATGAATCAAACTCTATTATTGAATTCATGCAAAAAAAAAACTCTATTATTGGAAACAAAGTTTACGGGCCTGCAAGACTTCTTTGTCTGTGCAAATGCAACTTGCTGACACATTTTTGTATACTTTTCAGTGCTTTGGTAGGTCTCTTTTTCCCAGCAGTCACTGGAATTATGGCTGGCTCAAATCGATCTGCTTCACTGAAAGATACACAACGTTCAATACCAATTGGAACATTATCTGCAACTCTCACAACAACTGCTATGTACTTGTTTTCTGTGCTGCTGTTTGGAGCCTTGTCCACAAGAGAAGAGCTTCTAACTGATAGGTACGTGCTTTTCAGTGCTGAAAGTTATCATTGATCCCACTTTAGAATTTAGGTAATGTGTTCTCTAGGGCATGGAATATTTTGTATGCTAGAGTTCTGCTTTTCTACTGTCGTCAGAGTGTGGTTATTTGCTATATTAGTAGAGAAAATCTCACTGCCACAGCTGTTCTTCTGGCTGTTATGGGCATCGGGCACATAAAGTTCTTCTGGGTAGGTCCTGTTTGAGGGCACAAACCCCATGCTTTCAGTCAGAACGATTTTTGTTTCTTTTTTTTCCATCTTTAGCTAACAAGAAAGTTCTGTCGACTAATCTACTTTACACGGTCAATATTCATGCTTTATATACAACACACATAGTTGTTGAATCTGTTTTTGTCTATATTCTTTTATCGAACAACTACGTTCTGATAGCATGGCTGTAGGCTGCAGTTCTGTCTTAAGTCCCATCAGCTGCTACGTTACTGAGTTATTGTGTGGTTAGCTCATAAACATCCTTAATACTTGCAGGCTTCTTACTGCTACAGTGGCATGGCCTGCTCCAGTAGTGATTTACATTGGTATTATCCTGTCCACTTTAGGTGCAGCACTGCAGAGTTTGACAGGGGCTCCAAGGTTACTAGCAGCAATAGCAAATGATGACATCCTTCCAGTCCTTAATTACTTTAAGGTTTCTGAAGGAGCCGAACCTCACGCAGCAACTTTATTCACAGCATTAATCTGTATTGGATGTGTGATTATTGGGAACTTGGATCTGATTACACCCACTATCACTATGTTCTTTCTGTTGTGCTATGCTGGTGTGAACTTGTCGTGCTTTCTGCTTGACTTACTTGATGCTCCTAGTTGGCGCCCTCGATGGAAACTTCACCACTGGAGTCTTTCACTTGTTGGTGCATTACTTTGCGTTGGTACGCCATTTGACTCTTCACTGTTTTATTTCGTCATCCATGACATTCATCCTGAGCTGCCTGTAATACTTTTACTGAATGCTATTTTATATACTTGAAAATGTATACTGACTTAGGCATTATTGTGAATTTTGACTTAAGAGTTCTATTCACATGTATGATTTTCAATCCAATTTGCTTACCTCATATTTCTTGTGGTCCACAGCTAGTTAAAATGCACCCTCATGTTGTGTTTATAGTTGTGCTTTCCACTTAATAATCTTTCTCTCAAATTTCAGTCATCATGTTTTTGATCTCTTGGTCTTTCACTGTTATCTCCCTTGCCCTTGCAAGCCTCATCTATTACTATGTGAGCTTAAAAGGGAAGGCTGGAGATTGGGGAGATGGGTTCAAGAGTGCATATTTTCAGTTGGCATTGCGGAGTCTCAGGTCGCTAGGAGGTATTACTTTCTGCATGACAAAGAGTAATCTATGCAAACTCATTATTCTAACACTCACCCCACTGTTCTTCTCACAGCAAACCAAGTTCATCCTAAGAATTGGTACCCCATTCCTCTGATATTATGCCGCCCTTGGGGTAAACTTCCAGAAAATGTCCCTTGTCATCCAAAACTTGCTGATTTCGCCAATTGTATGAAGAAGAAGGGCCGTGGTATGTCAATATTTGTCTCGACAATTGACGGTGATTATCATGAACTGGCTGAGGATGCTAAGACTGCCTGTCATCAGCTGGAGGCCTACATTGAGTACAAACGTTGTGAGGGTGTTGCAGAGATAATTGTAGCACCTTCAATGTCTGAGGGCTTCCGTAGCATTGTTCAGACGATGGGCCTTGGTAATTTGAAGCCGAATATTGTTGTGGTGCGGTACCCTGAGATTTGGCGCCGTGAGAATCTGACAGAGATACCATCAACCTTTGTCAGTATAATAAATGATTGCATCACTGCTAACAAGGCAGTTGTTATTGTGAAGGGTCTTGATGAGTGGCCTAATGAGTTCCAGAGACAGTATGGTACTATTGACCTCTACTGGATTGTGAGAGATGGAGGATTGATGCTTCTTCTGTCCCAGCTCCTGCTCACAAAAGCGACCTTCGAAAGCTGCAAGATCCAAGTCTTCTGCATAGCGGAAGAGGACACTGATGCTGAAGAGCTAAAGACTGATGTCAAAAAGTTCTTGTACGATCTTAGGATGCACGCCGAGGTCATTGTTGTGACCATGAAGTCATGGGAATCTCATGTGGAGAGCAGTAGCAGTGGTGCTCAGCCAGATGATTCCCAAGAGGCTTACGCAAGTGCACAGCGCAGGATCAGCACATACCTTTCTGAGATGAAGGAAACCACACAAAGAGAAGGACGGCCGCAAATGGTGGATGGGAAGCAAGTTGTTGTGAACGAGCAAAAGGTCGATAAATTCCTCTATACAATGTTGAAGTTGAACTCGACGATACTCAGGTACTCCAGGATGGCAGCTGTGGTGCTAGTGAGCCTCCCTCCGCCACCGCTGAATCACCCTGCATACTTCTACATGGAGTACATGGATCTGCTTGTAGAGAACGTCCCACGCATGTTGATAGTTAGGGGATACAGAAGAGATGTTGTCACGTTTTTTACCTGATCAAATACATACAGTCTGAGCTCCATTCAGTTGTTGTGCCATTGTAGCAGAATGGATACACAGATGTGTGCAGATTCCACTGCTGAAGTTGGAAGCCCTCACCTTGATGGCTACCTTAGATGGGATGCACTGGGTTTGTTATTGCCATATTAGGTACGTAAACTATAGTATCTTCATTCCTTTCCTGGACACAACATAAGGTCATTACAAATTTTGTAGCCCCATTCTCCAAATCAATTGTAGAAACTTCCATTTTTTTTCACCGAAACAGTAGCAATAGTGTCCCTGTTTTTGCTATTTTCCGTGATCTGTATACGGCTGAGAGACTGCAACCAGTTGTTGGAAGGAGCAATACCGGTGCTATAATTAGAGAATATTCTGTTAACGCTCGATGTTGATGCATCTGTGGATCGTCGGCTGATATGATACGTGGTTGGTTTAACATGACTTGTGTTGATATACTGTCAAGTCTCACCATGCTGTAGCCCTTTGTGCACAGGTGTCACTACTGAGTATTTTGTTGGTATACATGGGATTTTCCCCCTCTTCAGTTATTACACGTATTTTCTGTGGTACTGCGATATGATCCCATCACGAATATCTCCTTTTACAGTTGTTACTGGTCTAAATGTCTAGGCCTAGCCATGGTCCAGATGATACATTGTTCTGCTATTTAATTTGATCTGGAGGCATTATGACAGTGTTGACATTGCTTATCAGAGTGACGCTCAGTTTCCCAGCCATACGCCTACTAGCTAGACGATTATATGCTTTTAAGTTCTTCATTCTGTTCTTTTTTCAACATTTGATCTTGCGGTTTATGGATTGCAAGCGTTAAAATAGCCACCCTCACAAATCTTCCTTACTCTACATATTATCTGCAAAAAATAGTGGAATGTTTGAATGGAAGTTGGACTCTCAAGATGAAAACCGTCGCTGGATTGACAAAAAAAGAAGAGTTGACAGTCGCTGGATTGATTTGTCGTACAAGGATCGGTCCATAATTATCGTGTGTGGAGCAGTTCTTTCGTATACAAAACGAACACAAAGCATCATATGTGGAGTTGGGGTAATTCCCGCAGTACCAAGCATTGACAAAAGTGCAGTTGACGACCAAATGGTGGTTTGTCACACTCTTGGCACAAAAATGTAACAAAGGTGTAACTAGATTCTTAACTTCATCAGCCAATTTGAGTACAGCTAAAGTGAGAAAGTGATAACCAACGGAGCAACCAATTAAGGGAGTGCAGTCAGGTTTCAGTACCTGAAAATTTCATCTACGACTCAGACACTATTAACAACCACTGGATCTTCATCCAACGATCAAAAATAGATCACATATTGTTCATCTTCCTCTTGCAGCCACCCCTCCAACCCAGCCCTAGCTGTCTGCATCGGGCTTTGCCGTGCGCCGCCTCGCCCTCCCCTCAACCTCCCCGGTAATCTCTCTAAGCCCCACCCCAATGAACAGCTCCAACTACGACCCTCCCAACCCCTCCCCCCCTCCCCCCTCCCAACCCGCACTCATGAAGTTTCAAACTCTCTCCCGGCAACTATCGCCGACTCCTGCTTATCCACGGCTTGGCCTTGGCGTGGCCGCCGCTCCTCATGTTGTCTTCGCCTTCGGCCTCGCACATAGCGGAAAGTGAATGACACCAAAAAAATCAAGTACTTGATGTTTAGCAAACCCAAACAATTAATGTCCACTCGTATTCATATGGAAAATGAAAACCATGCATTTCTCATATAGACATTTCATGTTCCAGATGGGCGCTATTTGTAAACATCTTTGATAGTGTACAACATCAACGATCAGATATTAATCATACATCCAGAGCACACATATACTCCTGAGAAGTCGATTTTCATGTGTTTACTTGCCGGGCACAAAGTTGGTGGCGAAGGCCCACGCGTTGTTGTTGACGGGGTCGGCGAGGTGGTCAGCGAGGTTCTCAAGCGGACCCTTACCGGTGACGATGGCCTGCACAAAGTATCCAAACATGGAGAACATTGCAAGGCGGCCGTTCTTGATCTCCTTCACCTTGAGCTCGGCAAACGCCTCTGGATCGTCAGCTAGGCCAAGGGGGTCGAAGCTGCCACCGGGGTAGAGTGGGTCGACGATCTCTCCGAGCGGGCCACCAGCAACGCGGTACCCCTCGACAGCGCCCATGAGCACGACCTGGCAAGCCCAGATGGCAAGGATGCTCTGAGCGTGGACCAAGCTAGGGTTACCGAGGTAGTCGAGGCCGCCCTCGCTGAAGATCTGGGAGCCGGCCTTGAACCAGACGGCCTCGCCGAACTTGACGCCGTTGCGGGCGAGCAGCTCGGGGAAGACGCAGCCGAGCGCGCCGAGCATGGCCCAGCGGCAGTGGATCACCTCGAGCTCGCGGTTCTTGGCGAAGGTCTCCGGGTCGGCGGAGAGGCCCGCGGTGTCCCACCCGTAGTCGCCCGGGAACTCGCCGCTGAGGTAGCTCGGGGGCTCGCCAGAGAGCGGGCCGAGGTAGAGCACGCGGTCGGGGCCGTACCAGGGGCTGTTGGAGGCGGCGGCCTTGGGCGCGGCCTTGCGCATGGTGACGCGGCCGCCGCCGAGCGCGTACGAGGCTCCGGCGAGCTTGATCGCGGGGGAGGAGAGCGCCATTGTGGTGGAGGCCGCCATTGCTGCCGGATGGAACAGAGCAAGCTGCTGATGTGCGGCTGCCGCTGCTACTGATGGCTGCGTGAGGAAGAGAGGGGCAAGGGAGGGAGGTTAAATACCAGGCAGCGCGCGCCAATGGAGTGAGGGAGGGGGCCACGTCCTTATCTCGGAAATCACGGTCTGCGGCGCGATTGGCCCGCGGGCTGGAGTAGGGTGGATGGGGCGGCTGTTGTGGCGCGCGGGGGGCCGGACACCTGGACCCGGACGACCTGAAACGGCCTTCTCTACGGCTAGGACGATCGGCGCGCATGTGGCCGAGGAATGTCGTCGAGTTGCATTCATGACTCCCTCCCCGCCAGGAAGAAGCACATCCAAAACTAGAATACATTCATTTTTCCAGTAACATGCACCCTGGATTGTAGGCTAGTTGTGGTGAGATTTTGGCATATTACAGCACCAAAACACTTCACCAGAAACCGAGCACGGTAGTAAACAGAGTTGAGAACACAGGCATATACAGATTATGCATGACGTGGTATTAATTAGGACATGGATGCTCTGCTGAATCATATACATTACAGCTGTACTAGCTAGCTAGGTGTCACTTACACAAATACAATACGGCTAAGGCAGGCTGATTAATCAATTAGCTTTTGGGCCTGAGTTAGCGGCAGGCACAACACAGGGTCCTTCCAGACGCAGGTAGTCGTACATGACCCCCTGGAACGGGCTCTGGTTCCTGGGCTGCTTCAGATAGATGGTGTTGATCCCTCGGACAAGCCAGGCTCCACTCACACCCACGTTGAAGAGCCAGTAGAGGCCATGGATCCCGTGCCTCGCGATCGCGTTGTCGCGCCCGATGAGCCCCGTGGTGAAGTGAGGCACAGCCCGTGCCTCGTCGTTGAAACGGACCTGGAAATGCATGCAACAGGATGGCGATGATGACCATGATAAGAAAGAGAACCAACATGAGCATCAGCGAACGAAACGTTGGGGTTGGTTCTGAAAATTCAATTCAGAAACCTGCAGTTCAGCGTTGGCTGAAGACGCGAGCGCCACCCGGAACTTGTACGTGCTGTTGGGAGGGACGGCGTCGAGGCTGAACCTTATCTGCCATGTGGTGGGCTGGTACGTATCCCCATCACTTCTTCTGCAGTTCAGTTGAGACAGGCACGGATCAGGCAAGATGTTAGTGCAAAAACACTTGTATGATATCCCTTTTTTAGGGTAGTTGTATGATATCTGAGTGAGCCAACAACAGACAGACATCACCTGGTAACTTGAGCGTAGAACCAATCAGTGCTGTAGTTGCTTTCGCCGATGGTGTACACCAGATCACGGTCCGGATACAGCTCTGCGTATCTCTCCCAAAGCCCATACTGCCTGAACCTGTATGTAACACCGTATGATTAGAAACAGCTGCATGATTAACTGCTGGACGCAAAGGTTTCTTTCACCTGTCAGGATGATTGATGAAGAGTCTGTTGACATAGTTGGGGTTGGGGTCTGGAACGTAGAACTCGGCAGCAGACCTATCGGGTATTCCGATCTCCCACATGGTAGGGCCGTCTCTCGGTGGCTCGAACACGAGGTCACCCAGATAGATATCGTCCCCTGAACACCATTGCTCAGCAATTTCTTGTCAGGACACCAGTCATTCAAGTTAGAGGCAGGCTGCAACTAGTACTAAGCCAGGCTAACCTGAAGAAATTGTTAGTGTGGCGTCGAATCTGTAGTCCCCGATGAAACCCGGAACCCACGCATATAGGTTGTAGTTTCCAGTTACAATGTTCTTTATGTAGAAGCTACCATCTGCATCTGCTTGACACCAGAATTGGTACCCCTGTAAGTCAGGGAAAAACTCCATTATCCACAATAATACAGGCCATATAAGCATGTCGTAACGCTATACTGTAGCTTATAAGCATGTGGTACGTACCTTGCACTCTCTTTGCCACGATCCAGCCTCTCCTGGTAATGCTAAGCCTACATAGGCTGATGCGGCATAAAGATCCTCATCCTCTATAATATACCTGATCATATATGTGGTAGTAAGATATGCATATGTATGGTGCTTGAACTAGATCTAGGGTAATTGAAAATTCAAATTACTGTGAACCTTATCTAGTCGTACATAACTGGGAGATTATGTACTACCTGTCTCTTACAAGCAATCTACCAGAGATACAACCTCTTTGCTCAGTCTTCTGGAAATCCTCTGAAAGTGCAAAATCATAGGGCCAGCTCTGTTTCTCCATCATCACCTGATTTTCCAAGGCAAACATTAAAGATGACATCAAGTGCCGACCGAGTTACTTATGTACTGCTCATAACAATATACAAAATATAAGTCACTCTGCCATAATTGCTGTCATTTGATAAATTATTATACTAACTTATGGAGTGCTCTCTTGTTGTGTGAAAATTGAATTGTACCCTAAAGTACTACTTATTTGCTGAACTATAATCACCTGAACTTTTGCATCCTCCCATAGTAGACTTGGGTCTGATCCGTCCTGACTGGAGTTAAGGTACATGAACACCGGTCCATGAACCTTTTTCCAATATTCTCCATTCGTGAACTTGGGCGAAAGGTCATCTCCAGCATAATGAGCGCTAAGAAACATCTAAGACCAGATAAAGAGACCTTTCAGAACTTGTTGCATATTAGTATCCAATAAAAATAAAAACAGTAAGGGCTTATTCGGTTTGGAGGATTTATACAGGATTTTTTCCTATGAGCATTAGTTTCATAGGAATAGAGGTGCTAGATTCCTAAGGATTGCGCCTATATTGGCCTAATTCCTACGGATTTTTAGCATTACGTGAGATCTCATGGAAAATTCTTAAGGATTCTTAGCATTAGGTGAGACCTCATGGAAAATTCCTAAGGATTGGAGTGCACATGACTTTTCATATTCCTATGATTTGAAGATCCTGTAAAAAGAATGAGCCCTAAAACAGGGTAAATGTTATTTTTGTTAAGGTCTGAACTTACAGCGAGCATAGTGGGCCCGACATGAGATGTCAAGTTCTGCTTCAGAGGTCCTCCAGTACGGAACTCGTCGCTGGGCGTGATTTGCCAGAAGCCAATCGGAGGATCAGATGACACCCATCCATGGACACTATTGTATCGGTCTTCACACGAGTATTGGTACTTGTCGTCGACCTTGACAGACATATGAGTAATGCAGAGGTTATTCAGAATGAAGTCAAATATTTATCATGGATAATCTTGTTGTGACTCTATTAGCTTACCTCCCCTCTGAGTTTAGGATTAATTGGGTCCACAAGCAGGACAGCCTCAGGGTATGCTAATTGCTGGCCGCGGGGAGGCAACCGGTCATCAGGCATCGGCATTATTCTCTGCCTGTTGTCAGCCATTGCCATGTACTGGAACCTGCAGTAAGTCCACCAACACATAGTTTCAGTGGGAAGAAAAAAATTAAGTGAAGAGCAAAAATTTCTTTCTTAAAGTTGGGAACGAACTTGTCTTTTCTAAGTTTGAAGGCCACTCTGGTCTCCCCAATGCCAAAATCAGGCCACCCTTCCTTGTGCTCATAGATTCCGTAGGTGTAGAATCCCGAGGAGCCGCGAAGCACGATGAACCTGTACTTGTACATACAGAGATGCTTGCTCAGCTAAACATGATTTTCCCCAGCTCCAAATTTATGCTTGTTCATCAGTCAGTCACCTCTTGTCGATGATGAGCGGAACAGCTTTCCCTTCCTGCGAAGGATCCCATGATCTGGTGAAGGAGACCTCAGCCTGGTTTTCATCATGATGTATGATGCGGAACTCTGTGCCTTTGATCCTGCGTGCAAGCGTTCACTTTCAACCTCCTTTCCGAAACAAAAAAACAAAACAAGAGAAGAAAATAGAAAAACAAAAGAGGGTAAATGAATGAAGTTGAGCTCCTCTTCTTACACATCAAATATTCCAGTTCGCTGTCCTGGTGAATTCCAAACAATGTCCCAGTACCTGACAGAAGATGAAAAGATGCATAGCTTAACTCACATCGCCTCGGATAGTAGTACAAGACAAATCGACAGATATAGCATAACCTATAAGCTGAAGCTCTAACTAGAAAGTATAGATGCAGAGTAAGATTGGTACCCTCGGTTGTCTTCTTTGTTAAGAATCTCCATAAGATTGTCCACACCGTTGTAGCGCACGCCAGTTACAATACCGTCGGGGTTGGACAGCGTCAGCTCGAATACGTCATTTTTAATTATAACCTGCACATACACAGCACACACGAAACATGCATGTTATTGTCGGCACGCGCCAACCCTATAAACATGGCCAGGAAGCACGAGGCACTTACGTATCTGCTGGCGACCTTGAGCTTAACACCGTCCATGGCGTCGCCGGCTTCCCCTTCCCGTGGAGGGCCCAAACAACAGCGCACCAGGCTCCTGCAGCTGGTCCAGGGAGACGAGGCAGCAGCATTACGTTTATATAGAAAAAAAACGGACTGAGTGGAGCTAGCGAAGCACAGCAAGCAAAGATTAATGGCGGCTCGGCAGTGCAGCCGTGGCCATGCATGCAGTGGAAGAAGCAGAAGTAGTACCTAAGTTTCGCCATGGTGTGAGAGGGCGACGGACCCCCTCCACTGATCGATCCTTGTGCGTGCCTGGAGAATAATGTGGTGTGTGGTGGCGATGTTTAGATGGATGGGCGGCCAATTATCCCTTGGTTTGGAAAGCAAGCATGCATGCGTGCGTGCGTGGAGTTGAAGCCAAGGAGGAGGGGGAGGAGGTGCGGCAATGGCGTGGTCCGCCCCGCCTCTCTTCAATTCGTTTGGGGGTTGTTGGCCGGTAACAGTTGGCTTGGCGGCTCTCTCAAGTGCGGCCGGCAGCCGAGGAGACGATGGAATATGTACCACATGTCCACAGCGGCCTGCAGCAACAGAGACATGCATGTCATTGTCAAAAGATGCCCACTAATCGATCATCCGTGTCTTTCGAGTAACGAGCATCGCGCGGCTCCTTTAACTAGTAGTATAATTTTTTCTTGCGAGAGAACTCGTTGAATTATTGTATAGCATTTGAAGCACGTAACGTGCCTAACCTAACCACAAGGCATATCTCACACTATCACGAAAAATGAAGTCGTTACAGTGGCCGGACGGTGAAGCGCGTACGTACTGATAGATGTGGACCGCCACGTCACGCTCAAACTGGAGATGGATGGACACCTCGCACGCACCGCCCAAGTCACAGCTTGCGGCCGTGAGATAGTAACAAATCAATGACTGAAGGAGCCAAGGAGGGTTTTCTTTCCTGAAACAACAGGAAGAAGAAGGCCATGCACCGACGCATGCATACAGCGTTGAGAAGTTGAGATGGGGCATGTACGGGCACTGCAACTGCAAGCAGTAGCGGAGAAACAGTGATCATGTGATCCGATTCCATCCAAGCATGCGTAGACTTTCCTTGAGCTGCTCCCGCTTACGGTAGAGACCGACCTGGGCTGGCCAATCCATGCAAGCCAAAAGCCTTGTGGCTTTGGAACTTGGGTAGGAAGTAGTAGGAGTAGATACAAGAGGCAAGGACAAGGACGAGCAAGAATCTCCCAGGAAGCTACAGGCGTCCTACATGGATAGCTAGATCACAGGAGAATAGTGTAGTGCTATCTTGGACATGGAGATTGTTGTAGAGGACTTTCCTTGTTTGGTTCAACCTCAATGGCAAAGCAATCCAGGCTGCTCTACAGATTGAAGGAGAAAATACTCGTCGGAGCTGAAATGTTTCATGGCTTGAGCGAGATGGGCGAGCGCGAGAGAGTAGCTTAGGATGCCTTTGGTAGCCTGCATCCAACCTAACTAGACCCGCTGGATGCAGTCTTTTTTTCGTGTTGAACTGTTTGCTTGTATGCAATCATGTTGAGCTTGCATCGCACGCTTTAAAACACTGTTTTGGTTGCATCACTAGAAACGCTCAAATCCACCGTTTTCAGGCCCGCTCCATGCACTAGATGGATCTGGCCAGCCATGCATGTACATGGTTAGCACGTATTTTTTTTAGAAAAGGAGGATGACCCCCGGCCTCTGCATATGGACGATGCATACGGCCACTTTATTAATTATTCTCACAAGACCTTACAAAGTAATACAACAGTAAGACTAAAGCCGCCGTCTAAACACCTCTATCCAACTGATGAAGGGGCGCAGATAGCCTGGGCCTAATACCAAACAGACATCGCAGCCAAACCTAACATCTAAGACCTGAGAACCCATCCAGGACGCCTACCGGGCATGGGTCTCAGCGGTCCGGCGTGCACTCAGATGCCGCCGCCGCCAACTACCACTGCTCCATCTTTAGAACTGTACTGATGCATCAACCTTGTTCGGTCTAGCTATCGTCGACACCACCACGGCGCCAAACGACGCCTCCTCCCTGCGCGCAAACAGCTGAGCACGTCGCGGTCGCCACTGATACACCTCAGCGCCATGCTGCCAGGTATCACCAGCCGACACATCTTAAAGTCCTTGGATGATCTGTCGTGCGTAGTACCTGCCGACCAGGCATGACAAAGCGTAGCACTTGTCGGTCAGGCATGACTTGATATCACCACCAAAGCTCCGTGCAAGACGAAGCCGCTCCACCTCCTGCCTCTGGCATCCAGCCACTACTAGGAAAAGGCTTACTAATGGCGCACCGGTTTTGCCTACTAATGGCGCACCACCGATGCACCATTAGTATCACGCCACTAGAATTTTTTACTAATGGCACATCATTGGTGCGCCATTAGTATCTGGTATGCTAATGGCGCACCAAGCAGTGCGCCATTAGTTTTGCCCATGGTGCGCCACTAGTGTCTGCTATACTAATGGCGCACCACATGGTAGTGCGCCATTAGTAACAATTTTTTTAATTTTTTTTTCTTAATCTCAGGTCACTATTTCACCTATGAGATATCCAACACATATATATACAACAAGCATCCATATAACAATCATAGCCAACACACAAGTTCCATCATATATACATACATAGCCAACACACAAGTTCCATCATATATACATACATAGCCAACACATAGTTCCATCGTTACATATTACAAAAGTTTCAGATTGTTCATCCAACACCGTTATCCATCAATTCACAAAAGTTTCACATTGATACAAAATAAAAACACAAATAGAAAAGAAGCACTCCATCCATGCAAGCTTCCGTGAATTAAATCAAATCTGCAAAATGATAAACAAGAAGTTAGAAGAAGAAAAAGAAGAAGACTAGAAGAATACTAGAAGAAGAAGAATAAGAAGAATTTTGGAAAAGAAGAAGAATAAGAAGAAGACTATAAGCTTATTATGTAAACTTGATCATTTTGTGCTAACATAAGTTATTTTGGAGCTAACCTATAGGAAACTAAGCATATAAGCTCTAAGTTAGTATATTAGAGCCAACTTAGGTAAAATGAAGCTAACCTATGTCATTTTGGAAAAGAAGAAGAATAAGAAAAAGACTATAAGCTTATTATGTAAACTTGATCATTTTGTGCTAACATAAGTTATTTTGGAGCTAACCTATAGGAAACTAAGCATATAAGCTCTAAGTTAGCATATTAGAGCCAACTTAGGTAAAATGAAGCTAACCTATAGGAAACTAAGCATATTAGAGATAACATAGGTAA
>NC_041392.1:298207927-298215225 GCF_002162155.2 Triticum dicoccoides | reverse complement strand
TCGATGCGGCTATATCTCCCACGTGTCGAAGCACGACTTAGAGGCATAACCGCATTGAAAGCAATGTCGCAAGTGAGGTAATCTTCACACAACCCATGTAATACATAAGGGAAAGAGATACATAGTTGGCTTACAATCGCCACTTCACACAATTACATGAATAAAGCATTACATCAACCAGATACAATCAAGGTTCGACTACGAAACCAAAATAAAAGAAGAACCCCAAATGCGACACGGTCCCCGATCGACCCCAACTGGGCTCCACAACTGACAATTAGAATGAAACAACACAAAGGACAAGATCTTCATCGAGCTCCTCCTGAGCTTGGTTGCGTCATCTGCACAGACTCATCGGCACCTGCAAGTTGGGTTTGGAAGTATCTGTGAGTCACGGGGACTCAGCAATCTCGCACCCTCGCGATCAAGACTATTTAAGCTTATGGGTAAGGTAAAGGTAAGAGGTGGAGCTGCAGCAAGCGACTAGCATATATGGTGTCTAACATACGCAAATGAGAGCGAGAAGAGAAGGCAAAGCACAGTCGATAAAAGTATGATCAAGAAGTGATCCTAAAACCACTACGTTAAGCATAACTCCAACCCCGTGTTCACTTCCCGGACTCCGCTGGAAAGAGACCATCACGGTTACACACGCGGTTGATGCATTTTAATTAAGGTTAACTTCAGGTTTTCTACAACCGGACATTAACAAATTTCCATCTGCCTATAACCGCGGGCACGACTTTCGAAAGTTCAAATCCCTGCAGGGGTGTCCCAACTTAGCCCATCACAAGCTCTCACGGTCAACGAAGGAATAAACCTCCTCCCGAGACGTTCCGATCAGACTCGGTATCCTGGTTCTTCAAGACATCCTCGACAATGATAAAACAAGTCCAGCAAGACCACCCACTGTGCCGACAAATCCCGATAGGAGCTGCACATATCTCGTTCTCAGGGCACACCAGATAAGCTAAGCGTACAGGAGCCGACGTAACCCAAGTTGCCAAGGGATGGCCCTGCACGGTGCTCTGGGTTGGACCAACACTCAGAGGAGCACTGGCCCGGGGGTTTAAATAAAGATGACCCTTGAGTCTGCAGAACCCAAGGGAAAGAAAAGGCTAGGTGGCAAATGGTAAAACCAATGTTGGGCCTTGCTGGAGGAGTTTTATTCAAGGCGAACTGTCAAGGGGTTCCCATTATAACCCAACCGCGTAAGGAACGCAAAATCCGGGAACATAACACCGATATGACGGAAACTAGGGCGGCAAGAGTGGAACAAAACACCAGGCATAAGGCCGAGCCTTCCACCCTTTACCAAGTATATAGATGCATTAATTAAAATAAGAGATATTGTGATATCCCAACAAAATATCCATGTTCCAAACATGGAACAAGCTCCAATCTTCACCTGCAACTAACAATGCTATAAGAGGGGCTGAGCAAAGCGGTAACATAGCCAAACAACAGTTTGCTAGGACAAGGTGGGTTAGAGGCTTGGTTCAACAATATGGGAGGCATGATAAGCAAGTGGTAGGTATCGCAGCATAGGCATAGCAAAAGAGCGAGCAACTAGCAAGCAAAGATAGAAGTGATTTCGAGGGTATGATCATCTTGCCTGAGATCCCGCAAGGAAGAAGAACGAGTCCATGAAGAAAACAAACGAACGTAGTCGAACGAATCCTCACAACACGACGTTATCGGAACCAACCCGAAGAAGCAACACCGGAAAGAAGCAAACAACATGGTAAACAACCATCACATAAACATGGCATGATGCACAACCAAGAATGATGCATGTCCAGTTTAAATATGCATGGCATGGCAAAAAGCACAAACAACTCTACAAGTTAAGTGGAGCTCAATATGCAACGAGTTGCATATTGACGACACACCACATCAAATATTTAGTTCTCTCTCGGTTAGATACTCAACAATTTAAATGTTGGTTAACATGGCAAGAGGTGAAGCATAAGTAAACTAAACATTTAGGCAAGTTTAAATAAGGCCGGAAATAACAAACAACAAATCCGGTAAATCCCCATATGCAATTATCAATTTGGTGCAACAACAATTTTTAAACATTTAAATGTTATTATCATGATGTGAATGACATGTGCAAGTTTATGCAATTTTTTATTAAAAGTTGACAAGAGCATTATGAAGCATTTGTCACCGTGGTGCAAAGGAAAGGGGTGCCACGGCAACGATAACAAAAACGGTGCCATGGCAGCGTTCCGGTTCCGGTACTCGATCGAGATACCGACGCAAAGGGAAAGTGTGCGGAACATGACAAGCAAGGATCGTGGGGTGATCTCGGATACCAAGTTCCCACATGTCGTTGGCAAGGCAAAAAGAGGGGCGACGTGCAAACGCGATCGTCTCATATCACATAATATGCATTCGGTCCACGGACGGTCGTGTCGATGGTTATACCTTTCGAAGCGTGCCTTATCGGAACGGATCAAGTTCGTAGAGGGAAGTAGGCGTTCTCGGGACGGCGGTAGTGGAAGTAGTTGTTCACGCGACGGTAGTCGGACTTGACGATACCGTTACACGGGTCTTCGGCAATGGTAGTGGTACCCATTTTGTAGTCGTGCACATTCCGTAGATGTTCGAGGTCACGGCGAGGATCTTGACATCCACGGAGTCTTCAAGGGTCGACGGTAGTGGTACTCGGGTCATCGGCGACGGTAGTCGTTCTATGCATCGGGCGTCAAGGTACTTGGCGAGGTACTTGCCGTTCTTAGCGGTTCCGAAAACGGCGGTAGATGAACAAGATGCGTCGTCGTGGTACTTGGCAAAAATCTCAAAGAAAATGTCTGACGGTCCACGTATGGGTCTTGGCGACATTCTTGCCCATCCAAAACGAAACAAGACATAAGGGCCTCTGGTGGACAACGGGTGAGCAGCGGCAGAAGATGTCGAGCCATAGCTGCTCATGCCCAACAATGAAACAACCAAATCGGCCATGACTTGGTGCTGGAGCAGAGCATCAGGAGGCAGGGCGTTGCAGGAGAACGGGGTCGAAGATGGGGGGCGGCAGCACAGGAACGGCGGCTTCCTGAGGAGCCTCGGACGGCCATGGCGGCGCTGGTCGCCGGCATCAGGCTGCGTGGCCTGTGGGCAGGCAGCGAGGGCGAGGAGGCAGGGCTTGCCGACGGACCTGCTGCACCGGCTGACGGCGACGAAGGCAGTGGTGGGGAACGGCTTGGTCGTGGCGCGAGCGAAGGAAGGAGACGCGCGGAGGAGGCTCGCGGGCAGGCAGCAGCCATGCTGCACAGGGCTCCGGCTTGGGGAAGGCTTGGCGCAGGGTGACGGCGCCATGGGAGGTGCGCTGTAGAGGGAGAGAGGGAGGCGCACGGGATCGAGAAGGAGAGGTCGAGGGATCGGGCAGAGGGGAGAGGTCGAGGGATCTCTCGATCCCTCTGGCGGCGCTAGGAAACAAGGAGGAGAGGGAGATGGGATCGAGCGAAGGCGGCGCTCGGGGAAAGGACAAGGGGAATCGAGGGGATGGGGTCTCCTGGCGCTAGGTTAGGATTAGATGGGCCTGGAGGTCGGCCCAGTAGAGAGGGAGGGGCTGCCCTAGAGAGGCCGGCGGCTGGACCTTAGGCGGGCTTCTGCTAGGAGGCCCAAGTGGCCAAATGCCTGGCTGGGCTCCTCTCTCCTTCTTAATTCTTCTCTTAACAAAAATAGAGAAAAATAAGAGAAAGGAAAGGAGAGAAGAGAAGGTTAGAGGAAGAATTTGGCACGGGAAATAAATTTCCCGGACTCGCAAAAATGCGCATGTTCCAAGAAAAATGGAGTGGGCATTTTTTTAAAGTTTTAAATTCAAACTCATTTGATTTAAAATCAAATGGTGTGAATAGGAAGTGAGGGTTAGGAAGGTCCAAAAATGTTCAGATTTTTGTTGGAGCTCCGGAAAATGACGAAAGAATTTATGGGCAAAGTTTGGAGATCAAGAATTGAGATAATAAAGGCATGGGATATTTGCAAGTGTGTTATGGTTAATTCCAAATAAATGGAATAATTACTATAGCTCTCTAAATATCGAGAGGATATGTTGTAAAGAGAATCACCATGTGAATTCCCTCGGTTTAAATGGATCGAAGATCCATACGGTTTATTTAGTTGAGTTAAGAAAAGAAATGACATGATGGCATGATGACATGATGCAATGCACACGATGCAAAGATGAATGCAACAGACGAAACAAAACACACAACAAAACCCGAAAACCCTGGAAGGCATCTGAAGCTCCGGTCTTGGGGCGTTACACAAAGTTCAGTTCTCATGCATTGTTCTTCTCCTTCTCCTTCCTCAGCCTGATGCGCCAAGAGCGGCGAGGCGGTGGAGGCAGTGGGATGTAGTCTTCTACCTCAATTGGCGTGGTCATGTCGCCCAGCTGTGGGATCACCGGCGCCACCACCGGTGCGTGGTCATTGTCAGGCACCACCACCATCGCGAGGCCACCTTCAAGCACGACCATCGCTAGGTCATCCTTAGCCACCTCCATCTCTTGCTCATGGTCAGCCACCACCATCTCTTGCCCATGGTCAGCCACCACCATCTCTTGCCCTTGATCAGCCACCACCAGCGCTAGGTCATCCTCAGCCTGATGCCCATCGTCATCCTGCAGCTCCTCATCCCCACTCTGCTCCTCTTCTCCCGCACTCTAGTCCGGATCATCCTTCTTGTTGTCTATGCTGCTGCCAGAATTGCTGCTGCTTTCGCTACAGCCAGAATCACTGCTGCTTTCGCTACAGCCATAGTCGCTGCTGCTTTGGCTGTAGCCAGTGCCGCTGCTGCTGCTCCCATTACCTGTCCAAATGCAACAATGACCGTTAACAATCGATGTGATACAAAGCCAAATGTAGAGGAATAAGAAGAGGCAGAACGTACCGGCATCATCATCGTCAGCGTAGCGCATGTGACACATAGTCGTGTTGAACACCTGCACGATGAGCATGATGGCGTCGTCGTCGTACCTGAAGAGAAGGAAGTACCCCAGCCGCAGGTCATAGGCACGGTAGAACTTCTTCCACCCACGAGACAAGTACATGTGGCCCTCCTTGATCACCAACTCCACATCCCACTGCCTGCGAAACCCGCTACCGGCCTGTCGCAGCTTCACATTATTTGGCGGATCTTCACCCATCAGCATGTTCATAAAACTGTCAGGCAGCCTCTGCTGTTTAGGACAATGAGTGATGTAGCAAACAACAGATATCATAATGAGATGGGTGAAGGGGAGATCTCTCGTTTTATATACCTACGTCATGGATGATACTGAAGTCCCAAGTATGATAGTGAAGAACTCGGAAGCATCCAACTCATACTGCGGTGTCGCAGAGCGGCGGTGGCTGCTTCCCGCCATCTCTGATAAGCAGCAAAAGAGACCAATTAGTACCCTTACAATAGATCATAAAACATGCATGATAACGGGCATTAGTTGCAAATACCCCATATGTCCTATTTTTAGCAAAGTCATGCTAAAATTCACGGAAAATTTCAGCATGACCTTTGCTGAAAATAGGACATATGGAGTACCCGAATTTGCCGGAACGGAAGTTAATCGACATTCCGGCAAACTCAAGGGCCTCTCGGGGTACCTGCAAAATCATTATCCCCGCGTAATGAAGTCGCCAATGGGTCATTTCAGAAGATCACAAGTAGCATCATCACAAGTACAACATCATCACAAATACAGCAGCAGGGATATTTTTATGATACAAGAAGAAAGCAGCCACAACTACAGTAAAAACAAGCAACTACACACACAGGAGTTGTAAAATATCCCTGCTATTCTTTTTTACATAAACATGTAGTTAGTCAAGACAACTTCTCTCATATTTTTAAACTTCCATTTATTTTAATCTACGATAGAGACATGACATCATCACCCTCCAGAAAAAACCAACAAATATGGCATCAGAAACATATGTGCCACCTGTCAGAAAATATAGAAAAGAAAGCACATAGTTATAAAGATTAGTATTCGAGACTTTGTAGCGAGCTCTGGTTTCTCTTAATGGCAATTTGGGTGAACCTTTCCATGCAAAAAAAATTAAACTGTTATACAGATTTTGGACCCCATCATATGCTAAGCAGGTGTGATGGTTCAGGCTTAATATGAAGCAAGCAGTAGATGAGGTGCAAACAAACATTTTTTTAAACAAATTGTGGTGGGATATTTCAAGACATTGCGGTTCGAGTGCTTCAGAATGGCTGTGAGATGAGAAGTACAGACAATCAGATCCTCTTGACTATATACAGCATAAACTGAAGGATAAAAAGGGTGTTTGGATTCAGTTAACTGAATATGCTACTCTAGTTCCTGGAGTTGGTTACTTAATTTTGTCTATTCCCATTGGTCTGGCTGACCTTTGGGTAATAGCTACTTATACTTGTTGTTACAGGTTACTGCTGTTATATATACTTACAGCAGCACTGCTAATGATACTAGCCCAAGTGCTTGTGGGTGTGGTGTCCTATTTGCAGAAAAATACCATGTGTAAGTGGAGTGCAGTGTTCTGCAGAAGCAGATGTTCAGTTGGGTGCTACCCTGTCTATTTCTTCTATGCTATCCTTATACTCTGCTTAAGAATAGATGCTACTTGTCTTGGCTATATTCTGCTTTCTTGTCTATTTTTCCATCCCTCTCTCTTCTATTAAACTAATAAGAACAGATGTTGCCTGATCTTATTGCCTATGATGCTGGTCTGAGGCCTCTCTGGGTTCTAAAGTTATTTTTGCGGCTCCAAGAACTCCTACAAATCCTGTGATGCATGACACAACCTTTCCGTGTGAATTTTTCTGTAACTGTACCTAACAGAAAAATTTACTTGAGAATCAACAACAATTTACAAGCCATGGCCATGGTCTCCACTCCCAAACCCTAACCCTATTTACAAGCCATTTTCTATAACTGTACCTAAATATCACCTGCGTGGTGGTGCCCTGCACAGCGGTCGTTGAGCTCACGCGGTGTGGTGAGCTCGCCGGAGATGGACGGGCCCTGCACAGCGGTCGAGACTCAGAGCAGAGGTTGAGGGCAAGAGGAAGAAGAAGAAGAAGGAAGTGGAGGGGAGGGGCTCACCTGCAGTCGAGGGAGTACATGGCGCCGACCTAGCTGAGCTAAGGTAGGGCAGAGCAGCGCGCGGACGGCGGCGTCGCATGGCCTGGCTGAGCTGGCGGTCGTCGTCTCCTCCTCCTCGTCGTCCTCCTCCTGGTCCTCCTCCTCCGGCTCGGGGCGCGGGGGCGCGGGGGCGGCGGCACGGGGGAGCTACAGTGGTGGGGGG
>NC_041392.1:298199172-298207488 GCF_002162155.2 Triticum dicoccoides | reverse complement strand
CATTAGAATGTTTTTTTATTACAGTTCGAGCCCTCAGGTTATATTCCACCTAACCCAATCTACATCAGAACCCACCCACTAGCCTGACTGGTCAGCACGCAGCACACACACTGGAGGTCTTGGGTTCGATTCCCAGGCTCCCCAATTTTTATTTTTATGCATTTAAAATGTTGTTTGATATTTATTTGTGTTTAAATATGTTCAAACTTGTTTAAATCATAACAGTAATATTTTTTATAAAAACAGTAATAATTTTTTAAAACAATATGTTCAAATTTGTTATTTGAAAATATTTATGAATATGAAAAAGGTGGAGTGAAGGGTGCGGTGGGTCATCGGCGACGGTGGAGTGGGGGAGGGTGCGGGCCGGGGGTCGGCGGCGGCGGCCGGTGGAGCGGGGGAGGGTGCGGTTGATCGTCGGCGGCGGTGGAGCGGGGAGGGTGCGGTTGATCGTCGGCGGCGAGGGGGACGTCGATGTCCCATGAACACGGTTTTCGAAGACCCAAGATCTCTATCTAGCTGGCGATACGTTGTGTCATCCATGCACCTTACGCATCCAGAAAATCCATGGACTACCTGCCCCGCGAGATAACCGTAACCGAGATAGTCGTGTAGTAGTGCACTTAAAATGATGTTTGATATTTATTTGTGTTTAAATATGTTCAAACTTGTTTAAATCATAATAGTAATATTTTTTTATAAAAACAGTAATATTTTTTTTAAAAAAATATGTTCAAATTTGTTATTTGAAAATATTTATGAATATGAAAAAGGTGGAGTGGAGGGTGCGGTGGGTCATCGGCAATGGTGGAGTGGGGGAGGGTGCGGGCCGGGGGTCGGTGGCGGCGGCCGGTGGAGCGAGGGAGGGTGCGGTTGATCGTCGGCGGCGGTGGAGCGGGGGAGGGTGCGGTTGATCGTCGGCGGCGAGGGGGACGTCGATGTCCCATGAACACGGTTTTTGAAGACCCGGGATCTCTATCTAGCTGGCGATACGTTGTGTCATCCATGCACCTTACGCATCCAGAAAATCCATGGACTACCTGCCCCGTGAGATAACCGTAACCGAGATAGTCGTGTAGTAGTGAAAAAAAATATATACTAATGGCGCACCGCGTAGTAGTGCGCCATTACTAGTTTAAACTAGTAATGGCGCACTTTGACACGGTGCGCCATTAGTTGTTTTGCAAAAAAAAGAATAAAAAATTTTCAGTACTGGCGCACTCCTTGTCCGGTGCGCCATTACTAGTTAGAACTAGTAATGGCGCACTTCGGTCGGATGCGCCATTACTAGTTAGAACTAGTAATGGCGCACTTCGGTCGGATGCGCCATTAGTATGTATGTAAAAATGAAAAAAAATCACTAGTGGCGCACCTTTTGTCCGGTGCACCATTAGTGTCTTCCACACTAATGGCGCATCACCAACAGGTGCGTCATTAGTATATAGTAGTGGCGCACTACTTCCCTGGTGCGCCATTAGTGTCAATCCTATCTATAGCCCTTTTCCTAGTAGTGAGCGCTGCTCCGCAAACGATGCTCCCAAGAGAGAAACGACACCACAGTGCCGCCATCGTCCGATCTGGAACACCAGATCCTAGGGTTTCCTCCGGAGCAGCACGAGTGGGTCGACAATAGTTACACGACGATGCCTTCATCAAGGTAACGGCGAGAACGCCGCCATCGCCTGCCGTCGGCTCGGTTTTCACCGGCAACCATGTCTCCCCTACTCGCAGCCGGGACAAGATGATGGATCTCGAGATCCGATCACCAAGCCTCTGGTCGGCCATCTCGGGAAGAAGATGACCACCACGTCCACCAGTGTCACCACGCCTGGCACGCGTCGCCGCCAGCACCCCCATGGCGCCTAGAGGCCGACAAGCCCCGACGAAACCCCTGCCACGCCAGCTGCCATGGCCCAGATCCCGGCACCACCAGATCCAGATCGGATCGGGGTCCAGGGCCCCAAGCCGCAACCGCCGTGGAGGCAGCACCACTGGACGGTGCCTAGCCCTCCAACCCGCCGCTGAGTCATAGCCGGAGCTCTGCCGCGCCACGCCGCCAAGCCGCCGCCGGGATACCTCGCGCAGCCGTGCGTTGGAGAGGCCTGAAGCCGCAGCTGCACCGCCGCCAGGCAGGGGCGCCGCCACCCAGCACGCCCTCTGCTGCGCTGCTGGGCCCCGCCCAGCCCAGCGCCGTCCCACGCGGGACGCCAACCGCGAGGAGAGGGGCAAGATCCCCGCCGCCACCAACGCCGGCCGGTCTTTGCCCGGCGGCGCTGTGCGGTGGCGGCGGGGGGAGAGAGATCGATGAGGAAGGACGAGGGGCGGCTAGGGTTTCCCCCGAGGACACTCGCGAGAGCGGCTCGTCATTCACTCACTCACTCGAGCCAGTCCTCTGACACTCAGCGCAGAGCCAGCCCCCCATTAATGCGGCTGCCGGCCGCAGAAGATGCTCGACATGGCCGGCGATACGGTTACCCCGGTGACGTCCCCTTAAAAATTTGGGGAGAATTTCACTTCCCCGGCCTCTGCACCAACCAGGGATGCATCCGGCCTTTTATGTATGAGTACTAGGATTTTTAATCTGGTCCTCAAGAATAAAGAGGAACCGAAATTCGCCTCCGTGAGGATTCGAACCCAGGTGTTGGGTTTGTACATCCACTCCCCAAACCAGTTGAGCTAGGCTCACTGTGACGCCCCCAGACCGATGTGCCAGGTGTCTTTCAGTTATTCGCTGTTGTTGCCATGTCATTCGCTTGCGTTTTGCATCTTGTCATGTCATCATGTGCATTGCATCATCATGTTTTCAAAACTTGCATCTGTCCCGGCCTCCTCGTTCTCTCCGTTGTCCGTTCTGAGCCCAGACACACTTGCATGCGCCCGCGGCATGTCCGAAATAGTATTTTATAAGTGGCCGGAAAATGTTCTCGGAATAGGATGAGAGTTGACGTGTGTTCTTATTATAGTGTAGATAGACCGCCTGTCAAGTTTCATCGCATTCGGAGATCGTTTGATGCCCCAACAGATAACTATAGCGGCAGTATAGCCGGTGTCGTGGTTCTAAGCCTGACAGTAGAGTGGGGGGTAGGTATGGAGAGGCAAGGTCCTAGCTATGGAGAGGTTGTAGACACAAGGGATGTACGAGTTCAGGCCCTTCTCGGAAGAAGTAATAGCCCTACGTCTCGGAGCCCGGAGGCGGTCGAGTGGATTATGAGTATATGAGTTACAAGGTGCCGAACCCTTCTGCCTGTGGAGGGGGGTGGCTTATATAGAGTGCGCCAGGACCCCAGCCAACCCACGTAGGAGAGGGTTTAAGGTGAGTTAAGTCCGGGGCGTTACTGGTAACGCCCCACATAAAGTGTCTTTACTATCATAAAGTCTACTTAATTACAGGCCGTTGCAGTGCAGAGTGCCTCTTGACCTTCTGGTGGTCGAGTGAGTCTTCGTGGTCGAGTCCTTCAAGTCAGTCGAGTGAGTCCCTCGTTGGTCGACTGGAAGGCGACCTCTTCTAAGGGTGTCCTTGGGTAAGGTACTTAGATCAGGTCCATGACCCTACCCTAGGTACATAACCCCATCATTAGCCCCCGAATGGATTGATGCTTCGAGTGAGGAAGGAGTTGATGTCGTTTCCGATTAACCTTTGCGCTCTGGTTGTGCGTTGTTCTGGACCAAAGAATCTCTTCGTCGATGGTGAGCAACTTGTCTTCAGTCGACTCGATCCATTCTCTTCTTTCGTCGAGTGATCTTTCGGGCTTCGACGATTCCCGAGCGACGGATCGCGGGAAACCCCGCGTCTGACAGACTGATCTGCCGTTCGCGGATTCCGTGGGATGCGAAATTTGGGGACGCGCGCGAAGTGGAGCGGACCGCGGCGTTCGGATGGGACGGGACATAGACGCCTCGATCTCCGCGCCGCTTTCTTCACCACGTATCCCGTCTGCATAACTGTTCCTGGATATGATTAGATCGACCGGGCCCACCTGTCATCTACTCGGAAGGGACCTTATAAATGCGCCCGGCGAGGATTTCTGTACTGTGCCTCAGCATTCTCTCTCTCTCTCTCTCTGCTCCCTTTGTCCCCGTCCAGCGCGCTCGCTCTCGCCCCCGCACAACTTCCCCACGCGCATCTCGCCGGCAACCATGGCCAAGGAGAAGACGGCGGCGCTGGAACGTGCGAAGAAGGCGTCGGCGTCGGAGAAGGCGAAGGGGAGATCTACCAGCCGCGGCGGGTCTTCGTCCAGATCCCGCCTGCCGAAGGGCTGGGTCCAAGGAGACTGGATCCAGTCGACCATCACAGAAAAAGACCTCCTCGACATGGCCAACGAGGGCTTGATCCCTCATGGAGCTGCGAGGCTTCCGGGGAAGGAGTGGCAGCCCCAGCCAGAAGAGGGTGAGTGTGTGCTCTTGGCCACCCATGTTGATCGTGGATTTTCTTTGCCGCCGAGTATTTTCTTCCGTGGCTTCTTGAACTTCTTCGGAGCGCAGCTCCACCACTTTACCCCAAATTCTATTGCCTATCTTGTCGCGTTCGTGTCCATGTGTGAGGGTTTCCTGGGCTGTCGACCGCACTGGGGTTTGTTCAAGCATATATTCACGTGTCGCTCTCAGACCGTGAAGAAGGCGAGCCCAGGTGATGAGAGAACCCGAGTCGTCCAAATGTGTGGGGGTCTGGGGATCCAGGTGAGGAATAAGAGCACCTTCCCGCCCATGACCTTTCCCGAGTCAGTCAGAGGCTGGCAGTCGACTTGGTTCTACTGCCAGGACCAGTCGACGCCGGGGCAGTCGAGTGGACTCCCTCAGTTTACCATGGACCGAGTGAACAAGCCCTCCTCTCTGAAGCTGATTCCGGAGGAGAAAGCTGACGTGAAGATGTTGATGGAGCGCGTGGTGCAGTTGGTTCGGGAGGGAGTGACGGGCATGGATCTCCTGGAGGTCTTCCTTAGGCATCGCATCCAGCCCCTTCAGTTCCGGAGCCACTGCATGTGGTTGTACTGTGGGACTGAAGACGAGACTAGAGTCCATCCAGAAGCAGTCGACGACGTCACTCTGGAAAGATGGATGGTAGCCGTTACCGGAAACAAGGATAACCCACGCGGAGCCAGAAGGATTCCTCCACTCGACCACAACAGCGATCCAAACAAGGTACGTTTGCTCTGCTCTCCACTGTGTCCTTGTTCACATTCATTTCTGTTTATCCTGCCGACTGGTCGACTGATCCTTGTCTTGATATCTGCTAGGCTCTCACCGAGCTATACTCGATGCCCAATGGGGCACAAGCTCCGACTGAGGAGGGTGAGGCGAGTGGGGGCGAGAGCCAGGAAGAGGAGGAATGGGACTCGGACGTTGCAGAGGATGATGACAACGATGATGATGATGACGGTGATGAAGATGACGTTGAGGACGAGGAAGAAGAGGAGGAGGAGGTCGTACCACCGCGCTCAGAAAGGCGGTCGAAGCTCGTCCACGACCCTTCGACTGAACGTGGCAAGGGGGTTGCGACCGTTGTTCAGTCGACCAAGCGCCCTCGGACCACCTCTCCAGTGCCGACTGAAAAGGCGCCGAAGCAGCCCAGGGCGGCCTCGTCGAAGCCGATCAAGCTCCTGCCGAAGATGAAGGTGTCCATCCCCACCATATCAGGGTAATCATGCTGCTTAAGTCTTCTTATTTTGTGTGAACTTTGTCTCTGGTCGACGCTGAAGTTAGTCGACTGATCCTTTGGAGTTGCAGTGCTGCTACTTCTGAAACCTCAGCCCGGGCTGATGACCATGAGATGGAGGACGCAGCAACTTCGAAACCAGGTACTGTATTCTTAACGCCGTTCTTAGTCGACTGACTCGCGATCTCTGATCCTGATTCTTCTCCGTAGCTCCACCCACTGCTGTTATCAATCTTCCTGATGATGATGAGGATGAAGAACCACTGAAGCGCAGGAGGAGTAGGAAAGCGTCCGCCAGTAAGGTGCCCCAGGACGTGACGACGCCTGAGATTCTGATTGCGGAGGAAGAGAACACCACTCGACACACGGTGTCCTTCGCAGATCCATTGACAAGTGCTCAGCAGCCCTCCCTCTTCACGACACACCACGTCCCAGAGGACCAAGCAGGCGCGGCGAAGGAAGCGATACGCCAGGCGGGAATCATGATGGAGCAGTTAAAGACCATCCGGGATGCGAGCCAGGCAGCTTATGACGCCAGTTCTGCCCTTCAAAGCAATGTTCAGGTCAGTCGACCACTGTTTGTTCTGTTGGATATGCAACCAAAAACTTTTCCTTTCCGGAATTTATAGTAGTCACCCACTGGGTGTGTCGATTAAACTCCGTGTTAGCGGGGGCACGCTGAGTGCACCCGCTGGGTGTAGTCCCCAGGGCTAAGGTCGACTGCTGGCAGTCGGCCTTAGGCTTTATGATGTCAATCTTTCTGTCAGTCGACTATGTCGACTGGATTTCACAAACCGGTGGGGGCACGCTGAGTGCACCCACTGGGTGTAGTCCCCGAGACTGTGGTCGACTGCTTGCAGTTGATCACAGTCTTAAAGAATACATCTCTCTCTTTTTTTTTGAGGTCGACTGGTCGACTTTGTCTTCAACAAGATTAGTGGGGGCACGCTGAGTGCACCCACTGGGTGTAGTCCCCGAGACTACGGTCGAATGCTTGTATTCGGACGTAGTCTTAGAAACGTGTGTTTTTTCCTTTTTCACTCGGAAGTGAATTATATTTGACATTTAGTCGATTGGTTCTTCGCAGAACTCCTGTGATCTTGTGGCTCGCTACTCTGAGCTGGAAAACAAGCACACTCAACTCGAGCTGAGCTTGAAGCTGGTTCAGGAGAAGCTGACGAAGGCAAAGGAGGAGACCGAAGGTATGTTTGGTGAGGCCCTGACGACTGCTTTTCCCCTTGCTTGTTTCAAAATCTGACCTTGCTGTAACTTGCAGGTAAGGTAAGGGAGGCCCAACAGAAGAAAGACCTCGAACTAGCTGAGAAGATCAAGCTTGCTGACGAGAAGTTAGCTTCAGTCACCAAGCTTGAACAAGACAATACTAATCTGAAAGCTGCTCTTGGGATCGCCAACAAGGAGGTCAGTCGACTAAAAACTGATAAAGCTGCCCTGACCGACCAAGTCAACAAATTGACTGGGAAGAAAACTGATCTGGAGGCCTTCCTGAGTGGTCTTGCCAAGAAGCTGTTTCTTATGCTTGAAGGTAAACCTCTATGCTCGGCAAACATTTCCAATCGTGGTTTTTCCATTCGACCATCCCCTTGACTCAGTGATCATCCTTGCAGAATTTTGCCAAAACTTTGAAGAAGAAACTAGTCGACTGGAGCCAAACCTCGACCCCGTCAATTCTCCGGTGAACGACGAAGTTGCCATGGATGTTTTCCGACTGGAGTCTCGTGTTGCAGCTGTCGTGGACTATCTCGCAAGGCTGAAGGCCGCCACATCTCGCATCGACTCGACACTCTGGCCTGAGGAGACACTTCAGAATGACCTTGAGTCGCTGATGGCCCGCTTGAACACGATCCCTGGTCGAGTGCAGGAATGGAAGAAGTCCTCGGCTCGGTGTGGTGCAGATGTTGCTCTGTGTCTGGCCCGAGTCCACTGTAAAGATGCGCGAGAAGAGAAGCTGGCGGCCCTTCGGGTGGCCAACACCAAGAAACACGACTTCAGGTCCTTTATGGAAACTTTCCTTGCAGCTGCCACTCGGATCGCCGACGGAATTGACCTTGATGAATTCGTTGCACCTTCCAGCCCTCCACATGAGGGGTAAAAAACTTCTTCTGGCTCGATGCTTTAAATTTGCCTCGGTATGCCGAGTGGAATTGTAACCGATAAACCTTAACAGGCTTAACGCCTGAGCACTTTCGGTTCCTTTAGATATCGATTCAAACTTGAATTTGGTGCTTGAATACGATTGCCTTTGGCTCGAAATGTCTTTTGCAGGTTCAAAGCAAGGCGCCTTTACTGCAATCGACTTATTCTTTAGTCCACTTAGGCGAGCACTGGGCTGCAGCTAAGCCCCCGAGTGAGAGGTTTACTCTTCACTCGGTAGGATTTTGATAACTTAGGCTAGCACTGGGCTGCAGCTAAGCCTCCGAGCGAGAGGTTTGCTCTTCACTCGGTAGGATTTTTATAACTTAGGCGAGTGCTTGGACTGCAGCTAAGCCTCCGAGTGAGAGGGTCGCTCTTCACTCGGTAGGATTTTTGTAACTTAGGCGAGCACAGGGCTGCAGCTAAGCCCCCGAGTGAGAGGTTTGCTCTTCACTCGGTAGGATTTTTATAACTTAGGCGAGTGCTTGGACTGCAGCTAAGCCTCCGAGTGA
>NC_041392.1:298172729-298198842 GCF_002162155.2 Triticum dicoccoides | reverse complement strand
GAGTGAGAGGCTTGCTCTTCACTTGGTAGGATTTTTGTAACTTAGGCGAGTGCTTGGACTGCAGCTAAGCCCCCGAGTGAGAGGCTTGCTCTTCACTCGGTAGGATTTTTTACAAACTTAGGCGAGTCTTTGGACTGCAGCTAAGCCCCCGAGTGAGAGGCTTGCTCTTCACTCGGTAGGATTTTTTACAACTTAGGCGAGCACAGGGCTGCAGCTAAGCCCCCGAGTGAGAGGCTTGCTCTTCACTCGGTAGGATTTTTACAACTTAGGCGAGCACAGGGCTGCAGCTAAGCCCCCGAGTGAAAGTCTGGCTTACCACTCGGTAGGATTTTGATAACTTAGGCGAAACGGATTCGCAGCTAAGCCTCCGAGTGGGAGTCTGGCTCACCACTCGGTAGGATTTTTACAAACTTAGGCGAAACGGATTCGCGGCTAAGTCACCCACTGAGGGGGAATTTTATTGGACAAAAATAAAAAGTGACAGAAATTATGGAGGAACTATGACACTATTATCTTGAGGTCCATGAACTACAGAAGTACTTTATTGCAACTCATCCGAGTGATAAAACTTAAGTATAAAATGGGCGGAGTAGCTCCGCGTTCCAAGCTCGGGGCTCGTCGATATTATGCTCGACGTTGTAAAGACGGTACGCCCCGTTGTGGAGAACCTTGGTGACGATGAAGGGGCCTTCCCAAGAAGGAGCAAGCTTGTGTGGTTTGTGCTGATCCACTCGGAGAACTAAATCTCCTTCCTGGAAGGCTCGACCTCTCACATTTCTGGCGTGGAAACGACGCAAATCTTGTTGGTAGATGGTCGACCGGATCAGAGCCATCTCCCTTTCTTCCTCTAAAAGGTCGACTGCGTCCTGCCGCGCTTGTTCAGCCTCTGCTTCGTTGTAGATTTCAACTCGAGGAGCATTGTGGAGAAGATCACTCGGCAAGACTGCTTCAGCTCTGTAGACCAAGAAGAACGGAGTTCTTCCGGTCGACCGATTAGGTGTGGTCCGCAGCCCCCAAAGCACTGAGGGAAGTTCGTCGACCCAAGCTCCAGCCGCGTGTTTGAGATCACGCATCAGTCGAGGCTTCAATCCCTTAAGAATCAGTCCATTAGCTCGCTCTGCTTGTCCATTCGACTGCGGATGGGCGACTGAAGCGTAGTCGACCCGTGTGCCTTGGGAGTTGCAGAAATCTCTGAATTCCTCTGAGTCAAAGTTTGACCCATTATCCGTAATGATGCTGTGCGGGACTCCATATCTGAATATTAGTTCCCTGATGAAGCTAACAGCAGTACCGGTGTCAAGGTTCTTGATTGGTTTAGCCTCGATCCACTTGGTGAACTTGTCGACTGCCACCAGTACATGCGTGAAGCCACTTCGTCCTGTTCTCAAAGGACCGACCATGTCCAGTCCCCATACTGCGAAAGGCCAAACGAGTGGGATGGTCTTCAGAGCCGACGCAGGCTTGCGCGACATATTCGAGTAGAACTGACATCCCTCGCACTTATCCACTATCTCTTTTGCCATCTCATTCGCCTTTGGCCAGTAAAATCCGGCTCGGTATGCTTTGGCCACGATGGTCCGAGAGGACGCATGATGACCACAGGTCCCCGAGTGGATATCATTGAGGATGAGTCGACCTTCTTCTGGTGTTATGCACTTCTGGCCAACTCCAGTCGCGCTTTCTCTGTATAATTGTCCTTTGATTACGGTAAAGGCCTTAGATCAACGGACGATCTGTCGAGCCTCTTCCTCATCCTCCGGAAGCTCTTTTCTCAGGATATATGCGACATACGGAACTGTCCAGTCGGGAATGACCACCAAAACCTCCATGATCAAGTCGACCACCGCTGGGACCTCAATCCCAGTCGGATCTGTGGCACTCTTGGGCTGTGGAGTTTCTTCGGTGAAAGGATCTTCTTTGACTGACGGAGTGTGTATATGCTCCAAGAACACACCACTCGGAATGGCTTCTCTCTTGGAACCTATCTTTGCTAGATCATCAGCTGCTTGATTTTTCAGTCGGGGTATATGATGGAGCTCCAACCCCTCGAACTTCTTTTCCAGCTTCCTCACTGCACTGCAGTATCCAGTCATGGCTGGACTTCTCACGTCCCACTCTTTCATCACCTGGTTGACCACTAAATCCGAGTCGCCATAGACCATCAGGCGACGGACGCCGAGTGAAATGGCCATGCGCAACCCATATAAGAGGGCCTCATATTCTGCCTCATTGTTGGAGGAATCAAAGTGAATCTGGAGCACATATCTGAGCTTATCTCCTCTGGGGGAAACCAGGACAACCCCAGCACCGGAACCATTCAACATCTTAGAGCCATCAAAGAACATGGTCCAATGCTCCGAGTGAACTTCAGTCGGCTGCTATTGTTCAATCCACTCGGCGAGGAAATCTGCTATTGCCTGGGACTTAATGGCTTTCTTTGCCTCAAACTTGATATCAAGGGGAAGAAGTTCAATCGCCCATTTGGCCACTCGACCAGTTGCATCTCTGTTGTGCAAAATCTCTGATAGTGGAGCGTCGCTGACGACTGTGATGGAATGATCAGAAAAATAATGAGCAACCTTCTTTGTGGTCATGTATATTCCATACACAAGCTTCTGATAATGAGGATATCTCTGCTTGGATGGAGTCAAGACTTCAGACAAATAATACACTGGGCGCTGAACTTTGAGAGCTTTTCCTTCTTCTTCCCGCTCGACCGTAAGCACAGTACTGACGACTTGTCCTGTGGCTGCGATATAGAGCAACAGAGGCTCTTTGCTGATTGGAGCAGCAAGCACCGGCTGGGTGGAGAGCAGAGCTTTTAGCTCGGCAAACGCTACATCAGCTTCTGGAGTCTACTCGAACTTGTCTGTCTTCTTCATCAGTCGGTAAAGAGGCAATGCCTTTTCACCGAGTCGTGAGATGAATCGACTTAATGCGGCCAAGCATCCAGTAAGCTTCTGGACATTGTGCACTCGCACAGGGCGTTTCATTCGGAGAATAGTGCCAATCTTCTCTGGGTTAGCGTCGATTCCCCGTTCGGAAACGAGAAAACCGAGTAACTTGCCACCAGGAACTCCAAATGTGCACTTTGATGGATTGAGCTTGATATCATATCTTCTGAGGTTGGCAAATGTTTCGGCGAGATCAGCGAGCAGGTCGGAACCTTTTCGTGACTTGACGACGATATCATCCATATATGCTTCCACATTCCGACTGATTTGAGTGAGTAGACACTTCTGAATCATTCGCATAAATGTGGCTCCGGCATTCTTGAGGCCGAATGGCATGGTGATATAGCAGAAGCACCCGAATGGAGTGATGAAAGCTGTTTTTACCTCGTCGGGTCCGTACAGACGGATCTGGTGGTACCCGGAGTAGGCATCTAAAAAAGATAGCCTCTCGCATCCCGCGGTCGAGTCAACAATTTGATCTATGCGAGGGAGAGGGAAATGATCTTTCAGGCAGGCCCGGTTGATGTGCTTGAAATCAATGCACATTCAGAGCGACTTGTCCTTCTTAGGGACCATGACGACATTAGCGAGCCACTCGGAGTGGTATATCTCTCGGATAAATCCTGCCGCCAACAGTCGAGCCACTTCCTCACCAATGGCTTTTCTCTTCTGGACGGCGGACCGCCGAAGATGCTCTTTGACTGGTTTTGCAGACGAGTCGACTCTTAGGCGATGCTCAGCCAGTCCCCTGGGAACACCTGGCATGTCAGCGGGCTTCCATGCAAAAATGTCCCAGTTCTCACGGAGGAACTGGATGAGCGCTTCTTCCTATTTCGGGTCGAGTGTTGTGGAGATGCGGGTCGGAGCTGCATCCGGGTCGGTCGGGTGAATGTGAACAAGCTTCGTCTCACCGGACGATTGGAATGCAGACTCTGTGGCGGGTTTCTTTGATCGCAGCAAGTCACTCGGATCTGCGTTTTGCTTGTATTCCTCGAACTCGACCGCTGTCACCTGGGAATCGGCAATCTTGGAGCCCTTCTGAAAGCACTCTTCTGCCTTTTTCCGATCACCGGTGACAGTGATTACTCCTTTGGGGTCGGGCATCTTCAATTTGAGGTACACGTAACATGGTCGAGCCATGAACCGTGCGTAAGCTGGTCTCCCCAAAATGGCATGATATGCACTCTGAAAATCCACGACCTCAAACGTCAACTTTTCTTTGCGAAAATGTTTCGAATCACCAAACACCACGTCCAAAGCTATTTGGCCGAGTGACTCGGCTTTCTTCCCTGGTATAACTCCATGAAAACTCATGTTACTAGTGCTCAGTCGGGACATCGGAATGCCCATTCCTTTCAGTGTGTCTGCATACAACAAATTCAGCCCGCTTCCACCATCCATCAGCACTTTTGTCAGTCGAGTGCCTTCGACAACTGGATCGACCACCAAAGCTTGCCTCCCAGGGGTGGCAATATGAGTCGGGTGATCAGATTGGTCGAATGTGATGGGTATTTGAGACCATTTCAGATAATTTGCTTTTGCTGGGGCAACCATGTTCACCTCTCGGTTAATGACCTTCAGTCGACTCCTGCTTTCCACATCTGCAAAGATCATCAAAGTGGAGTTGATATGCGGATATCCTTCCTCACTGTCCTCCTTGTCTTCAGCCTTGTCCGACTCCTTCTCCTTGTCCTTAGACTGTTTTCCCTGAAACTGCTGGATCAGGAGTCGACATTGGCGAGTGGTGTGCTTCGGGTAGATGATATTCCCCTCTTCGTCTTTCTTCGTGTGGATGTGACATGGCATATCCATTACGCCGTTCCCTTCTTTATCCTTTACCTTCTTGGGGTTCCAGGATCCTTTTGGTTTCCCCTTAAACTTTCCCTGAGTCACGGCCAGAGCCTCTCCAGGAGCTGCCGGTTCAGCCTTCCGCTTTTGTTTCCGACTGGTGTTTCCTTTTTCCGACTGACTCGGCTTGTGCTTGCTGCTTCGGAGTCGGTCTTCTTCTTCGCCGTTGGCGTACTTGGTAGCAATCTCCATCATCCGACTCAAGGTCATGTCGCCGGTTCGACCAAACTTCAAACTCAGTTCTCTGTTCTTGACGCCATCTTTGAAGGCGCAGACTGCCTGATGATCAGACACATTCTCCACAGTGTGGTGCAAAGTGATCCACCTCTGAATATACTCTCTGAGAGTCTCATTAGCCTTCTGCACGCAGACCTGCAACTCTGTCAATCCAGCTGGTCGCTTGCAAGTTCCTTCAAATGTTCTGATGAACACTCGGGACAGATCTTCCCAAGTGTAAATGCTGCTAGGAGGTAATTGAGTCAACCATGCCCTGGCAGAACCTTCCAGCATGAGGGGCAAATGCTTCATGGCCACCTCGTCGTTCCCACCACCAATCTGAACTGCCACTCGGTAGTCTTCAAGCCAAGTTTCAGGCTTAGACTCACCAGTGAACTTGCTGACTCCTGTTGCCAACCTGAAATTGGGAGGGATAACTGCGGCTCTGATAGCTCTGCTGAAACATTCAAGACCAGAAACATGCACTCGACTGCTTGTGGGCGCATCTCTGTCGAGTCCGCCCCGATGGGCTCTGTTCCGGTCGACCAAACCTTGCACGATAATGGATCGCGCGTCGAAGCCTGGTTCTCTGGGGTCGACTGGAACCCTTCGCCCTGTATTGTACTGACGCCTGTCATCTTGCTGCCGAGGAGCGTAAGACCCACCCCTCGGAGGGGAATGGGGCACTCGACGCCTATCATCTCGGTCGAGTCGGTCACCATATTGGCCTCGCCGATTCTCGTGCCCCTCACGCCGCGGAGGCGATCTGGGGCTGTGAGCCGACTGAACCGTATTCGCAGTGACGGATCGACTGTGAATTCTGTTGCGCGACTGAGACACGGCTGAATTCTGATCTCCTGCTGCCCGGAGCAGATCCCTGATCTGCAGCAAACCTCTGCCAGCTTCCGACTGCGAAGGCTGGATGGACTCTGCTATACGGGTCGCAGCTGCTAAATTCTGGATTGGGGTTCGATATACCTGAGTCGGCGGGAAGAGTTGACGTCGACTGGTGTCGGGAACTCGTTGCCGCGCGCGCTCGTCGAGTGCTCGCTGAAGATTCTCCAGACGAGTGCGTTCGGCCAAATTGGCCAGACGTGCCTCCTCCAAGGCACGAGCCTCGGGGGTTTCTCCTGCGATGGGAGTACGCAGGGCATCCACGTTCCTGCGGCGAAGTTCCTCTCTTTGCAGAGAGTCGAGTGGCTCGGGCTGGTACTCTTCGTGGCCTCGTGCGGGGTCGCCTCCGTCACCTGCTCCACCATCACGGGCGAAGCCAGGGGGACTGCGGGGCCCGTCGACCATCAAGATTTCCGCCGCTGGATCACTGCTACCGCACTCGGATGCAGTCTCTACGGAGCCAGTCGACAGATCGAACAAGCCGTAGAGAGATTCGTCGGGCTCGATTGCCGCAACTTGAGTGGTGGCCGATTGGCGAGCCACCGCGTGCCTCACCCATCGCTGAAGCCTCGACCGGCCCGAGCGCTTGCGCTGGCGGGAGACCGGGAGGGTGGACGATGGAGGAGCCGACCGATACTGGGTCGACGGTTGCCGCAGCAGAACGCCGCGGACACATGCGCGAAAATGCGTCGCACCGCGGACGGGGAGCGCATCAACGTTGAGTGGAGCCTCCTGGAGCCACGCGGAGTCGTCGGCGATGAAGGTGAGAGTGCCGAGACGGATCTCTCGACCCTCGACCAAAACTCCAGCAGACACCATGATGAAAGTACTCGGAAGAATCGCAACTTCTCCACAAAATCGCTAAAACACCTGCCCCACGGTGGGCGCCAACTGTCGTGGTTCTAAGCCTGACAGTAGAGTGGGGGGTAGGTATGAAGAGGCAAGGTCCTAGCTATGGAGAGGTTGTAGACACAAGGGATGTACGAGTTCACGCCCTTCTCGAAAGAAGTAATAGCCCTACGTCTCGGAGCCCGGAGGCGGTCGAGTGGATTATGAGTATATGAGTTACAAGGTGCCGAACCCTTCTGCCTGTGGAGGGGGGTGGCTTATATAGAGTGCGCCAGGACCCCAGCCAACCCACGTAGGAGAGGGTTTAAGGTGAGTTAAGTCCGGGGCGTTACTGGTAACGCCCCACATAAAGTGTCTTTACTATCATAAAGTCTACTTAATTACAGGCCGTTGCAGTGCAGAGTGCCTCTTGACCTTCTGGTGGTCGAGTGAGTCTTCGTGGTCGAGTCCTTCAAGTCAGTCGAGTGAGTCCCTCGTTGGTCGACTGGAAGGCGACCTCTTCTAAGGGTGTCCTTGGGTAAGGTACTTAGATCAGGTCCATGACCCTACCCTAGGTACATAACCCCATCAGCCGGTCTAACGTCGGACGTTTTCGGTCTCCGGAAACTGTGCCGGGCTGCATCTCTCCCCTCTTCTCTCAAACCAACCCGCTCTTCACAATCCGCCAGACCCAACCTAACCTCTCTCGTCAGCCCGCGGCCCTCCTCGCGCGTGCGTCCGAGAGTTGTCCCGGACCCGAACCGGACTTTCGTCACCGTTGGATCCGGATCATCCCCAAACATCTACAAAACGTCTCCGTTTTCTTATTTGGGCTCCCTAGCCTATTTTTCCCGACCGTCCGTTTATGATCGGAGGGTTCCATTAGCCCCTAACCTAACCCACCAGTGTATATAATGGGCAACCCTAGGAATTAGGGATCCTGTCCTATCCATCCTCCTCTCCGCCGCCACTAGCTCCACCTGGTCTCCCCCTTCCTCGGGATCCCCGATCCAATCCATCCACCCCACCCGGCCGAACCAACCACCTCCTCGTTTTGCATCCCCGACCAACCAAGCAGCCCAGCCCCTCGCGCGCCTCCTTCCTTGAGCAGGAGCTCGACCTGCTGCCGGCGACCACCACCGACGACAAGAACAAGACCGCTACCCAGTTCCCCTTCCCCTTTTTTTCCCTCTCTGGGTTCCTCTCCCTCTGCTCATCCCTCTGCTCATTTCCTTTGGACAGGGGACCTCCATGGACGAACGCCAAGGCTGCCAAGAGGATCCGGACGCCGCCGGCTTGCCTCTGCTCCGCCTCCCCTCGCCAAATCTGCTCCGTTCCCGGCGCCCTCCGCCTCGCTTGCCGCGGGAGCTCCAAGCAGACGCCTTCCAGGAGCCTCCCGTCCGCATGGGACCTCCAACCAACGCCTTGGTCCCCTTCTGACCGTCGGCGCCCCTTCCTCATCACGGTCCTGCAGCCGCTGAACTCGTCGGTGAGCATTCAGGTCGCCCCGTCAGGCCTTTGCCATCCCACGGCGTCTCTCTCTCCTTCCCTTCCCATGTTTCTCTCTGAACTCTCTGTCTTTTCTTTAGGCAACAACAGCCTCCTTCAAGCTCGTCGCCTCAAGCCCCTGCTTCGTCTCCTCCTACGTGGATCCGTGCGCCCTCGCTTTGTTCCCGCGGGTTCAGGCGCGATCCGGCTGGGAAGAGCCCCGCCGCTGCGACCTCCTGCCTCCTGTCGCCATGGCGCCACTGCCGTTCTTCTTCAACGAGATGCAGCAGTGCTGCATCAAGCACACGGCCACCACGCGCGTGAGTCACCTGCTGGACTCCAGATCTGGCCCAGCCAGCGGCCTCCTCTGCTTCCAGTCGGGCCTCAGCCCATGGGTGAGCGAACACCCGAGCCCCTGTGCACTGTTGGGCCAGCCAGATTTGGCCCGTATCATGTTTTTTCCCTGTTCTACGAATTTGCTATTTATCCAGAGAGTGCAGTTTTACAGAAAAAGTCCCTAGAGTTCATGCATTTAATAACTCATGAACCGTGCTTCGGATTAAAATGGTTTAAATATGTAAAATGCTTAGAATTTCATATAGTTTCATAATATGTCATTTTCATCCATGTTTAAAATATTTAAAATGATGTTTGGTTAAATTTGCTCCTGTGCCATGCTAAAATGATTTAATTCATAACTAAATAACCGTAGCTCCAAACCTAATAAACTTTATATGTAAATGGGGTAGAAAAATGCCTAGTTTAACATGGTGACTTTACTTTGCATGTTTAACAACTCTAAAATATTTTTTAGGGCAGAACAGTACCAAATCTATAATATGCTCATGAGGAGTTTTCCGGAATTGTGTTCGTTGCTTCCGGCCTCATTTAAACTTGCCTAGATAGGTAGTTTTCTTTGCTTCACCCTCTTGCCATGTTAACATTTAATCTTGTTGGGTACATAAACGAGATCGAACTAAATAAGTCATGTGGTGTTTCGTCAATACGCAACGGAGTTGCATATTGAGCTCCACTTAATTTGTAGGTTTGCTTGTGCACTTTGCCATGCCATGCCTCATTAAACTGGACATGCATCATACTTGATTGTGCATCATGCCATGATTATGTGTTGGTTGTTTACTATGTTGTGTGCTTCTTTCCGGTGTTGCTTCTTCGGTTTGGTTCAGAGAACGTCGCGTTTGTGAGGACCCGTTCGACTACGTACGTTTGTCTTCTTCATGGACTCCTTCTTCTTCCTTGCGGGATTTCAGGCAAGATGACCATATCCTCGAAATCACTTCTATCTTTGCTTGCTAGTTGCTCGCTCTTTGCAATGCCTATGCTATGATACCTACCACTTGCTTATCATGCCTCCTATATTGTGAACCAAGCCTCTAACCCACCTTGTCCTAGCAAACCGTTGATTGGCTATGTTACCGCTTCGCTCAGCCCCTCTTATAGCGTTGTTAGTTGCAGGTGAAGATTGAAGTTTGTTCCTTGTTGGAACATGGAGATGTTGTTCCTTGTTGAAACATGTTTACTTGTTGGGATATCACAATATATCTTATTTAATTAATGCATCTATATACTTGGTAAAGGGTGGAAGGCTTGGCCTTATGCCTGGTGTTTTGTTCCACTCTTGCCGCCCTAGTTTCCGTCATATCGGTGTTATGTTCCCGGATTTTGTGTTCCTTACACGGTTGGGCTATTATGGGAACCCCTTGACAGTTCGCCTTGAGTAAAACTCCTCCAGCAATATTGGTTTTACCATTCGGCACCTAGCCCTTTTCTTTCCCTTGGGTTCTGCAGACTCAAGGGTCATCATTATTTTAACCCCCTCGGGCCAGTGCTCCTCTGAGTGTTGGTCCACCTGTCAGCTGCCGGTGGCCACCAGGGGCAACTCTGGGCTGGCCTACCCGTACCTAGGACAATCTGAGTGTGCCCTGAGAAAGAGATATGTGCAGCTCCTATCGGGATTTGTCGGCACATTTGGGCGGTGTTGCTGGTTTAGTTTTGCCTTGTCGAAATGTCTTGTAATCGGGATTCCGAGTCTGATCGGGTCTTCCCGCTAGAAGGAATATCCTTCGTTGACCGTGAGAGCTTGTGATGGGCTAAGTTGGGACTCCCCTGCAGGGATTTGAACTTTCGAAAGTCGTGCCCGCGGTTATGGGCAGATGGGAATTTGTTAATGTCCGGTTGTAGAAAACCTGAAGTTGACCTTAATTAAAATACATCAACCGCGTGTGTAACCGTGATGGTCTCTTCTCGGCGGGGTCCGGGAAGTGAACACGGTGTTGGAGTTATGCTTGACGTAGGTTGTTCTAGGATCACTTCTTGATCATAGTTTTTATCGACCGTGCCTTGCCTTCTCTTCTCGCTCTCATTTGCGTATGTTAGCCACCATATATGCTAGTCGCTTGCTGTAGCTCCACCTCATACCTTTTACCTTACCCATAAGCTTAAATAGTCTTGATCGCGAGGGTGTGAGATTGCTGAGTCCCCGTGACTCACAGTTACTTCCAAAACCAGCTTGCAGGTGCCGATGAGTCCGTGCAGATGACGCAACCAAGCTCAGGAGGAGCTCGATGAAGATCTTGTCCTTTGTGTTGTTTCGTTCTAGTTGATCAGTAGTGGAGCCCAGTTGGGGTCGATCGGGGACCTTGTCGCATTTGGGGTTCTTCTTTTATTTTGGTTCCGTAGTCGGACCTTGATTGTATTTGGATGATGTAATGTTTTATTCATGTATTGTGTGAGGTGGCGATTGTAAGCCAACTATGTATCTTTTCCCTTATTGTATTACATGGGTTGTTTGCGAAGATTACCTCACTTGCGACATTGCTTTCAATGCGGTTATGCCTCTAAGTCGTGCTTCGACACGTGGGAGATATAGCCGCATCGAGGGTGTTACAAGTTGGTAATCAGAGCCTTCCCCGACCTTAGGAGCCCCCACTGCTTGATCGGATTAGCAGCCGTTGTTGAGTCTAGAAAAATGTTTTGAGTCATTTAGGAATTATATATCGGAGTGTTCAGGAATTATTTTTACTCCCCAGTCCCTTCATCGCTCTGGTAAGGCATCCTGACGTAGAGTTTTGACTCTTCTCTTCTCAAATTTTCACAAAAAAAATTTAGGTTCACGCGGGTATCTTGGAATCGTTCCGATGGTTTTGTGACGAGAACATTGTTCTTGGTGCCTCCTGACATTTAGGGGTTGTGGCAGTGTCCCGGGGAGTTGAGCTCCGAGGTGTTGTCGTCACAATTTTATCGTTGCAGTTCTGGAATACCTGAGTTTAGTTTCGCCAACATCAAAAATCTCTTTTATGCAGTTGTTGGTGAGATAACCTCGACGCGACCCAGTACTGGGGCGGGAGTTCGGGAGTATTGCCATAACTTGTATAACGGATGCTTTTTGAGGGTTGAGGTAGACGATTTCCGAAGGTTTCTTGGTTATGTGTTGAAGGATGGATACAGCTGGATGTAGGATTTGTTAGCTTTGGGTGAGATATTATGCTTCCCTTGTATCTCCAACACCTGATTGCATAACCGGAAAATTTCGGGAGTTTATAAGTGGGAATTCAAGTAGCTCTTAGGATATCTTTCCGACAGATGTATGATACGAAATTGGGGTTCGACGTCTAGTGGTCCGCCTATTCACGGTTGGTTTTAAAGTGGTCTCGTTGTGTCTTAAAGAGTCCTTGGCTATGCCGACTCGGGGACGCTTCGTATGTCATGTGCACTGCCTTGTACATGATGGTGCTGTACGATCGAGCCCGTGTAGGCCCCACCACGAGAACTTCAGACGAAATCTCTATCATATGTTTGTTCCGGCCTATTCTGCAAGCCAATCCTTTGTTTTTTGTTTTGAGTTGTGGTATTCGAGTTGCTTCAATGTCAAATGTTGATTCCATACCTTCTCTAAACGGTGTTCTCATACTCCGATGTGAATACCAATCCTCATGATAATCGAGATTGTCATGTCAATTCTTTTCAACCGGTGTGTTTCTCTTCAAGCGGATCCGATCATTTCAACAACCGCAAGATCAAGTATCAGTTCTTCTCGACGGTGTTTGTTTCATCCGTCTCCAAGTTGCCTTTGTTTTCCCGCCCTCCCTCCCTTTTTTTCTTCAAGGGCTCATATATCTTAATCGAGTATCCATTTTATTCATGTGAAGACTCTTCATTCTTGTCTTTGAATGTTCTTATCCGGTGATGCTCATGAAGATACTAACGGAGCCTCAAGTTCATCATTATTCATTCTTTTCTTCTCCGGTGGATTTAAATCAAGCTTTGGTGTTGATCATATCCTTTTTCATCATTTCAAATGCTTTTCTCGTGCCAGTGCACCTCATAACCATTCATTTCTCGCTATTCATTTGTTCTGGAGTGCTCAAGATATCTCGAAGATTCGTGTTTTCCACTCTGCATTCGTTCAAGATCTTTCCAGGTTGTTATCTCATTCAAGTCATTTAATTCAACCGGTGCAACCTCTCTTTTAATCATTTCAACGGTGTTTCTTTTGAGTGGGCCCTAACCCACAGGTTTTTTCCCAGGATCTTACCTGACTCTTCTTATTTTTCCGGAGTTATAATCAAATTCTTTTCAAAGTTTGACGTAAGAATGATTCAGCATTAGTCATATGTATTTCTCCAAGATCTTTCAAATTCTTTTCATCGTTGGTTCAACCTTTCCATTTTTCATCCCGGAGTACCTCAACAATTTGGTGGTGTTTCTCATCGTCATTCTTAGATATTGAAGACCGAAGACGAGTTTCTCTTTAATCTTGCTCCATTCTCTTCAAGATTCATGGTGCTAGCTTGTTGCCATCCTCTCATAATTATTTTTGATTGTGAGAATCCTTTTCACCCATCAGGAGATATTCAAGGGTATTTTTCAGTTCGATTATCCGGAGCCCATCATTTCAGAAGACTTGTTCATTCTCAGTTTTCAGCTCTCGTTCCCCAAATCTCACCGGTGCATCATTCAATATTCTTTAATCAGCGCGTGATCTCTTCGTTTCAGTTGTATCTAAATTCTCTCAAGTATCTTCGTTCTTTTTATAATTCTTCCCAATGTTTCTTTATCTTCTCTTCGTTCATTTTTAATTCTTACGGTGGTTCGTTGTTTTCAATCCTTCCGGTGGTTCGTTGAAGACCTTCTCAAGTTTGCTCCATATCTATCTTAATCCTTTCTACGAGAATTAGTATGCCAAATCCATTGCTTGTCATCAATCTAAATTGGTGAAGGATACGCATAACGTAATTCTTATTCTTGTTTTCATCGAGTAAATTTAATTCCTTATTCCGGAGCCTCATCAAAATTCTTGATCTCAATTATTCATCTTTTACCGGAGTTCCAAGCTCTTTCAACTATATCGTCACGGAGATCCATCTAAATCATTGCCAGGCTCCAATCTTATTCTTTTCATCTTTATTTTCGTTTGATCATCCTTTTGCTACCGGAGTTTTTCATAGATGTTCTACATGATGGTTCATAAAGGATTTAATTCCTTTTCGGAGTGTTCATCAAGATTCTTTTCAGAGGAGTTCAAGCATTCTCCATCTTGCAATCCGATGTGCAATTCTTTCTATCGTATCACTGGGGGTGGTATTATGTCATTCTTGATAATTTGAGTTCATGTTTCATGATTCACAGGTTGTTAAGAATGGGGTATCTTAAATCCATCAATCTCTTCATTGGAGTTATCTTGGGTTATTTCTTTCACCTTAAGCTTTCCCTAAGGATTGTTGCTATTTATGGTGCTTATAAAGGACCCAAGCTCTTCTTTATCCTCCCTATGAAATATTTTCTCATCTCCTTGTTCATATCAATCCAATTCTTTTTCCCATGAGTGGCAGGTTGTCACCTCATAATTTGAGATGTATTCCTTAAGACCATATCAAGCGTATTCTTTTCATTGTTGGTTTTCCAACAACTCAGTTCAACCCTTCTCCTAAAGATGCCTTTTCAAGCTCTTTTGTAGCAGAAGTTGGCATTTTCTCCTCCATTCTTTTATTTCAATTATCTATCTTCTATTTCTTCCGTCCGGAGGCATTGTGTTGTTGCTCTCTTCAACCTTTCTTCTTGTTCTTGTCAGGATCATGTTCTTTTCATGCTTATCCTTTTAACCGGAGTGTTGTGTCCCTTTTTCTCAAGCTCTTTCATTTTATCAAGTTTGTCATCTCTTTTAAACCGGAGTGCTGTCCGAGATCTTTCTTACCCCTTGTTCCATCCATTCAATAGTTACGGAGGCAGCGTATTGCGATTTCATCAAGTATCTTCTCATCTTATCAAGTTCTTATTCAATTCCTTTTCTTTACAATCGGAGTGCTGCCCGAAGTTGTTCTCCCTTGTTCCTCTTTTCTAACGGAGTGTTTTCAGCTTCGTCATCTCCGTTGTATGCTTCTCTCGATTGGCTTAACCTTTTCAAGGTTCTTTGGTCTCACTCGTTTGTCAAAGAAGCAACTTAATTTTACCTTTCTCTTTCTCTTCCGTTTGCCCTCCGGTGCCATTCTAGATCTCGAGACGAGATCCTCTCGTAGTGGTGGAGTGTTGTGACGCCCCGAGACCGATGTGCCAGGTGTCTTTCAGTTATTCGCTATTGTTGCCATGTCATTCACTTGCGTGTTGCATCTTGTCATGTCATCATGTGCATTGCATCATCATGTTTTCAAAACTTGCATCCGTCCCGGCCTCCTCGTTCTCTCCGTTGTCCGTTCTGAGCCCAGACACACTTGCATGCGCCCGCGGCATGTCCGAAATAGTATTTTATAAGTGGCCGGAAAATGTTCTCGGAATAGGATGAGAGTTGACGTGTGTTCTTATTATAGTATAGATAGACCGCATGTCAAGTTTCATCGCATTCAGAGATCGTTTGATGCCCCAACGGATAACTATAGCGGCAGTATAGCCGGTCTAACGTCGGACGTTTTCGGTCTCCAGAAACCGTGCCGGGCTGCATCTCTCCCCTCTTCTCTCAGACCAACCCGCTCTTCACAATCCGCCAGACCCAACCTAACCTCTCTCGTCAGCCCGCGGCCCTCCTCGCGCGCGCGTCCGAGAGTTGTCCCGGACCCGAACCAGACTTTCGTCACCGTTGGATCCGGATCATCCCCAAACATCTACAAAACGTCTCCGTTTTCTTATTTGGGCTCCCTAGCCTATTTTTCCCGACCGTCCGTTTACGATCGGAGGGTTCCGTTAGCCCCTAACCTAACCCACCAGTGTATATAATGGGCAACCCTAGGAATTAGGGATCCTGTCCCATCCATCCTCCTCTCCGCCGCCACTAGCTCCACCTGGTCTCCCCCTTCCTCGGGATCCCCGATCCAATCCATCCACCCCACCCGGCCGAACCAACCACCTCCTCGTTTTGCATCCCCGACCAACCAAGCAGCCCAGCCCCTCGCGCGCCTCCTTCCTTGAGCAGGAGCTCGACCTGCTGCCGGCGACCACCACCGACGACAAGAACAAGACCGCTACCCAGTTCCCCTTCCCCTTCTTTTCCCTCTCTGGGTTCCTCTCCCTCTTCTCATCCCTCTGCTCGTTTCCTTTGGACAGGGGACCTCCATGGACGAACGCCAAGGCTGCCAAGAGGATCCGGACGCCGCCGGCTTGCCTCTGCTCCGCCTCCCCTCGCCAAATCTGCTCCGTTCCCGGCGCCCTCCGCCTTGCTTGCCGCGGGAGCTCCAAGCAGACGCCTTCCAGGAGCCTCCCGTCCGCATGGGACCTCCAACCAACACCTCGGGCCCCTTCTGACCGCTGGCGCCCCTTCCTCATCACGATCCTGCAGCCGCTGACCTCGTCGGTGAGCATTCAGGTCGCCCCGTCAGGCCTTTGCCATCCCACGGCGTCTCTCTCTCCTTCCCTTCCCCTGTTTCTCTCTGAACTCTCTGTCTTTTCTTCAGGCAACAGCAGCCTCCTTCAAGCTCGTCGCCTCAAGCCCCTGCTTCGTCTCCTCCTACGTTGATCCGTGCGCCCTCGCTTTGTTCCCGCAGGTTCAGGCGCGATCCGGCCGGGAAGAGCCCCGCCGCTGCGACCTCCTGCCTCCTGTCGCCATGGCACCTCTGCCGTTCTTCTTCAACGAGATGCAGCAGCGCTGCATCAAGCACACGGCCACCACGCGCGTGAGTCACCTGCTGGACTCCAGATCTGGCCCAGCCAGCGGCCTCCTCTGCTTCCAGTCGGGCCTCAGCCCATGGGTGAGCGAACACCCGAGCCCCTGTGCACTGTTGGGCCAGCCAGATTTGGCCTGTATCATGTTTTTTCCCTGTTCTGCGAATTTGCTATTTATCCAGAGAGTGCAGTTTTACAAAAAAAAGTCCATAGAGTTCATGCATTTAATAACTCATGAACCGTGCTTCGGATTAAAATGGTTTAAATATGTAAAATGCTTAGAATTTCATATAGTTTCATAATATGTCATTTTCATCCATGTTTAAAATATTTAAAATGATGTTTGGTTAAATTTGCTCCTGTGCCATGCTAAAATGATTTAATTCATAACTAAATAACCGTAGCTCTAAACCTAATAAACTTTATATGTAAATGGGGTAGAAAAATGCCTAGTTTAACATGGTGACTTTACTTTGCATGTTTAACAACTCTAAAATATTTTTTAGGGCAGAACAGTACCAAATCTATAATATGCTCATGAGGAGTTTTCCGGAATTGTGTTTGTTGCTTCCGGCCTCATTTAAACTTGCCTAGATAGGTAGTTTTCTTTGCTTCACCCTCTTGCCATGTTAACATTTAATCTTGTTGGGTACATAAACGAGATCGAACTAAATAAGTCATGTGGTGTTTCGTCAATACGCAACGGAGTTGCATATTGAGCTCCACTTAATTTGTAGGTTTGCTTGTGCACTTTGCCATGCCATGCCTCATTAAACTGGACATGCATCATACTTGATTGTGCATCATGCCATGATTATGTGTTGGTTGTTTACTATGTTGTGTGCTTCTTTCCGATGTTGCTTCTTCGGTTTGGTTCAGAGAACGTCGCGTTTGTGAGGACCCGTTCGACTATGTCCGTTTGTCTTCTTCATGGACTCCTTCTTCTTCCTTGCGGGATTTCAGGCAAGATGACCATACCCTCGAAATCACTTCTATCTTTGCTTACTAGTTGCTCGCTCTTTGCAATGCCTATGTTATGATACCTACCACTTGCTTATCATGCCTCCCATATTGTGAACCAAGCCTCTAACCCACCTTGTCCTAGCAAACCGTTGATTGGCTATGTTACCGCTTCGCTCAGCCCCTCTTATAGCGTTGTTAGTTGCAGGTGAAGATTGAAGTTTGTTCCTTGTTGGAACATGGAGATGTTGTTCCTTGTTGCAACATGTTTACTTGTTGGGATATCACAATATATCTTATTTAATTAATGCATCTATATACTTGGTAAAGGGTGGAAGGCTCGGCCTTATGCCTGGTGTTTGGTTCCACTCTTGCCGCCCTAGTTTCCGTCATATCGGTGTTATGTTCCCGGATTTTGTGTTCCTTACGCGGTTGGGCTATTATGGGAACCCCTTGACAGTTCTCCTTGAGTAAAACTCCTCCAGCAATGCCCAACATTGGTTTACCATTCACCACCTAGCCCTTTTCTTTCCCTTGGGTTCTGCAGACTCAAGGGTCATCATCATTTTAACCCCCCCGGGCCAGTGCTCCTCTGAGTGTTGGTCCACCTGTCAGCTGCCGGTGGCCACTAGGGGCAACTCTGGGCTGGCCTACCCGTACCTACGACAATCTGAGTGTGCCCTGAGAAAGAGATATGTGCAGCTCCTATCGGGATTTGTCGGCACATTCGGGCGGTATTGCTGGTTTAGTTTTGCCTTTTCAAAATGTCTTGTAACCGGGATTCCGAGTCTGATCGGGTCTTCCCGCTAGAAGGAATATCCTTCATTAACCGTGAGAGCTTGTGATGGGCTAAGTTGGGACTCCCCTTCAGGGATTTGAACTTTCGAAAGCCGTGCCCACGGTTATGGGCAGATGGGAATTTGTTAATGTCCGATTGTAGAAAACCTGAAGTTGACCTTAATTAAAATACATCAACCGCGTGTGTAACCATGATGGTCTCTTCTCGGCGGGGTCCGGGAAGTGAACACGGTGTTGGAGTTATGCTTGACGTAGGTTGTTCTAGGATCACTTCTTGATCATAGTTTTTATCGACCGTGCCTTGCCTTCTCTTCTCACTCTCATTTGCGTATGTTAGCCACCATATATGCTAGTCGCTTGCTGCAGCTCCACCTCATACCTTTTACCTTACCCATAAGCTTAAATAGTCTTGATCGCGAGGGTGTGAGATTGCTGAGTCCCCGTGACTCACAGTTACTTCCAAAACCAGCTTGCAGGTGCCGATGAGTCCGTGCAGATGACGCAACCAAGCTCAGGAGGAGCTCGATGAAGATCTTGTCCTTTGTGTTGTTTCGTTCTAGTTGATCAGTAGTGGAGCCCAGTTGGGGTCGATCGGGGACCTTGTCGCATTTGGGGTTCTTCTTTTATTTTGGTTCCGTAGTCGGACCTTGATTGTATTTGGATGATGTAATGTTTTATTCATGTATTGTGTGAGGTGGCGATTGTAAGCCAACTATGTATCTTTTCCCTTATTGTATTACATGGGTTGTTTGCGAAGATTACCTCACTTGTGACATTGCTTTCAATGCGGTTATGCCTCTAAGTCGTGCTTCGACACGTGGGAGATATAGCCGCATCGAGGGTGTTACACTCACTCCCCGTTAATCTTCTTCATCCCTTCTACACTCTAAGCACCTCGTTAATCTTCTTCATCCCTTCTACACAACCGTGATTCGATTCGCGATAAGTTGTACACGAAAAATATGCACCTCGATGTGCTGATTCCATTCAAGCGATTAGATCGTAGTTTCGTTCACTCTATATGTTGAATTTCGTGTTCATATTTGAAGCTTTCGCCGCCGTTCATCGCCGGCCTTGGGCACGAGAAGGACGTCGTCGCTGCACACCTAGACACCGGCGTCGCGGCAACGCCGTCGCCGCCCGCGTCGAGCACCTCGCCGCCACCCGTCCCCGTCCTCGCTCCGCTAGGCGCGGGCCACCCTCGCCGACCGCGACACGCCATGGGCCACTCCCTCCCCTGGCCGCTGTCCTCGCCCCGCTGGGCGCTGGCCGTCCTCGCCGACCGCGACACGTCGTGGGCCACTCCATCCCCTGGCCGACGTCCTCGCTCCGCCAGACGTGGCCCGACCTCGCCGACCGCGACGGCGGCGCCGGGGCCACTCCCTTTCCTGCACTGCCAGCGCTCCCTTCCATCCCGTCCGTCGACCTGCCCCGCATCGGCCGCGGACAACAGCTCACCGCCGCCACGTGCTTCGTCCTTGCCGCCAACTCTGTCTATCGTCGGGAGGAGGAGGCCGGCGAGGAGACACGATGGACGGTGTTGGAGCTCCACGGAGCCGGTGGAGAAGGAGTCGGTGAACATTCTAGCCCGTGAACATTCTATTTTAACCTCTCTGCTTAGTATAGTTGTTAACTTCTAATCGTGATGCATGTATAGAACCAAACACCGGGTAAAGTCTTCCACGATACAACAACCTATATGCAGATAACCAATCAACAAGCAAATGTCGTATTTTGGCATGTATCTACTCAACTAGGCTCTACTCAGTCTGGCCTTTTTTTCATGCACACTCAAAAAATGATGTAGGTAACCAAACAAGCTATTTATATTATCTCGTTATTTTTGATGATTATTCTTACTATGTGTGGACATTTCCTTTACGACGAAAGTCGGATGCATTCTTCACTTTGACGGTTTTTTACTCCTATGTCAGCATGCACTTTGGGCATCTCATCCTTACTCTTCAGACCGACAATGGAAAAGAGTTCGACAACCTTGCTTTCCGCACTTCTCTGTTGCACCACGGCACGGTCTTTCGTCTCACATGCCCGTATACTTCACAGCAGAACGGTCGAGCCGAACACGTCCTTCGCACTCTAAATGACTGCATTCGCACGCTCCCGTTCCATGCTAATGTGCCGCCCGTTTCTGGCCGGACGCACTCGCTACTGCTTCACTTTTTCATAACCTTCGCCCCTGCCACCCACGGTGGCACTATGCACCTCACCATCTTTTCTTTGATACGCCACCATCTTATGATGGCTTGCGTATTTTTGGGTGCCTTTGCTATCCTAGTACCGCCGACTCCGCTCCTCACAAACTCGCATCTCGTTCTGTCGCTTGCATCTTTATCGGCTACCCCTCTAACTCTAAGGGATATCGGTGCTACGACCCCGTCTCCCACCATGTGTTCACTTCCCGGCACGTTTACTTCGATGAGCACGTGTTTCCGTTTCAGCAGGTACCCCCGGCTATTCCTCCCGCCACCGATGACGCGGGCTCCTCGATGCCTCACCCAGGACGCTCGCGCGCCTCTCTTGGCTCGCCCCCTGGCTTTGAGGCGTGATCCCCGCATGCGGCGCCTCCTACAGCCACAACGATGGCGCCCCCATCGCCCCTGACGTCGGCGCCCGCGGCCCCGACGGTCCCCCCGATGCCCGTGGCCCTCTCGGCGCCCCCGGCGCCCGCGGCCCCCTCGGCGCCCAAGGCGCCCCCGGCACCCCTGGCCGGTCTGGTGACCCGCGCCCGTACGGGCGTTTTTCGCCCGAGCTCGCGCTATGCTGTGGATGACTACGTTCATGCGGCGTCCACCTCTGAGCCGTCGCCGTTGCCGTTGAAAGATCGTGGATGTCGCCTAGAGGGGGGTGAATAGGCGCTTTAAAATAATTACGGTTTAGGCTTGAACAAATGCGAAATAAACCTAGCGGTTAATTTGCCAAGCATAAAACCTAAAACAACTAGGTTCACCTATGTGCACCAACAACTTATGCTAAGCAAGAAGCAACTATGAGATAGCAAGATATATGACACATAACTATATGGCTATCACAAAGTAAAGTGCATAAGTAACGGGCTCGGGTAAGAGATAACCGAGGCACGCGGAGACGACGATGTATCCCGAAGTTCACACCCTTGGGGATGCTAATCTCCGTTTGGAGCGGTGTGGAGGCACAATGCTCCCCAAGAAGCCACTAGGGCCACCGTAATCTCCTCACGCTCTCGCACAATGCAAGATGCCGTGATTCCACTAAGGGACCCTTGAGGGAGGTCACCGAACCCGTACAAATGGCAACCCTTGGGGGTAGTCACCGAACCTGTACACTTTGGCAACCCTTGGGGGCGGTCACCAGTGCCCGTCAAATTGCTCGGGGCGATCTCCACAACCTAATTGGAGACCCCGACGCTTGCCCGGAGTTTTGCACCACAATGATTGAGCTCCGAACACCAACAACTGTCTAGGGCGCCCAAGCACCCAAGAGGAACAAGCTCAAGGGTACCAAGCACCCAAGAGTAATAAGCTTCTCAACTTGTAACTTCCATGTATCACGTGGAGAACTCAAACCGATGCACCAAATGCAATGGCAAGGGCACACGGAGTGCCCAAGTCCTTCTCTCTCAAATCCCACTGAAGCAACTAATGCTAGGGAGGAAAATGAGAGGAAGAACAAGAAAGAGAACACCAAGAACTCCAAGATCTAGATCCAAGGGGTTCCCCTCACATAGAGGAGAAAGTGATTGGTGGAAATGTGGATCTAGATCTCCTCTCTCTTCTCCCTCAAAAACTAGCAAGAATCCATGTAGGGATTGAGAGTTAGCAAGCTCGAAGAAGGTCAACAATGGGGGAAGAACACGAGCTCAAAGGATGAGGTTCATTGGGGAAGAAGACCCCCTTTTATAGGTGGGGAAAAATCCAACCGTTACCCACCAACCAGCCCGCGGCCAGCGGTACTACCGCGCCTGGCCAACGGTACTACCGCAAGGCCGCGCGGTACTACTGCTTGCATCCAAGCGGTACTACCGCACGGCGGTGCGGTACTACCGTACCGACCCACGGTACTGCCGCAACCCCAGCACAGAACCGATAAACAGACGCACAGAAGCTGGGGGCGGAACTTCCGCACGCGCGGTACTACCGCGCCCCCCATGCGGTACTACCGCGAGGCAAAAGTCCTAGCCAGGGGAAAAGGGAAACTTTCGTGCCTACTTCCGCAAAGAAACGGAAGTAGCAAAAACCCGACACAGTAGTACTGCCGAGGGGCGGTACTACTGCCTGACCGCATAGCGCGGTACTACCGCGCGGCGAAAGCGGTACTACCGCGGTAGGTGCGGATGTAAAAAATTACATCCGCTCCTACTACCTCAAAGGGGCGGCACTAGCCTGGTGGGCAGCGGTAGTGCGGCTCTAGGGGAGCGGTACTACCGTGGGCACCTGCGGTACTACCGCTGATGCCTACGGTACTACCGCTTTCCTGGGAGCAGTACTACCGCAACCAACAACGGCAGCCACACAAGGGAGGCAAGAAAACGGAGGAAGCTCCAAGGAAGAAGGGGGGGAAAAGAAGGAGACGTGTACGTGAAGAAACCACCCAAACCTTTCCAACGCGGACCCTGACAAAACCACACTCAAGAGAACAAGAACTGCCATAACTTCAGCATACGAGCTCCGAATTGAGCAAACTCAAGCTTGTTGGAAACAAGACAACGAGTAGCATCAAAACAACGACTGGTTATAGAAAGAAGAGGCAGGGGAGGTATGCCAACAAATAGAGGAGTGAAACCTCCAACCAAGAAGAACCGGCAAAACCTCCAACAACGAAAACATCATAGAGTATGCAAGCGAACTCCGTTTTCGATGAACTCAAGCTTGTCATCAAGATGACCAAAAGCTCTAAGACTCTCAAAGAGAACCAAACAAGAACCAAGAAAGATGATGCAAGGATGCAATGGTTTGAGCTCTCAGCGAACGATACGATCAAGCTACTCATCGAGAGCCCCCCTTGATAGTACGGCAATCGATCCTATAACCCAGTCTCCCAACTACCATCATGAGACCGGTAAAATAGAAAACCTATTAAGGGCAAACCTTTGCCTTGGACATGGTCCACTTGAGCTAGATGAAGACGATCTTGACTCCCTCAAGTTGGACCACCTTTCTTGATTGGGTTGACTTGATGAAGACTAGTTGATTGCTCCCCCATACTCCATTATGGGTGAGCCACTCTTCCGCACATCTTCACAAGTCCATTGTCACCACAAAGGACGGCAAGCTTCAAGCATTTGATCTCTTCGTGATGCTCCACTTGAACTTGCACACCGCAACCTAACCCCACAAAGAACCCTCACGAAGACCATGGGTTAGTACACGAAGCGTAATTGACAATGCTTACCATACCATGGGATCACTTGATCCCTCTCGGTACATCTTCTACGCTTTGTGGGTTGGTCAACTTGATTCACTCTTTGACTTAGTCTTGATCAACCTCTCACAAGACCAATCTTTAGGTAATTCCTTGAATAGCACCTTGGTCGACACAAACTCTTCTTGAAACCAACACATGTACTCCAAGAAAAGCCTATGGACAAAAACCTTCAAATATAACTCAAGGCAACCATTAGTCCATAGACATTGTCATCAATTATCAAAACCAAACATGGGGGCACCGCATGTTCTTTCAGCCGTCCTCCGTTCGAGCCGCTCTTCGTGACCCGCTCTGGATGGCTGCGATGCAAGAGGAGTTTGACGCCCTGTTGCGCAACCGGACGTGGCAGCTTGTTCCCCGTCCCCGGCACGCCAACGTGATTACCGAGAAGTGGGTCTTCAAACACAAGCTTTGTCCTGATGGTACCCTTGATCGCTATAAAGCGTGTTGGGTCGTTCGTGGCTTCCGACAGCGTGTTGGCATCGACTTCACCGACACCTTCGCTCCGGTCGTCAAGCCCGGCACGATACGCACGGTTCTTCACCTTGCGGTCTCCCGTGCTTGGCCGGTGCACGAGATGGACGTCTCCGACACCTTCCTTCATGGTCACTTCGAGGAGAAGGTATTCTGCTAGCAGCCCACCGGGTTTGTTGACCCGGCGCTTCCCGACCACGTGTGCCTGCTCTCGCGGTCCTTGTACGGCTTCAAGCAGGCTCCGCGCGCTTGATACCAGCGCATCGCGGCGTTTCTCCACCAACTTGGGTTCCGCTCTACCCGCTCGGACGCCTTGCTCTTCGTCTATCATCAGGGCTCTGACACGGCCTACTTACTGCTCTATGTCGACGACATCATCCTGACGGCATGTACAACTGGTCTCCTCAGTCAGCTCACGGCTCGTCTTCGCGCTGAGTTCGTCATCAAGGACTTGGGCCCTTTGCACTACTTCCTCGGTGTCGAGGTGGTGCGCCGTCCGGATGGCTTCTTCCTTCATCAGCGGAAGTATGTTCATGAGCTCCTGGAGCGCGTCGGCCTGCTTAACTGCAAGCCCGCCGCCACGCCTGTTGATACGAAGGCCAAGCTTTCTGCCACGGATGGTTCTCCTGCTTCGGATGCTGCTTTCTATCGGTCTATCGTTGGTGCTATCTAGTACCTCGCTCTGACTCGACCGGAGATCCAGTATGTCGTGCAGCAGGTGTGTCTTCATATGCATGCCCCCCGAGGCGTTCACTAGGCTACCGCAAGCGGATTCTCCGCTATGTCTGTGGCACTATGGATCTTAGCGTCACGCTTCACGCCTCCGTCGACATCGCCCTCACCGCCTACTCTAATGTAGACTGGGCGGGCTGCCCTGACACTCGTCGCTCCACCTCAGGCTATTGTATCTACCTTGGACCCTCACTTATATCGTGGTCATCAAGCGGCAGCCTACGGTCTCTCGTTTCAGTGCTGAGGCTGAGTATCGTGCGGTGGCCAACGCCGTTGCCGAGTGTTCATGGCTTCGCCAGCTGCTTCAGGAGCTCTCTTGCCATGTTGACCGTGCCATGGTGGTCTACTGCGCGGTCTACCTCTCCGCTAACCCGGTGCATCATCGACGGACCAAGCATATTGAGTTGGATATTTATTTTGTTCGGGAACAGGTGGCCCTTGGCCATATTCGTGTTTTACATGTTCCTACTTCCCAACAATTTGCAGATATCATGACCAAGGGCTTGCCTACGACGTCATTTGAGAAGTTTCGGTCCAATCTTTGCGTCAACCGCGATGCCGCTTTGACTGCGGAGGGGTGTTGAGTATATGTGTTGTGTGCATATTGTATATTGGACCCGCCTCCTAGTTCATTGTATAGTTGAGGTCCGTGGCCCACTTTTATACATCATATATACATACCTATGCACGAGAGCAATACATCGTGCAATTCTCATAACATACATCTATTGCGCCGGTGTAGTTGGGCTTCGTGTACTCCCTCCGTTCCATAATAATCGTTTTTTAACATAGCTTGAAAAACGATCTTATATTGTGGGACAGAAGAAGTATCATGTACCATGTACTGGCCAGAATGAATGGGTTTGGACTGTCTCTGTCTTAAGCGAAGAATTCAACGCTAGGATAAGGCTCCAAACAAAGTCGATCGGGGTAGTAGCATTTTGATGTTGGCTGGAGCAGAGCGAGGACGCCATTTGGCACGTGATTGGGCTATCAAAAGAACACACCATATTTCATGGCTGCAATCAGGCTGCTTATTTTTATATGTGCCTGGCATTTGTAGAACCTCCCTCAGAGGCGACAAGAATTCTAGAACCACATTTTCAAGGGGGGATTCATAAACAAGCTGATCGGACAGAAGGTATATTGACCTGGCAGTTTTGCTGAAATGCAGACTCCGTGGATGTGCTGCTCAAATGCCATTGCTGCAAAAATAAGTCAGAGATGTGCATCTTAGACACCACCAGAATGAGTTGCAGAAAAGTGAATAAAATACAAACGAGCGCATGCTATACAGCATACCACACACATTACAAACTCAACGATATCAGCACACACCCTCTATGATACCGGACTAACAAAAGGAAGGGTGCAGTACGAGCTAACTAGAG
>NC_041392.1:298138113-298172206 GCF_002162155.2 Triticum dicoccoides | reverse complement strand
CACACACAAAATATGTACATTTAAAGGGGCAAAAATTCCATCAGCTGCTCACCAAAACTCTGCCGGCTGGTTAACGATACCTACGGCCTGGGTAACTTGTCTAATCTGAAAGAACCTCCTCCAACTCAGGATCATCTGGTCTCACCAACGCATCATCCTCCGCTTCCGGGTCAGCTATCTCCTCTTTCTCTTCACTAGTGTCATCTTCTTTCTCCGCACTAGTGTCGTCTTCTTTCTCCGCGCTAGTGTCATCTTCTTCCGCACTGGATCCTCCCAACTCCTCGTTGGTATGATTAGCAACTGTGGGCTCGGTAATGGCTTTCCCTCCCTCGCTGCCATTACTCAATCCTTGCTCGCTTTGAAGGTTAGGTTTGGTCGGTGTTTTGGGATCGGTGTTTTCACATATACATGTCGAGGGGTTCTCGTGGAACTCCCCCCTTCCTGGCCTCAGCTCTTTGGGCTCCCCCATAAATCCTTTCTGGGCCATGTGCACTTTGGAGGAGAATGCATCCCAGGGCATGTTTCCTCTGCTCAAGAATAACAAGTAGAGCCTTCTCGCATTTGGTCGGATCGTTCTCTTATGCCCAAGATATCTCCTGCCACGGCCACCAATGTATGGTCAGAACTAACATTAGATCCCTATACAAGGAAAACCATGATGACAACCAAGGGATATCAGCAGAATAAGGTTATACCTTCGCCCAGCCAAAATTTTGGCCATATTACCATTGTTGTTGGTCACAAAAGCATCGCTTCCATCACAGACAATGAAATCAAGTGCGGCCATGCGAGATGAGTACTTTGAGAACGGAGCCAGCTCATCTTTGCTTGCTACTGTTTCTTTGGTATGAAGATTGGGGAAGAGCGCTTTCAGGGGTGCTAATGTCTTTGCCCCACCATATATATCTCCAGAGGCAACATAAATATGAACATTGTTTCTGTAGCCCAGTGCCCTCAACATCAACCCCACCTCTTCAGGAGTTAGCGGGCATCTACCGTGCCTTCTTTCTTTCTCTGGATTGCTAGCCTGAAATGCAAAATAGCAAAGATTGCATTCATAATATTTATATGTGACTTCATGACTAAGTACCTAACAATACATTATGATATCATACACACATGCAAGGTTTTCCATCTCTTCCGTATCACACCAAGTTCTCTCTTCTCTTTTTCTCCACCACCGTAGTAGCACCCAGAAAAGGCAAGCATATCTGGTTCAAATCTGGCATCACAAAACATTGACAACATTAAAACTAAATATCCCCCCTAAAAAAGGAGTGCACAGCAATTGGGGTAAACATTTTTGTAGCTTTGACAGTACATTTTTGTTTTGAGAAGTAGGGCCAGAAATCACATTTGCTGATGGAGACATAGACAATAGTGGTTTACTTCACTAGCCAAGTGTGCAATTAATCCTACGAACCTAGCAGCCAAATATACAGAGGACCATACTTAATTGTTTGTCATAATGATTTTAGTTGTCAGAAAACCAGGCGGGCGATTTTTCCTGAAGTGAGGAGCGGCTGGTTTTTTTTTTTGGGAGCAGCAGCCTGTTCATTTTCAATTGATTTTTCCCCTTCCAGCGAACAGTAGAGAGGAGAAGCACACAAAGAGAAGCGTGCGAGCACTGACAGGCTGACCCACCAAGCGTTTTAGCAACTACTGACCTGGGGTAGATTCTCGCCTGAACAGGCTTGCATCTCCACTAAATGGGCTGTCAGCCCAGCCTACGATCAGAGCCAGAGGCGTTTGGCTGTCGAATGCTTTCTAGCGATCAAAACGCATCCGGAATGGGCCTGAGGACGTTGAACCGTTTTCCCATCACTTATAGGTGGCATGATGGGTATGACGGACCAACAACCAAGGAAGCTTCCTCCCTATAATATTATTATTAGGTAGAGAGTGTTGACCAGCAACTTATAGACATCTCCCTTCACTCCTTTGTACATCCCCCCCGTAGACTATGCTCAATTAGGGTGTTCCTGGTAAACAAGGCATCATGCTCATAATATCAATAACATACTTGCTAAGAAGCTAGCATTATGCTCATCCCCAGCCCAGTTAACCGATCCTTGTGCTCTAAACTGTCTTGACTCATATCAAACTATGCTGTTCACAGCACAGAATGAGATAACCTAATACTCCCTCCGTTCCAAAATATAGTGTATAGTTTTTTTGAAAAATCAAACTTCTCTATGTTTGACCAGCATTATAGAACAAAATTTGAAAATCTACAATACCAAATCAGTAGGTCGTATATCGATAAGCTTTCTCTCACTTTGCATCAAAGAAAAATGTGAGCTGAATCATGAAAATTTGAAGTGGGAGCACCTTAAATGAAGAGCAATAAAATACGTGCTCCTCTCCCGCATTCTCTGTATTATCTTTTCACCCATTTCTTGTATTGGGTCAGTAAATCTCAATGCATGGTAGTTAACTCTGCATCTCAGCTTTTGCAGATCAGAATCCAACCTGTTTGCTAGCCTATAATCAAATTTTGTTAGTCGAACAACCTGCATCAGGTGAAAGAAGAGATATAAGCTACCCTAGTAATTTAATCACAGAAGTCAATTCTCTTACATTGTCACAAAAACAACTTCTAATAGGGGGCTACAGCTTCGGAAAATGCTAACAAAATGAAGTAGTAACATTTTCTTTACCAAAAAGAGTTCTTAACAGTTCCCCAGCAGAAGAAGTCATTTTGAAAATCAATATGATCACACAGGTTGTTGTCTAAATTCAGGTTTAAGCATAGCTACATAACCTATTGTCCTAGTGCTCCACAGCATGGAGTCTACAAATGCCTTGTACATACTCCTCTTTTATGTGCATATTCCTCTTTTAATATAAATATGCATATGTACTATTGGGGCCTTTCGTATACTTGCATACGAAATGTCTCTATTTCACAGTTCATACCATCCAAATGAGGAGCACGAGTATGCGATAAATAAGTTGAGCAAATACTTACATGTTTCTTAATAAGTGCAGGCAACACACGGTTCAAGTAACATCGCTGAGTGCATTTGCGGGGCACACGCATTCTATGAGGAGCCCACAGTTTACCTCCTATCTTTGGAAGCTCTTTCACAATCCTTACATCCTTTGATAGAAATGAGATGAACCAGTCGGCGTTAAAAATTTCAGCAAAGTCACTGCAGAGTGCAGAGAAATGGTATAAACACAAACAACACATTTCAGTCTTCTTAAAAACATGAGCAGACCTAGAAGGCTAGGATGAGAAATTGTTGGTACTCGAAAAAACCTTGCATCTTTCCAGAAGGAGGTTTGGTCCAATTTGGGAACAACAAGTGTTGCATTTAAAATACGTGCAGCAACAACAGCATCAATTATCTGAGAAGAAGCACACGTTAATCAGGATAATGGGCATAGTTATGAACATCATAATATGTAATCAGAAAACACACATAGCTACTACAGAGTTAGCTGTGAAACATGAAGAGACACTCCTCAGCTTACTCACTTCCAAAATAAAATTGCAGAGACCTCAGACTTCAAGCTTTGCCACATCCTTACACACTACTCACTCCGTCCCAAAATAACTGTCTCAAGCTTAGTACAACTTTGTATTAGTACAAAATTGAGACACTTATTTTGGGACGGAGGGAGTACTATACTCGGGAGGTGCCTAACTGTTCACAGAATTAGCCTATACTGTTCAAAGTCTGACTGAAGATTACTAATGGTTTTAAATATTGCAAGAGAATACAAGCTCTAACTTGTGTTGTGTTTTATGTGAAGTACTACTTACAATACTCATGAGAAGATATGATCCATATTTGCACGCTTAATTCTGGATATGTGGGAAATAGGCTACCTGCTTCTTCAGGTGATATTGCCTAGAAACCACATCTTTTCAAAATTCAAAAACGCAAGCAAGTTGCATATGTGTATCAATAAGTTTGCTTTGTTATGCATTTGTATTCATATGTAACGATACCAGCTCAGTTCTAATACTGAATCCAGTATTAGTTTAGCCACTTGAAAATACATTTCCTAATGATTATTTCATTTATAATCGGGATATCTAAAACATAGTAAACCTGGAAAAGAACCCTTGGTATTTTGGAGCAGATAGAGTAAATGAAATAATAATATTACAAAAACAAACTCAAGCTCTAGCACTAAGAGAATGAGAGCGTATTAAGACAGTAGGCTTTCTTCATACACATATTTAAACTGGTTGTTTACATGTTTTGCCATACACATCTACATGCATTATAATATTCGAGCAGGAACATGTGGCAGTTGCACATGTCTTACCCCTGTTCTCTGTTGATTGAGGCCCCCACTTGTAACAATCATCAAATAACGGTCTGGGTGTGTCATAACACCTGAATCTGCACAATTTGAAACACTTCAGAGGCACCGCTACCACCAACACCATTTCCAGGATATGCATTATAAGATTGTAAGATGGTAGAACAAATCTAATATCTGAAATGGCCTATGTGGGTACTGCAAATTCTAATCAACCATCTATGGCAAAAAATATTGCGCACCAAGAAACTTGCTGCTTGAGTTGCTGCACCCATAGAATTTGCTAGCGAGCTTCGAACCCCAGAGGCCATCTGTCGCAGTCCAACCACCTTTCTGCAGTTTGAGAAATTGAAACTAACTAAGCAATCCTGAAAACAAAGTTCTATTTTAACATACTTTAGCCAGAAAAAAAAAAGGTTTACCAAAAGGGGAAAAGGTCTAGACTGGAAATAATCTGCAGCGGCACAGAAAAACAAAAATCCACTTTAACTCACACCTCTACAAACCCATGGAAACAAGTTCAGAAATACGCTGGAGCATGCAAATATAAGTTCTTCTGAAATAAGATAGAAAGGGAGCTCAGCCAAATAGGTTACCACCAACTAATTTACTTACAATGGCACACTAAATTGAACCTAGTCCACTTATATCTCCCAGTTAAAGCAATAACCACATAAACAGAACGATTGGCTACAAAGACAGGAGCAATGCAGCGTACTCAAGTCATTAAGTCAATACTCCACCAAACAGAACACAATAATCATGTGCAATTGATTTGGTTCTCTAAATGCTAAATCGATTGGGTGAATACTGAACACAATGAGGAACTAGCTCGCTTAATCTAAGCGGGGAAGCACATGCTTACTGGAACGCGGGAAATCTCGCGGCGCCCGGGCTCCACTAGGCTGCCGCCGCCAGAGCTGTTCAGCTGCGAAAGCACACGCGTGGAACGACACGAGTTAGATCGAGAGATGTGAAGGAAAAGGTAGAAGCAAGTAGGGTAGCAGTGGAGTACCAGAGCATGCGGGGAGCGGTGGCGGGAGTAGGCGAGGGCCGGGTGGTCGGACAGAGGCGGCGGGGAGACGTAGAGCAGCGTGACGGCGGCGAGGAGGAAGAGCAGCAGTAGCGCCGCCGCCGGCAGAACGGCGCGGCGCGGGCACGGGCACGGGTGGTGGTTGTGGCCGCCGCGCCGGCGCGGCAGGACCATCCCGGGCCCGGCGGACGGAGATCTCAGGGCAGGGAGAGAGCGCCGCGGCGACGGCGGCGGCGAAGCAGTCGCGGAGACAGCGGCGACATGGGAGCCCTATGGATCAGTAGTGTGTTCGAACTTTCGAGATGGAGTAGTATACAAGCGTACGGCGAGTGTACTAATTAAGCTGGATCGCGGTTTTGGTCTTCTTTTCTGCTACTCGTGTCCGTAGGTCGCATTCTTTTTTTTTCTTTTTTTTTTTGCGGGTGAAACGAGAATATATTAGTTAAGTAATGTCATTACACTCGTTTTCACAAATCATACGTAAATCATCTGGCCCTGAATGAACAAAATCATCGACCAACCGTGTCTGTAGTTTATCACACAATAGCAAATAGTATGTTTGTGTGTTGCAAAGGAAAAAAAATAATCAAACTATGTTTAAATAAGATAAGGACTTTTAAAATGTTATTCATAAACTATGTGTGAATCATATCACGATGAGACAAGGGACTTTTAAGAAGTCATTTTAAAAGTTGAAAATGTGATGGTCTCATCACGACTTGATCTCTAAGGCGCCATAATGAAATATTTTTTGGCTAAGCAAGCTGCATTGATGAACCCTATCTCAGCTAGACTGATGAATAATGTGTCTCACCTTGACCTAGCATCATGGTGTTTTTCATGACCAATACAACTATAGTACCAGAATAAACATAGCTATGTATAAAGGCAAATTAGACATTTAGTCATTTTCGTGTAGCTTACAGAAATTAAGCCATAGGAAGTTGTGTCTATTTTATCTGGGGCAAGCGGTTGTATAGAACACAAAATCCCTTTTTTAACCAATGTGTGATGGACTAAATAAAATCATAAAACAACCTCTATGTATACCCTAAAAGAGTTCTATCTAAGCGATGATTTGTTTTTTTTCGTTATTTACATATATGTTTGAATTTTGTGAACATTTTCTAAAATTTCATGAACATTATTTTCAAATTGTTGAATATGTTTTGAATTCGTGATCACTTTTTAAAAATCATGAACGTTTGTTTTGAAATCATGATTTTTTTTATAATATGCAAACAGTTTTTAAAAATCTTGAACATTTTATGATTTCCCTACCATTTTTTGAATTCATTGACATTTTATGATTTAAAAAAAGTCTTCAACTCACTTTGGATATTTTGGAAATACCGAATTAATTTAAAAAAGGAAAAACATAAACATAAATAAGAAAAGAAAAGGCGAAAAAAGGGAAGTAAAAACAGCAGGGGGACATCATGCCTGTACATGGGAGCGGGAGTGCTTGCAGAAAAAAGAAGAGAAAAAGGGTGATCCATGGATCAAACCTGGGTCTCCCGGGTGAAGTACCGAAGCGTTTACCACTACGGCAGTTCTCTGCTTGTGATGTATGAGGGTAATATCGCTTAAGAATGAAGCCCCACGACGACTTTAAAAAAATGAAATCGTTTATTTTTTTTCACTTATAGGTGGCATAGTAGGTAATTTATGACAACTTCGGGAGTAATTTAAATGACGGACGGGCAGAAGCAATAGCCTCTTTAGTATTAGGTAAAGATAAAGAGGTAAAGATAAAGATTAGACTCACTACATAATTTTAATGAGCTTGTATACAGTCATTGTGCTTTATCTGTATTTTATTGTTATTATAACTAGACTGAACTAGATAATACCCCGCTCGTTGTTCTGGATGTTTCTATTTTTCATAAAGAAAAATGTATATTGTTAAGCTGGTAGGGGGCAACTTATTCCAGTTTATTCTAAAAGCAAGCAAAAGAACTGACCCTTACAACCATTGGATACAGTTGCCCAACATTTGTACCCCGCCCGATTCAAGTGTTGATAGAGGCGAGGGTGTCCCGATGTTTCGATAAGAGGTAGCTATCGCTTTCGGTGAAAGTCGACTTTGAAAATCCGACTACGAACATGCCAGAACGTCGCGCCATAGCAATCGCTAAACCAACTCCAAGAGGTTATTAGCCAGAGTACGATCAACCCAACCACATGGGTCTATTTCCTACCCACAAACTAAGAACATGTAAGAAAATGATATTGCATTCTGAATATTGCGAATTTAAGAGGAAAACTTTACTAATCAACTGGCATTCTGTAATGTCTTGGTCTGTTTGTTGAACACAAACGAAGGACGCAAGTTGTAGCTATGGTGAACTTTAATCAAAATAAAACCCAAGTCTAACAGGTGTGGTATTTATATAAGGAAAAAGAGAGGTGACTTTGTCCACCCTTACAAGGTGAAACACTCTTGAGTCGTTTTCTCTAAAATACGGACTCTAAAAATAGCCTACGAGTATTATTTCGAAATTACATGGGCCTGACATAAAAATAAAGTGGCGAAGCACCTATAATAAGATATGAACGAAATTTATAAAAGATTTTTTTTGTATATTTCGCCTATGTCCTTGTATGTCATCAGTGACTTTAAAGTGTCGAAAACTCCACTGGAAACTTCATTTTTGTTCCCCTTGCACACGCCATCCTCTCCATGCTTGATCATGCTTCAATGGTCATCATTCTTCTTCATGTTGGACCCTTCATTTATAAGTAACACAAACATATCCAAATTAGGCAGCATCGTATTCTCATGAATATTAGAATCGTTACCAAAAAACAAAAGTACCTAATAATTTAATTGACATGCGCGACTAATAATTGGTTCAATATAGGTAGTAGCCGAGGTTCTGGGTGTAACTACAAATGTCCTCATCAAACACATTAAGCCACGGGAGAATGGTGACCAACCAGCATGGCCACGTGGCCCATGCTGGTTGACCGTGGCAATTTTTTTTTGATTTTTTTTGGAAGATAAAATTGAGATTTTTTTTCTTTTGAATTTTTTTAAGATTATTTTTAAAAGATGAAAGCGAGACTTTTATTTCTTTTTCATTTTAAGATTTTTTTAGGTCCTTTTTTTCTTTTTGAGATGGATGAGATGTTCACGTGTTGTGAGAAAGTTTTTTTTTTTTGAAGAAACCAGCTTTTGTGGCTGTTGTTTCATTGATTTAGCAGGAGGGAGCGGCAAAGGGGTTCCGATCAAGTGATCGTATGAATGGGAGAAAATTACAACCAGTGACTAGGAACGCTGAGCTCCCAGTAGGGTGTGGCTATGGCGATATTTCACGCCATGTCCCCGAAGGGTTGCTCTATGCATTTGGCCCCTGCCAAGCGCCATTGCTCCATGTCCCGGCGGCATGCCTCGACGATGTGCCGCTCGTCAGCTTGTTTCCCTCTGAAGACGCAGGGGTTTCTCTCCAACCATATGTGCCACGCGATGAGGGCCATCATCGACTTGGTGCCCTTGCGGTTTCCCGGGGCTGCAGTGGTGATGATCCTTTCGGCACAGCCCGTCGACGTAGTCTCGCTGCTCCATCCAGCAGGGTTTAGAGCCTGGCAACCAGCCCAGGCCGCAGCTTGGTTCCAAACCTTCAGGGAGATTGGGCACTCCTAGAAGAGGTGGAAAGATGACTCGAGGTTTCTCATGCACAGAGGGCAGAAGTAGCCATTGGTCCAGCCCCTTCGTTGCAGCCTGTCATTGCACCATAGCTTGTCTTGGTGGAGGAACCAGAGGAACATCTTGATCTTCCCCGGTGCCCAGATCTTCCAAATCAGGCTTCTAAAGCTACTGAGTTGTCCCTCTGCAAATTGCGCGGTGTAGGCCGATTTGGTGGAGAACATCCCTGAGCTGTGCTGCGTCCAGCGGATTGAATCAGGCGTCTATGCATCCAAGACAAGGCCGGCGCTTCTGATCTCTCTAGCGAGCTGGATGACTTGGCGGACGATGTTGCTACTGTTGGCATGCCTTAGATCGAGGACCCAGCGGTCACCCTGCAAGGCCTCCTGGACCGATCGGTTCTTCCTGATGGATGTAGCATAGAGCGCCGGGAAAACCGAGCAAAGCTGGCGGCCTCCCAGCCAGGAAGAGGACCAGAAGGAAGCAGAAGTTCCATTTCCGCAGAGGGAGAAATACACGCACAACTTCCTCTCAAGAGGTCCGTAATGACAAGGCCCAACCACTAGTTAAGTGATTAAGTGCCGCGCACATATCCGCCGGGAATTGTCATTTGCATATCAGTTTTGTACCCCCTCCGTTTCTAAATATTTGTCTTTTTAAAAATTTCAACAAGTGACTACATACAAAGCAAAATGAGTGAATCTATACTCTAAAATATATCTACATACATCCGTATATGATAGTCCATTTGAAATCTCTAAAAAACAAATATTTAGAAACGAAGGGAGTAGTTGCAAAGACATAAGCATGCGATCCTTCCCGGGCGGTAGGTTGTTCATGCGCACAATCGGAGCCACAAGTTTCTCATTAATTAGAATTAGTAATAAGAAATCAGAGATTAGTCTTCAGATGACTTGCAAGCCGCAGCACTATTAGCATCTACTCCCTCCAATTCCTAAATATAAATATAAGTTCTTTTAGAGATTCCACAATAAACTACATACAAAGCACAATGAGTGAAACTATGCTTTCAAAGGCGTGTATATATATATATATATATATATATATATATATATATATATATATATATATCTGAATGTAGTCTCTATAGTGAAACCTCTAAAAAGACTTATATTTAGGAACGGAGAGAGTATTTGGAGTACAATTCAACTCAGGCGAAAAACTCTCAAGACACAAATATACTAGACCTAGACTAAGCCATTTTGTAAGATACAGATGGAATATTGCAATCTGTTGCAGAAAAGCATCCTACAAGAATATTAAGAATTGACCGGTAAACAGAAAAATCCATTGATATTGTAAATCACAACACTAGTACAAACTTCAGCTCAGTCATACTTCATCACATCATGCCAACCAGGCTCATCGGATATCAGAATTCTAATAAGGCCAGAAGCAGCAATTAACTACCACTACCGATATCCACAGTTTCCCCGAAATCCAAAATGAAGAACTAGTGACAAAATTTGAAGATATAGGAGAACTGTTGAAATCTCAGCTGCGCTATATTCTTTTCAACTGTGACTACATTTTTTTCTCCAGCAACCATCCTGGACTTCCGTCGCCGTGATTATTGAGATATGAATGGCTTGCTATTGCACCAGGGTTACTAGAACCAAATCATCGCATCAGCCCCTTATAGCAGAACGCACAATGGCAAGAACGAAGCTCTACAACACCAATTATATGCACAACAAACAAGCCTGCCTGTGGGAGAAAAGAACATTTTATTAGAACAAGACATACCATCGGAAATCTTAAAGAACAGCTATAGTGAGAGCTAAGACAAGTATTTCATACACATACACATGAAGTGGAGAAAATAGACCAACAAGCTTCATTTTCTCTGCAGGTGGGGCTTGACAGATTCTAAAACAACCTGACCATCAGAGGATTTCTCAACAGTTAGACAAAATGTAACATTAGAAAGCACAAATCAACATTTACAATAAATAACAAAAAGGTTGCAGATACTCACCCTTCCATCATAAGACAAAGAAGCAAACAACGATGGATCATGGGAGCTCCATGCAATTCCTACAATTTCAGTCAGCTCTGTGATTCTTTGTCAAAATTTTAATGTACATACAAGTAGGGAGGTTCAACGGTACCATAGATGCTATCTTCGTAGTCAGTATACGAGTGCAGTAATGGTTCTTCTTGCCTAGTGGGCGAACCAGAAGGGCTGCGAAAATAAGATTGGGGGCATCAAAATTACAACCTCAAACAAATTAATCAAATCTGTGAGTAACAGAAACCTTTCGGGTCCAGAGTCATCAGTGCCAACTTTAGCCAACCATAAATTGACAGCTGAATCCGTTCCAGCACTCTATAGAGAAGTTTCAATAGTCAGTTACAATTTAAATTGATATATACTATATTACTACACGCGTGAGAGAGAGCGAGGGCGGGAGGGGGAGGAGGAGAGAGAGACCAGAATCAGCTCATCATACTCAGGATTGTGCCGAACAGCCCATGTCCTGCAAAAATCATTATATCGAGGTCAATTAACTTGATGATCGCTGGAGTAAGAAATCACAAAAGCAAATTAGTAACCATATATATTAAATTGGTGAGTTGACAGCATCATCCCATATAGGTGGTAAAGTGCTACAACACCAGACCAATAAAAAGTAACAACAATGTTGACATGGGACGAATATGCACTCATATGAAGGATTTCAAGCATCAAGGAGCACACATTCACATCAAATATGCATAGAACAAATGGTGCAGGTTTAGAACATTTCATCAACTAAATACACAAAAAAAACAGATTTTCATTTGAGTTTACTATAAGATACACCAACATACCAATGTGAATGTCCAGGGAGATCCTTCAGAGGATGCTTAAGCATTCTGAGATCCCACAAGCGAATTCCGAATTCGTCCTCTGCTGTTGCCTGCACCGCAAAAGGGAACCTCAAGCAGCATAAACAAACGAAGCTGAATGAAAGAAATTTGCAAACTGTTACTCCGACATGGATACTAGAACCCGACTCAGCAAAAATTTACAAAATAATATTTGAGGTTCCAATGGACTAAATTAACCTTATTATAAAAGGTAATGATAAATTTCAAACCTGCTGCCAAACAAAATCAACAAAAAGAATTTGATCAAACAATAACTAAGTAAGAAGTAGTGGCAAATCCAGATTAAATATTAACTATGTTACTTACACAAGTGCAAGAAAAAGAAACTCTGCAAAGTTGAAAGGTAACGGAGAAAAAGAAACTAATACAAAAATACCCCTTTTCAGGGTTACCACACAAAAAAGGCAACTCATTAACCTGCTTTTCTTCTGATAGAAGAAATAAAATAGTTTTTATCCGAAGAACAAGATGCACCAAACTCACAATTATGTTTTGCTTCTTGGGGTTATAATCCACATCCCGGATATGAGCATGCTCAATTGCATTTGATCTCCTAAGAACAATTAGTTCATGCACATAGATGTAAGTACAGCATTTGAAAATCCAAACATAAGTATAAGCTCAGATAATCTGATGCGGTCAAGATTGTCAAAGTACTAACTTCATAGAACGGAGATCCCAGAAGTGGAGTGACGAATCAGTTATTGTAGCAACTGCGTTGTGATTGTGTGGATCCCAAGCTCCACCACGTAAATTGGGAAGCATGTCAGCAGATCCCTGTGATATCACCTGCAATTTCGGTACTCAAATTAGGACCATGATGAAGTACTAAACTGATGCTAATAGAGATATTGATGTTTCAGATTTTATAAACTCATATTAGGCATATAAATAATGAAAAGAATTTGTAATGTATGTTAAACAAAAGGATGATCGACACACCTTGGCTGATTTATTTGATGGATCTATGTTCCAGAGAAAAATGTTTCTGTCATTGATGCTAATTAGCTTATCATGCTTCCCCAGTGGCCACCAGAGAACACTGCAAAAACAAACTAGCTAATAAAGATCATATGCATAAAGAGAGATTGTCTCACTACAGATCCTCCACAAAATATCAATATGCAAAGCTAACCAATATTATATGCATAACATGGGAAACTTACAAAACCATGACAGAGATCAGAATTAAAAAAACAGTAACTCAGAATAATTGTATAGTAAAAAAAATCATCTATTGTGTGTTGTGTATAGGTATGAAACCGATTTGAGCGAGAGTAGTACTAGGATGGGTGACCTCCTGGGAAGTCCTTGTGAAAGAGTTTCATATCTAAGGGTTGTGATAGGCTTGGCGAGCCAACGTAAAAACTAGCCAGTCTTTTGGGTATGAAACCCATTTGGGCGAGAGTAGTACTAGGATGGGTGACCTCCTGGGAAGTCCTCGTGAAAGGGTTTCATATCTAGCCTACCCCAACTTGTTTGGGATCAAAGGCTTCGTAAGTAAGTAAGTATTGTGTGTTGTGATACGAGTGAGGTATGTTCTGCCAAATTGATATGTTCCGTGTAGTGTACCCGGCTTACTAAAACCCTCTCATATCAGTGCATGCTGCATGTTAGCATTGGCACGGCCAGTCAGAGCATTATAATTTGCCAATTTGGACTTTGCAAATGTGCACCGGCACAGACACATTAAACAACAAACGCATTCTGGGATTCTCGTTACATCTCGTCTAAAATTCAACAAGCACAAACGCATCCTATATGAAAATAAGATTAAGTAGCTCTAGAGCAAGCACAGAACTTCAAGGCAAACAAGAGCGCACCATCTTATTTTGTCCGTGTGGTCATCGAGCGTGAAGAGCTGCTCAAGCTGCGGTGAGTTGGACTGGCCATACAGCTCCGGGATCTTCCAAACGGACGCGCCATAACCCTCGCCTGTCATTCACATGGAGACGCTTTAGAATTGCGTCTCAAAATGCTGAGTGCATCAAAAGAGAGAGGGAGAGAGAGAGAGAGTTCTGAAAAGAGCGGAGCATTTCTACCAGACGTGTAGACCGTGGAGAAGAGCCTGTGGTCGAAGGGGCAGGACTTGAGGTCCCAGATCTCGTTGGGATGGTAGAACAGCCCGTCGCACACGAGCTCGTTCTCCCCCGGCAGCAGCCGGATCAGGTGCACCTATTCTTGGACACGAGGAATTCGAGATCCAATCACGCACCATTCTCAACCACCCAAAGAAGAAATCACCACTCCAATTGCCGCAGTGCAGGGCAGAGTCCCCCGCAAGAAACGTACCTCGTTCTCCTCCTTGAGGCTGAGGGTTCCGGCGAGGAAGGTGGTGGAACCGGCATCCGCGCGCACGTCGGTGATGCACCGCGCCTGGAAGAGGGGAAAAAGAAGATGAGGAGGAAGGAGACGGAAGAGGGCGCCACGGGAGAGTGTTCTAGAAGCTTCGAGAAGGTGGTGTCGCTTGCCTGGTACTTGAGGCCGCCGTAGACGATGCCGCTGGATCCGCCCTGCATTCTCGCTGACGCCGGCGAGACGATCGGAGATGCAAACGGAGATCGCTGAATGGTACCGCGGGTAGTCGTCGCCTTCCACACTCCTTACCAAGATTGAAGTCCGCTTTGCCACACAGGAAACGTGTTTTGGAGTGACCAAACGGACGCGAATTTTGTCCGTTTTTTATTCATTTTGATCGGCCGAGATTGCCCGTCTTTTTCTTTGGATTGGCCAGGCCGTCCACTTAAAAAACAATTTCAAAAAATAACATCTAAATTTAACATAATTAAAGTTCACTTAAACATTAATAAAAATAAAAAAACTAAAGAAAACACCACCCAGCACGCTGTCTTAGGTGTCACCTTTGTTGCAGTCATCGCCAGTGAGGTCGACGAAGGCTGGCCCGGAGGAATTGCTGCAGGGCGCGCGTGCTCCTCCTGCTGAGGCTCTCGGCGCACTTCCTCCTCATGCGCTCCTCCTGCTGATGCTTTCGGCGCACTTCCTCCTCATGTGCTCCTCCTCGTGCTCGGCATGCATCTGGTGCTCGTCGTCGTTGTGCTCCTCCGACAGGTGGAGCTGTAGCCAGGGATCCATGTAGGGCTTTTCTTGCTACGTCGTCGCGCCCAGGGCGCGATGGCCGATGCCTTCACCCACTCGCGGAGGACGCCGGTCCACGCGTACATCTCCAGCTCGGGCTCCGTGGGCGGCGTGGGCGTGGGCGTGTGCTCGGGCTTGGCCTTGGGCTCATGCAGCAGCAGTGGGTAGACACAGTCCCTCGCCGACGATAGTACGAGGGCCTCCTCCAAGTCATCCCAGCGCGCGTCCTCCTCGCGTTGGCTCTCCTCGAGGGCGCGCTAGAGCGCCGCCTCCAATGCGGACTGGTAGGCCGCCTCCTACTCCCCCAGCGCCACCTCCCAGTTGGGGGAGTCTGCCGCTTACGTCGGGTTGTGTTGCTGCTCCGGGCCTCCGGCAATAGGAGGGCGCAATGCTTGCACACCTCCTCTGTGTGCGCCGCGCCGACCGCGGCACCGCTGATGTTTGCTTGAACTACGTCGGTATTGTGGAAAAACGTAGCATGCAATTTTAAAAAAATTCCTATGCTCACGCAAGATCTATCTAGGAGATGGATAGCAACGAGAGGGAGAGAGTATGTCTACGTACCCTCGCAGACCGAAAGCGGAAGCGTTTGACAACACGGTTGATGTAGTCGAACTTCTTCTCGTTCCGACCGATGAAGCACCGAACGTACAACACCCCCGAGTTCTGCCATGTTCAGCTCGATGACGTCCCTCGAACTCTTGATCCAGCAAAGTGTCGAAGGAGAGTTCTGTCAGCACGATGGCGTGGTGACGGTGATGGTGAAGTGATCCCATAGGGCTTCGCCTAAGCACTACATGAATATGACCGGAGGCGTAAACTGTGGAGGGGGGCGCCTGTTGGGGAACGCAGTATTTAAAAAAAAATCCTATGATCATGTAAGATCTATCTAGGAGATGCATAGCAACGAGAGGGGAGAGTGTGTCCACGTACCCTCGTAGACCGAAAGCGGAAGCGTTTTAGTAATGCGGTTGATGTAGTCGAACGTCTTCACGATCCAACCGATCCAAGTACCGAACATACGGCACCTCCGCATTCAGCACACGTTCAGCTCGATGACGTCCCTTGAGCTCTTGATCCAGCTAAGGCCGAGGGAGAGTTCCGTCAACACGACGACGTAATGACGTGATGATGAAGTTACCGGTGCAGGGCTTCACCTAAGCACTACGACGATATGACCGAATTATGTAATTGTAGAGGGGGGCACCGCACACGGCTAAGAGAAGACTTGGTGTGTCTTTGGGGTGCCCCCCTCCCGTGTATATAAAGGGGGGAGGAGAGGTGTCCGACCCTAGGGGCGCCATGGGGGGAGTCCTACTTGGACTCCCGGTCCAAGTAGGATTTGGTCCCCCCCCCCTTTCCTAGTCCAAGTAGGAGAAGAAGGGAAGGAGGAAGAGAAGAGAAGGAAGGAGGGGGGCGCCGCCCCCTCCCCTTGTCCAAATCGGACTGAGAAAGGGGGGGCACCTCTGGCCGGCCCTCTCTCTTCTCCACTAAGGCCCATGGTGGCCCATTAACCTCCCGGGGGGGGGGTCCGGTAACCCCTGGTACTCCGAAACTTATCCGAAACGACCCGAACCATTCCGGTGTCCGAATGTAGCCTTCCAATATATGGATCTTTATGTCTAGACCATTTTGAGACTCCTCTTCATGTCCGTGATCTCATTCGGGACTCCGAACAAACTTTGGTTAATCAAAACACGAAACTCATAATATAAATCGTCATCGAACGTTAAGCGTGCGGACCCTATGGGTTCGAGAACTATGTAGACATGACCGAGACATATCTCCCATCAATAACCAATAGCGGAACCTGGATGATCATATTGGCTCCTACATATTCTACGAAGATCTTTATCGGTCAAACCGCATAACAACATACGTTGTTCCCTTTGTCATCGGTATGTTACTTGCCCGAGATTCGATCATCGGTATCATCATACCTAGTTCAATCTCGTCATCGGCAAGTCTCTTTACTCGTTCCGTAATGCATCATCCCATGACTAACTCATAAGTCACATTGCTTGCAAGGCTCATAGTGATGTACATTACCGAGAGGGCCTAGAGATACCTCTCCGATACACAGAGTGACAAATCCTAATCTCGATCTATGCCAACTCAAGAAACACCATTGGAGACACCTGTAGAACATCTTTATAATCACCCAGTTACATTGTGACATTTGATAGCACACAATATGTTCCTCCGGTATTCGGGAGTTGCATAATCTCATAGTTTGAGGAACATGTATAAGTCATGAAGAAAGCCAATAGCAGAAAAACTAAACGATCATTATGCTAAGCTAACAGATGAGTCTAATGATGTGATCCCATTCATCAAATGACAACACATGTCTATGGATAGGAAACTTAACCATCTTTGATTAACAAGCTAGTTAAGTAAAGGCATACCAGGGACACTCTCTTTGTCTATGTATCCACACATGTACTAAGTTTCCAGTTAATACAATTCTAGCATGAATAATAAACATTTATCATGATATAAGGAAATATAAATAACAACTTTATTATTACCTCTAGGGCATATTTCCTCCAGTCTCCCACTTGCACTAGAGTCAATAATCTAGATTACATAGTAATGATTCTAACACCCATGGAGTATTGGTGTTGATCATGTTTTGCTTGTGAGAGAGGTTTAGTCAACGGGTCTGCGACATTCAGATCCGTATGCATCTTGCAAATCTCTATGTCTCCCTCCTTGACTTGATCGTGGATGGAATTGAAGCATCTCTTGATGTGCTTGGTTTTCTTGTGAAATATGGATTCCTTTACCAAGGCAATTGCACCAGTATTATCACAAAAGGTTTTCATTGGACCTAATGTGAAGGAAATATGCCCTAGAGGAAATAATAAAGTTATTATTTATTTCCTTATATCATGATAAATGTTTATTATTCATGCTAGAATTGTATTAACCGGAAACATAATACATGTGTGAACACATAGACAAACAGAGTGTCACTAGTATGCATCTACTTGACTAGCTCGTTGATCAAAGATGGTTATGTTTCCTAACCATTGTCATTTGATTAATGGGATCACATCATTAGGAGAATGATGTGATTGACTTGACCCATTCCGTTAGCATAGCACTTGATCGTTTAGTTTGTTGCTATTGCTTTCTTCATGACTTATACATGTTCCTATGACTATGAGATTATGCAACTCCCATTTACCGGAGGAACACTTTGTGTGCCACCAAACATCACAACGTAACTGGGTGATTATAAAGGCGCTCTACAGGTGTCTCCGAAGGTACTTGTTGGGTTGGCGTATTTCGAGATTAGGATTTGTCACTCCGATTGTCGGAGAGGTATCTCTGGGCCCACTCGGTAATGCACATCACTATAAGCCTTGCAAGCATTGCAACTAATGAGTTAGTTGCGGGATGATGTATTATGGAACGAGTAAAGAGACTTGCCGGTAACGAGATTGAACTAGGTATTGGAATACCGACGATCGAATCTCGGGCAAGTAACATACCGATGACAAAGGGAACAGCGTATGTTGTTATGCGGTTTGACCGATAAAGATCTTCGTAGAATATGTAGGAACCAATATGAGCATCCAGGTTATGCTATTGGTTATTGACCGGAGACGTGTCTCGGTCATGTCTACATAGTTCTCGAACCCGTAGGGTCCGCACGCTTAAAGTTCGGTGACGATCATAATTAGGGTTTTTGTGTTTTGATGTACCGAAGGTTGTTCGGAGTCCCAGATGTGATCACGGACATGACGAGGAGTCTCGAAATGGTCGAGACATAAAGATTGATATATTGGAAACCTATATTTGGATATCGGAATCGTTCCGGGTGAAATCGGAATTTTACCGGAATACCGGGGGGTTACCGGAACCCCCCCCCCCCCGGGGTTAATGGGCCTGCATGGGCCCTAAGGGAGAAGAGGAGGGCCGCCCAGGGCAGGCCGCGCGCGCCCCCTCCCCCTAGTCCGAATAGGACAAGGAAGGGGGGGTGCCCCCCTTTCCTCTTTTCCCCTTCCCCTTTCCTTGGGGGAGTCCTACTCCCGGTGGGAGTAGGGAGTCCTACTCCCGGTGGGAGTAGGACTCCTCCAGGCGCACCCCTAGGGGCCGGCCGCACCCCCTCCCTCCTTTATATACGGGGGCAGGGGGCACCCCATGACACACAAGTTGATCTTCGTGATCGTTCCTTAGCCGTGTGCGGTGCCCCCTTCCACCATATTCCACCTCGGTCATATCGTAGCGGTGCTTAGGCGAAGCCCTGCGTCGGTAGAACATCATCACCGTCATCATGCCGTTGTGCTGACGAAACTCTCCCTCAACACTCCGTCATCACCGTCATCACCATCATCATCGTCTAACTTGTTTTTCCAGGGCATGTTGTGATGTGATATGGTCAAGACGTGATGAGATATAAGTTGTTGTATAAGATGATCATGTTTTGTTGAAGTTATCGGCAACTGGAAGAAGCCTTATGGTTGTCCCTTTATTGCATAAGATGCAAGCGCCAAATAATTGCTTTACTTTACCGCTATGCGATAGCAATAGTTGCAAGAGCAAAAGTTGGCGAGACGACCATGTGACGACACATTGATATAGATCAAGATGATGGAGATCATGGTGTCGTGCCGGTGACGATGGAAATCATGACGATGCTTTGGAGATGGAGATCAAAGGCACAAGATGATGATGGCCATATCATGTCACACATTTTGATTGCATGTGATGTTTATCTTTTATGCATCTTATCTTGCTTTGATTGACGGTAGCATTATAAGATGATCTCTCACTAAATTTCAAGATAAAAAGTGTTCTCCCTGAGTATGCACCGTTGCCAAAGTTCATCGTGCCCAGACACCACGTGATGATCAGGTGTGATAAGCTCTACGTCCATCTACAACGGGTGCAAGCCAGTTTTGCACACGCAAAATACTCAGGTTAAACTTGACGAGCCTAGCATATGCAGATATGGCCTCGGAACACTGAGACCAAAAGGTCGAGCGTGAATCATATAGTAGATATGATCAACATAGTGATGTTCACCATTGAAAACTACTCCATTTCACGTGATGATCGGTTATGGTTTAGTTGATTTGGATCACGTGATCACTTAGATGACTAGAGGGATGTCTATCTAAGTGGGAGTTCTTAAGTAATATGATTAATTGAACTTTAATTTATCATGAACTTAATCCTGGTAGTATTAGCATATCTATGTTGTAGATCAATTGCTCGCGTTTAGCTCTCCTGTTTTATTTTTGATATGTTCCTAGAGAAAACTAAGTTGAAAGATGTTAGTAGCAATGATACGGATTGGATCCGTGAGCTGAGGATTATCCTCATTGCTGCACAGAATAATTATGTCCTCGATGCACCGCTAGGTGACAGACCTATTGCAGGAGCAGATGCAGACGTTATGAACGTTTGGCTAGCTCGATATGATGACTACTTGATAGTTTAGTGCACCATGCTTAACGACTTAGAATCGAGACTTCAAAGAGTTTTGAACGCCATGGACCATATGAGATGTTCCAGGAGTTGAAGTTAATATTTCAAGCAAATACCCGAGTTGAGAGATATGAAATCTCCAACAAGTTCTATAGCTAAAATATGGAGGAGAATAGCTCAAGCAGTGAGCATGTGCTCAGATTGTCTGGGTACTACAATCGCTTGAATCAAGTGGGAGTTAATCTTCCAGATACAATAATGATTGACAGAATTCTCTAGTCATCATCACCAAGTTAGTAGAACTTCGTGATGAACTATAATATGCAAGGGATAACGGAAACGATTCCCAAGCTCTTCGTGATGCTGAAATCGACGGAGGTAGAAATCAAGAAAGAGTATCAAGTGTTGATGGTTAACAAGATCACTAGTTTCAAGAAAAGGGCAAAGGGATAGAAGGGGAACTTCAAGAAGAACAGCAAGCAAGTTGCTGCTCAAGTGAAGAAGCCCAAGTCTGGACCTAAGCCTGAGACTAAGTGCTTTTACTGCAAAGGGACTGGTCACTAGAAGCGGAAACACCCCAAGTATTTGGCGGATAAGAAGGATGGCAAAGTGAACAAGCTATATTTGATATACATGTTATTGATGTGTACCTTACTAGTGTTTATAGTAGCCCCTAGGTATTTGATACTTGTTTAGTTGCTAAAAATAGTAACTCGAAACAGGAGTTACAGAATGAACAGAGACTAGTTAAGGGTGAAGTGACGATGTGTGTTGGAATTGGTTCCAAGATTGATATGATCATCATCACACACTCCCTATACTTTCGGGATTAGTGTTGAACCTAAATAAGTGTTATTTAGTGTTTGCATTGAGCATGAATATGATTGGATCATGTTTATTGCAATACGGTTATTCATGTAAGTTAGAGAATAATTGTTGTTCTGTTTACATGAATAAAACCTTCTATGGTCATACACCCAATGAAAATGGTTTGTTGGATCTCGATCGTGGTGATACACATTTTTATAATATTGAAGCCAAAAGATGCAAAGTTAATAATGATAGTGCAACTTATTTGTGACACTGCCGTTTAGGTCATATTGGTGTAAAGAGCATGAAGAAAATCCATGCTGATGGGCTTTTGGAATCACTTGATTATGAATCGGTTGATGCTTGCGAACCATGCCTCATGGGAAAGATGACTAAGACTCCGTTCTCCGGAACAATGGAGCGAGCAACAGATTTGTTGGAAATCATACATACTTATGTATGTGGTCCGATGAATATTGAGGCTCGCGGCAGGTATCATTATTTTCTGATCTTCACAGATGATTTGAGCAGATATGAGTATATCTACTTGATGAAACACAAGTCTGAAACATTTGAAAATTTCAAATAATTTCAGAGTGAAGTGGAGAATCATCGTAACAAAAATAAAATTTTCTACGATATGATTGCAGAAGTAAAATATTTGAGTTACGAGTTTGGACTTCAGTTAAAACAATATGAAATAGTTTCACTACTCACGCCACCTGGAACACCACAATGTAATGGTGTGTCCGAACGTCATAACCGTACTTTATTAGATATGGTGCGATCTATGATGTCTCTTACCGATTTACCACTATTGTTTTGGGATTATGCATTAGAGACAGCTACATTCACATTAAATAGGGCACCATCTAAATCCGTTGAGACGACACCGTATGAACTATGGTTTGGCAAGAAACCTAAGCTGTCATTTCTTAAAGTTTGAGGTTCCAATGCTTATGTGAAAAAGTTTCAACCTGATAAGCTCAAACCCAAATCGTAGAAATGCATCTTCATAGGATACCCAAAAGAAAATGTTGGGTACACCTTCTATCACAGATCCGAAGGCAAGATATTCATTGCTGAGAATGGATCCTTTCTAGAGAAGGTGTTTCTCTCGAAAGAAGTGAGTCGGAGGAAAGTATAACTTGATGAGGTAACTGTACCCGCTCCCTTATTGGAAAGTAGTTCATCATAGAAATCTGTTCCTGTGACTACTGCACCAATTAGTGAGGAAGCTAATGATGATGATCATGTAACTTCAGATCAAGTTACTATCGAACCTCTTAGATAAACCAGAGTAAGATCTGCACCAGAGTGGTACGGTAATCCTGTTCTGGAGGACATGTTACTTGACCATGATGAGTCTACGAACTATGAGGAAGCGATGATGAGCCCAGATTTCACGAAATGGCTTGAGGCCATGAAATCTGAGATGAGATCCATGTATGAGAACAAAGTATGGACTTTGATTGACTTGCCCATTGATCGTCGAGCCATTGATATTAAATGGATCTTCAAGAGGAAGACGGACGCTGATAGTAGTGTTACTATCTACAAAGCTAGAATTGTCGCAAAAGGGTTTTCGACAAGTTCAAGGTGTTGACTACGATGAGAGTTTCTCACTCGTATATATGCTTAAGTCTGTCCGAATCATGTTAGCAATTGCTGCATTTTATGAAATCTGGCAAATGGATAAACAAAACTGCATTCCTTAATGGATTTATTAAAGAAGAGTTGTATATGATGCAACCAGAAGGTTTTGTCAATCCTAAAGGTACTAACAAAATATGCAAGCTCCAGCGATCCATCTATGGACTGGTGCAAGCATCTCGGAGTTGGAATATATGCTTTGATAAGTCGATCAAAGCATATAGTTTTATACAGACTTGCGGTGAAGCCTGTATTTACAAGAAAGTGAGTGGGAGCACTACAACATTTCTGATAAGTATATGTGAATGACATATTGTTGATCGGAGATAATGTAGAATTATTCTGCAAAGCATAAAGGAATGTTTGAAAGGAGTTTTTCAAAGAAAGACCTCGGTGAAGCTGCTTACATATTGAGCATCAAGATCTATAGAGATAGATCAAGACGCTTGATAAGTTTTTCAATGAGTACATACCTTGACAAGATTTTGAAGTAGTTCAAAATGGAACGGTCAAAGAAAGAGTTCTTGCCTGTGTTACAAGGTGGGAAACTGAGTAAGACTCAAAACCCGACCACGGCAGAAGATAGAAAGAGAATGAAAGTCATTCCCTATGCCTTGGCCATAGGTTCTATAAAATATGCCATGCTGTGTACCAGATCTATTGTATACCCTACACTATTTTTGGCAAGGGAGTACAATAGTGATCTAGGAGTAGATCATTGGACAGCGCTCAAAATTATCCTTAGTAGAATAAGGATATGTTTCGTGATTATGGAGGTGACAAAAAGGTTCGTTGTAAAGGGTTACGTCGATGCAAATTTTGACACTAATCCAGATGACTCTAAATCTCAATCTGGATACATATTGAAAGTGGGAGCAATTAGCTGGAGTAGCTCCGTGCAGAGCATTGTTGACATAGAAATTTGCAAAATACTTACGGATCTGAATGTGGCACACCCGTTGACTAAACTTCTCTCACAAGCAAAACATGATCACACCTTAATACTCTTTGGGTGTTAAACACATAGCGATGTGAACTAGATTATTGACTCTAGTAAACCCTTTGGGTGTTGGTCACATGTTGATGTGAACTATGGGTGTTAATCACATGGTGATGTGAACTATTGGTATTAAATCACATGGTGATGTGAACTAGATTATTGACTCTAGTGCAAGTCGGAGACTGAAGGAAATATGTCCTAGAGGAAATAATAAAGTTATTATTTATTTCCTTATACCATGATAAATGTTTATTATTCATGCTAGAATTGTATTAACCGGAAACATAATACATGTGTGAATACATAGACAAATAGAGTGTCACTAGTATGCCTCTACTTGACTAGCTCGTTGATCAAAGTGAAGGAAATATGCCCTAGAGTCAATAATAAAGTTATTATTTATTTCCTTATATCATGATAAATGTTTATTATTCATGCTAGAATTGTATTAACCAGAAACATAATACATGTGTGAATACATAGACAAACAGAGTGTCACTAGTATGCCTCTACTTGACTAGCTCGTTGATCAAAGATGGTTATGTTTCCTAACCATAGACATGAATTGTCATTTGATTAACGAGATCACATCATTAGGAGAATGATGTGATTGACTTGACCCATTCCGTTAGCTTAGCACTTGATCGTTTAGTTTGTTGCTATTGCTTTCTTCATGACTTATACATGTTCCTATGACTATGAGATTATGCAACTCCCGTTTACCGGAGGAACACTTTGTGTGCTACCAAACGTCACAACGTAACTGGGTGATTATAAAGGTGCTCTACAGGTGTCTCCGAAGGTACTTGTTGGGTTGGCGTATTTCGAGATTAGGATTTGTCACTCCGATTGTCGGAGAGGTATCTTTCGGCCCTTCGGTAATGCACATCACTTAAGCCTTGCAAGCAATGCAACTAATAAGTTAGTTGCAAGATGATGTATTACGGAATGAGTAAAGAGACTTGCCGGTAACGAGATTGAACTAGGTATTGAGATACCGACGATCGAATCTCGGGCAAGTAACATACCGATGACAAAGGGAACAACGTATGTTGTTATGCTGTCTGACCGATAAAGATCTTCATAGAATATGTAGGAGCCAATATGAGCATCCAGGTTCCGCTGTTGGTTATTGACCGGAGACATGTCTCGGTCATGTCTACATTGTTCTTGAACCCGTAGGGTCCGCACGCTTAACGTTACGATGACAGTTTCATTATGAGTTTATATATTTTGATGTACGGAAGGTTGTTCAGAGTCCCGGATGTGATCACGTACTTGACGAGGAGTCTCGAAATGGTCGAGACATAAAGATCGATATATTGGACGACTATATTTGGACACCGGAAAGGTTCCGGGTGAGATTGGGACAATACCGGATCACCGGGAGGTTATCGGAACCCCCCGGGAGGTATATGGGCCTTATTGGGCCTTAGTGGAAAGGAGGGGAAAGGAGCAAGGGAGGGGGCGCCCCCCAATCCCAATCCGAATTGGGAGGGGGGCCGGCCCCCCTTTCCTTCCTCCCTCCTTCCTCTTCCTTCCCTCTCCTACTCCTAATAGGAAAAGGGGGAGTCTTACTCCCGGTGGGAGTTGGACTCCCCCCTTTGGGCACGCCACCCTCCTTGGCCGGCCCCCTCCTCCACTCCTTTATATACGGGGGCAGGGGGCACCCCAGAGACACAACAATTGATCATTGATCTCTTAGCCGTGTGCGGTGCCCCCCTCCACCATAATCCTCGATAATATTGTAGCGGTGCTTAGGCGAAGCCCTGCGACGGTAGAACATCAAGATCGTCACCACGCCGTCGTGCTGACGGAACTCATCCCCGACACTTTGCTGGATCGGAGTCCGGGGATCGTCATCGAGCTGAACGTGTGCAAAAACTCGGAGGTGCTGTAGTTTCGGTGCTTGATCGGTCGGGCCGTGAAGACGTATGACTACATCAACCGCATTGTTATAGCGCTTCCGCTTCCAGTCTACGAGGGAACGTAGATAACACTCTCCCCTCTCGTTGCTGTGCATCACCATGATCTTGCGTGTGCGTAGGATTTTTTTTGAAATTACTACGTTCCCCAAGAATGGCATCCGAGCCTAGGTTTTATGCGTTGATGTAATATGCACGAGTAGAACACAAGTGAGTTGTGGGCGATATAAGTCATACTGCTTACCAGCATGTCACACTTTGGTTCGGCGGTATTGTTGGATGAAGCGACCCGGACCGACATTACGCGTACGCTTACGCGAGACTGGTTTTACCGCCGTGCTATGCACACATGTGACTAGCGGGTGTCAGTTTCTCCAACTTTAGTTGAACCGAGTGTGGCTACGCCCGGTCCTTGCGAAGGTTAAAACAGCACCAACTTGACAAACTATCATTATGGTTTTGATGTGTAGGTAAGAACGGTTCTTGCTCAGCCCGTAGCAGCCACGTAAAAACTTGCAACAACAAAGTAGAGGATATCTAACTTGTTTTTGCAGGGCATGTTGTGATGTGATATGGTCAAGACGTGATGAAATATAAGTTGTTGTATAATATGATCATGTTTTGTTGAAGTTATCGGCAACTGGCAGAAGCCTTATGGTTGTCTCTTTATTGCATAAGATGCAAGCGCCAAATAATTGCTTTACTTTATCGCTATGCGATAGCAATAGTTGCAAGAGCAATAGTTGGGGAGACGACCATGTGACGACACATTGATATAGATCAAGATGATGGAGATCATGGTGTCATGCCGGTGACGATGGAAATCATGATGATGTTTTGGAGATGGAGATCAAAGGCACAAGATGATGATGGCCATATCATGTCACATATTTTGACTACATGTGATGTTTATCTTTTATGCATCTTATCTTGCTTTGATTGGCGGTAGCATTATAAGATGATCTCTCACTAAATTTCAAGATAAAAGTGTTCTCCCTAAGTATGCACCGTTGCCAAAGTTCGTCGTGCCCAGACACCACGTGATGATCGGGTGTGATAAGCTCTACGTCCATCTACAATGGGTGCAAGCCAGTTTTGCACACACAGAAATACTCGTGTTAAACTTGACGAGCCTAGCATATGCAGATATGGCCTCGGAACACTGGAGACCGAAAGGTCGAGCGTGAATCATACAGTAGATATGATCAACATAATGATGTTCACCATTGACTACTCCATTTCACGTGATGATCGGTTATGGTTTAGTTGATTTGGATCACATGATCACTTAGAAGATTAGAGGGATGTCTTTCTAAGTGGGAGTTCTTAAGTAATATGATTAATTGAACTTTAATTTATCATGAACTTAGTCCTGGTAGTATTAGCATATCTATGTTATAGATCAATAGCTCGCGATGTTGCTCCCCGTTTAATTTTATATGTTCCTAGAGAAAACTAAGTTGAAAGATGTTAGTAGCAATGATGCGGATTGGATCCGTGATCTGAGGTTTATCCTCATTGCTGCACAGAAGAATTATGTCCTTGATGCACCGCTAGGTGACTGACCTATTGTAGGAGCAGATGCAGACGTTATGAATGTTTGGCTAGCTCAATATGATGACTACTTGATAGTTTAGTGCACCATGCTTAACAGCTTAGAATCGGGGCTTCAAAGACGTTTTGAACTTCATGGATCATATGGATGTTCCAGGAGTTGAAGTTAATATTTCATGCAAATACCCGAGTTGAGAGATATGAAGTCTCGAACAAGTTCTATAGCTAAAAGATGGAGGAGAATAGCTCAAGCAGTGAGGATGTGTTCAGATTGTCTGGGTAGTACAATCGCTTGAATCAAGTGGGAGTTAATCTTCCAGATAAAAATAGTGATTGACAGAATTCTCTAGTCACCATCACCAAGTTAGTAGAACTTTGTGATGAACTATAGTATGCAAGGGATGATGAAAACGATTCCCGAGCTTTTCATGATGATGAAATCGATGAAGGTAGAAATCAAGAAAGAGCATCAAGTATTGATGATTAACAAGACCACTAGTTTCAAGAAAAGGGCAAAGGGAAAGAAAGGGAACTTCAAGAAGAACGGCAAGCAAGTTGCTGCTCAAGTGAAGAAGCCCAAGTCTGGTCCTAAGCCTGAGACTAAGTGCTTCTACTGCAAAGGGACTGGTCACTAGAAGTGGAAACACCCCAAGTATTTGGCGGATAAGAAGGATGGCAAAGTGAACAAGCTATATTTGATATACAGATTATTGATGTGTATTTTACTAGTGTTCGTAGCAACCCTCGGTATTTGATACTGGTTCAGTTGCTAAGAGTAGTAACTCGAAACGGGAGTTGCAGAATGAACAGAGACTAGTTAAGGGCGAAGTGACGATGTGTGTTGGAAGTGGTTCCAAGATTGATATAATCATCATCGCACACTCCCTATACTTTCGGGATTAGTGTTGAACCTAAATAAGTGTTATTTGGTGTTTGCGTTGAGCATGAATATGATTTGATCATGTTTATTGCAATACGGTTATTCATTTAAGTAAGAGAATAAATTGTTGTTCTGTTTACATGAATAAAACCTTATATGGTTACACACCCAATGAAAATGCTTCGTTGGATCTCGATCGTAGTGATACACATATTCATAATATTGAAACCAAAAGATGCAAAGTTAATAATGATAGTGCAACTTATTTGTGGCACTACCGTTTAGGTCATATTGGTGTAAAGCGCATGAAGAAACTCCATGTTGATGGACGTTTGGAATAACTTGATTATGAATCATTTGATGCTTGCGAACCATGCCTCATGGGCAAGATGACTAAGACTCCGTTCTCCGGAACAATGGAGCGAGCAACTGACTTATTGGAAATAATACATACTGATGTATGCGGTCCGATGAGTGTTAAGGCTCACGGCAAGTATCGTTATTTTCTGACCTTCACAGATGATTCGAGTAGATATGGGTATATCTGCTTAATGAAACACAAGTCTGAAACATTTGAAAAGTTCAAAGAATTTCAGAGTGAAGTGGAGAATCATCGTAACAAGAAAATAAAAGTTTCTACGATATGATCGCAGAGGTAAAATATTTGAGTTAAGAGTTTGGCTTTCAGTTAAAACAATGTGAAATAGTTTCACTACTCACGCCACCTGGAACACCAAAGTGTAATGGTGTGTCCGACCGTCATAACGGTACTTTATTAGATATGGTGCGATCTATGATGTCTCTTACCGATCTACCACTATCATTTTGGGGTTATGCATTAGAGACAACAGCCTTCACGTTAAATAGGGCACCATCTAAATCCGTTGAGACGACACCATATGAACTATGGTTTGGCAAGAAACCTAAGCTGTCGTTTCTTAAAGTTTGAAGTTGTAATGCTTATGTGAAAAAGTTTCAACCTGATAAGCTCAAACCCAAATCGGAGAAGTGCGTCTTCATAGGATACCCAAAAGAAAATGTTGGGTACACCTTCTATCATAGATCCGAAGGCAAGATATTCGTTGCTGAGAATGGATCCTTTCTAGAGAAGGTGTTTCTCTTGAAAGAAGTGAGTCGGAGGAAAGTAGAACTTGATGAGGTAAACTGTACCTGCTCCCTTATTGGAAAGTAGTTCATCACAGAAATCTGTTCCTGTTACTACTATACGAATTAGTGAGGAAGCTAATGATGATGATCATGTTACTTCAGATCAAGTTACTACCGAACCTCGTAGGTAAAGCAGAGTGAGATCCGCACCAGAGTGGTACGGTAATCCTGTTCTGGAGGTCATGTTACTTGACCATGACGAGCCTACGAACTATGAGGAAGCGATGATGAGCCTAGATTCCGCGAAATGGCTTGAGACCATGAAATCTGAGATGAGATCCATGTATGAGAACAAAGTATGGACTTTGATTGACTTGCCCATTGATCGGCAAGCCATTGAGATTAAATGGATCTTCAAGAGGAAGACGAACGCTGATAGTAGTGTTACTATCTACAAAGCTAGAATTATCGCAAAAAGGTTTTCGACAAGTTCAAGGTGTTGACTACGATGAGAGTTTCTCACTCGTATCTATGCTTAAGTCTGTCCGAATCATGTTAGCAATTGCCACATTTTATGAAATCTGGCAAATGGATAAACAAAACTGCATTCCTTAATGGATTTATTAAAGAAGAGTTGTATATGATGCAACCAGAAGGTTTTGTCAATCCTAAAGGTACTAACAAAATATGCAAGCTCTAGCGATCCATCTATGGACTGGTGCAAGCATCTCGGAGTTGGAATATACGCTTTGATAAGTTGATCAAAGCATATAGTTTTATACAGACTTGCGGTGAAGCCTGTATTTACAACAAAGTGAGTGGGAGCACTACAACATTTCTGATAAGTATATGTGAATGACATATTGTTGATCAGAGATAATGTAGAATTATTCTGCAAAGCATAAAGGAATGTTTGAAAGGAGTTTTTCAAAGAAAGACCTCAGTGAAGCTGCTTACATATTGAGCATCAAGATCTATAGAGATAGATCAAGACGCTTGATAAGTTTTTTCAATGAATACATACCTTGACAAGATTTTGAAGTAGTTCAAAATGGAACAGGTAAAGAAGGAGTTCTTGCCTTTGTTACAAGGTGTGAAGTTGAGTAAGACTCAAAACCCGACCACGATAGAAGATAGAGAGAGAATGAAAGTCATTCCCTGTGCCTCAGCCATAGGTTCTATAAAGTATGCCATGCTGTGTGCCAGACCTATTGTATACCCTGCCCTGTGTTTGGCAAGGGAGTACAATAGTGATCTAGGAGTAGATCACTGGACATTGGTCAAAATTATCCTTAGTGGAATAAGGATATGTTTCTCGATTATGGAGGTGACAAAAGGTTCGTCGTAAAGGGTTCGTCGATGCAAGTTTTGACACTAATACAGATGACTCAAAGTCTCAATCTGGATACATATTGAAAGTGGGAGCAATTAGCTAGAGTAGCTCCGTGCAGAGCATTGTTGACATAGAAATGTGCAAAATACTTACGGATCTGAATGTGGGAGACCCGTTGACTAAACTTCCCTCACAGGCAAAACATGATCACACCTTAGTACTCTTTGGGTATTAATCACATAGTGATGTGAACTAGATTATTGACTCTAGTAAACCCTTTAGGTGTTGGTCACATGATGATGTGAACTACGGGTGTTAATCACATGATAATGTGAACTATTGATGTTAAATCACATGGCGATGTGAACTAGATTATTGACTCTAGTGCAAGTGGGAGACTGAAGGAAATATGCCCTAGAGGCAATAATAAAGTTATTATTTATTTCCTTATATCATGATAAATGTTTATTATTCATGCTAGAATTGTATTAACCGGAAACATAATACATGTGTGAATACATAGACAAACAGAGTGTCACTAGTATGCCTCTACTTGACTAGCTCGTTGATCAAAGATGGTTATGTTTCCTAACCATAGACATGAGTTGTCATTTGATTAACGAGATCACATCATTAGGAGAATGATGTGATTGACTTGACCCATTCCGTTAGCTTAGCACTTGATCGTTTAGTTTGTTGCTATTGCTTTCTTCATGACTTATACATGTTCCTATGACTATGAGATTATGCAACTCCCGTTTACCGGAGGAACACTTTGTGTGCTACCAAACGTCACAACGTAACTGGGTGATTATAAAGGTGCTCTACAGGTGTCTCCAAAGGTACTTGTTGGGTTGGCGTATTTCGAGATTAGGATTTGTCACTCCGATTGTCGGAGAGGTATCTTTCGGCCCTCTCGGTAATGCACATCACTTAAGCCTTGCAAGCAATGCAACTAATAAGTTAGTTGCAAGATGATGTATTACGGAACGAGTAAAGAGACTTGCCGGTAACGAGATTGAACTAGGTATTGAGATACCGGCGATCGAATCTCGGGCAAGTAACATACCGATGACAAAGGGAACAACGTATGTTGTTATGCGGTCTGACCGATAAAGATCTTCATAGAATATGTAGGAGCCAATATGAGCATCCAGGTTCCGCTGTTGGTTATTGACCGGAGACATGTCTCGGTCATGTCTACATTGTTCTTGAACCCGTAGGGTCCGCACGCTTAACGTTACAATGACAGTTTCATTATGAGTTTATATATTTTGATGTACCGAAGGTTGTTGGGAGTCCCGGATGTGATCACGTACTTGACGAGGAGTCTCGAAATGGTCGAGACATATAGATCGATATATTGGACGACTATATTTGGACACCGGAAAGGTTCCGGGTGAGATTGGGACAATACCGGATCACCGGGAGGTTATCGGAACCCCCCGGGAGGTATATGGGCCTTATTGGGCCTTAGTGGAAAGGAGGGGAAAGGAGCAAGGGAGGGGGCGCCCCCCCAAGCGCAATCCGAATTGGGAGGGGGGCCGGCCCCCCTTTCCTTCCTCCCTCCTTCCTCTTCCTTCCCTCTCCTACTCCTAATAGGAAAAGGGGGAGTCCTACTCCCGGTGGGAGTTGGACTCCCCCCTTTGGGCACGCCACCCTCCTTGGCCGGCCCCCTCCTCCACTCCTTTATATACGGGGGCAGGGGGGCACCCTAGAGACACAACAATTGATCATTGATCTATTAGCCGTGTGCGGTGCCCCCCTCCACCATAATCCTCAATAATATTGTAGCGGTGCTTAGGCGAAGCCCTGCGACGGTAGAACATCAAGATCGTCACCACGTCGTCGTGCTGACGGAACTCATCCCCGACACTTTGCTGGATCGGAGTCCGGGGATCGTCATCGAGCTGAACGTGTGCAAAAACTCAGAGGTGCCGTAGTTTCGGTGCTTGATCGGTCGGGCCGTGAAGACGTACGACTACATCAACCGCGTTGTTATAACGCTTCTGCTTCCGGTCTATGAGGGTACGTAGACAACACTCTCCCCTCTCGTTGTTGTGCATCACCATGATCTTGCGTGTGCGTAGGAATTTCTTTGAAATTACTACGTTCCCCAACACAAAGATGGTTATGTTTCCTAATCATAGACATGAGTTGTCATTTGATTAACGGGATCACATCATTAGGAGAATGATGTGATTGACTTGACCCATTCCGTTAACATAGCACTTGATCGTTTAGTTTGTTGCTATTGCTTTCTTCATGACTTATACATGTTCCTATGACTTTGAGATTATGGAACTCCCGTTTACCGGAGGAACACTTTTTGTGCCACCAAACGTCACAACGTAACTGGGTGATTATAAAGGTGCTCTCCAGGTGTAACACCCTTGATGCGACTATATCTCCCACGTGTCGAGGCACGACTTAGAGGCATAATCGCATTGAAGGCATATGTCGCAAGTTAGGCCATCTTCACAACATCCCATGTAATGTAAATAATAAAGGGGAGATAACATAGTTGGCTTACACTCGCCACATCAATCAAGTACATAAATAACATTACATCAATCAAACACTCATGGCCCGTCTATGGCGCCAAAAAAGATAACCCAACATGCGACACGGTCCCGATCACCCCCAACTGGGCGCCACTACTGATCATCAGGAAAGGAAACATAGTAACGTTGAGAGTCCTCGTCGAACTCCCACTTAAGCTCAAGCGCGTCACCTGGAGCGGTATCATCAGGCCCTGTATCTGGTGTAATAGTAATATGTGAGCCACAGGGACTCAGCAATCTCGCATCCTCGCGATCAAGACTATTTAAGCTTATAGGTAAGGCAAGGTAAATATGTGGAGCTGCGGCAAGCGACTAGCAAATATGGTGGCTAACCTGTTCGCAAAAGAGAGCGAGAAGAGGAGGCAAAGTGCGAGCGAGAAACTAGAGAACAACCTGCGCAAACATTACTCCAACACCGTGTCCACTTCCCGGACTCCGCCGAGAAGAGACCATCACGGTAACTCACACTGTTGATTCATTTTAATTAAGTTAAGGTTCAAGTTATCTACAACCAGACATTAACAAATTCCCATCTGCCCATAACCATGGGCACGGCTTTTGAAAGTTCAAATCCCTGCAGGGGAGTCCCAACTTAGCCCATGACAAGCTCTCACGGTCAACAAAGGAATAGACCTCCTCCCGAGACGTTCCGATCAGACTCGGTACCTCGGTTCTTCAAGACACTTCGACAGGTTAAAACAAATCCAGCAACACCGCCCGAATGTGCCGACAAATCCCGATAGGAGATGCACATATCTCTTTCTCAGGGCACACTCAGATTGTCTAAACTTCCGGCAGGCTAGCCCAGAGTTGCCCCTGGTAGACATCGGCGGCTGACGAGTTGGACCAACACTCAGAGGAGCACTGGCCC
>NC_041392.1:298135501-298137909 GCF_002162155.2 Triticum dicoccoides | reverse complement strand
GGGGGGGGGGGGGTTAAATAAGATGACCCTCGGGCTCCGGAAACCCAAGGGAAAAAGAGGCTAGGTGGCAAATAGTAAAACCAAGGTTGGGCATTGCTGGAAAAGCTTTAATCAAGGCGAACTATCAAGGGGTTCCCATTATAACCCAACCGCGTAAGGAATGCAAAATCCGGGAACATAACACCGATATGACGGAAACTAGGGTGGCAAGAGTGGAACAAAACACTAGGCGAGAGGCCGAGCCTTCCACCCTTTACCAAGTATATAGATGCATTAAGATAACAAGATAATATAATGATATCCCAACAAGTAAACAAATGTTCCAATAAGGAACGGTCTCCAATCTTCACCTGCAACTAGCAACGCTATAAGAGGGGCTGAGCAAAGTGGTAACATAGCCAATCAACGGTTTGCTAGGACATGGTGGGTTAGAGGTTTGACATGGCAATTTGGGAGGCTTGAAAGCAAGTGGTAGGCATCATAGCATTGGCATAGCAAAAGAGCGAGCAATGTAGCATAGCAAAGATAGTAGTGATTTCAAGGGTATGATCATCTTGCCTGCAAAGTAGTTAGAGTTGACTGGATCCTCGAAAGCAAACTCAACGGGTTCCACGCTAGCGAACTCGTCTCCCATCTCTACCCAAACAAGACAAACAAGCAACAAGGACACAATCAACCACGTGCAAGGATCAAACAATATGATGCAAGGATGGTATGCTATGCGGGATGCGATGCGGGATGCATATGCAAGATTTGACAAGGGATGTATGAACCTGGCCTCAACATGGAAATCCAAGTGTGCCATTGGAAAGATGATATGAAATCGCTTGAAAACAATATAAAGAACGCCGGAATCGGAGTTACGGTTTGGAAATGGCAAGCAATTCAAATATGACACCGGTCTGTGATTTACAGCAAGTAGCCATCTAAATGCAACAAGATGAACAAGCTACAGCACCCAAACATGGCAACAAAATACATGGCAGGGATGCATTCATGATGCTTAACAAACGTCTAGCACTGAGCTACGGCCAATTCATCCATTAACAGGTTCAAACAAGCATGGCAAAAATGCATATGGTAAACAGATCTCAGACTTAGTGAAATTAACACTTGTCTGGAATTTCAGATCAGATAGCACTCTTCGGAGCAACAAAACTACATGCTACAGGACCTGAACATGGCAAAGTAAAGCATGGCATGGAGCTAATCAAAGAGCTTAACAAAAGTCCCTTAGTGACCTTGAGCCAAAAGGGATCAGAAAATACAATTGCAAGCATGTGAACATGGCAAAAACATAATCAGTTCTCAAACTTAGTGAAAACTGGAGCATGCTGAAACAGATATCAAGTAGGCATGTTTACGAGCTCGATGCACTCACTATGGAGCAAGTCATGACAATCTAAGCATACAACCATCAAGAATACACAAAATGCAAGCTAGAAATGGCAAGAACAATAACATAGCATGCACGGATCAACTACAACATCATCAGCAAAATCGCTAACAAGTAGACAATCTGCCCAGATTCACGAAGTAGCAAAAGTAGAGCTCGATTGACTCAAGCTAGGGTGCTCCATAATTGCAAACAAAGACATGGATGGATAGAGAACTACACGATTAACAAAACATCCTTACTGATCATCCTCAAAAGAGACACGGATCACTAGGAAACAACATGAACATATGGCCATATGAGATAAACAGCTCAAGGACTTAGTGGAAATGCTAAGTCCCTGAAATCAGCGTTAGCAAGTGCCCCACTTTGCAAGCTTGTGCTAGTCACCACACACATCACAAAAATACATGGGTTGCACCCCTGGAAAGATGGCAAAACCCTTAACAAAACACATGTAGAGCTCATGGGCATATCATGCACACATTAATCATGAAAAAATGACAAATATCTAAATGGAGTAGCAGATCTGACAATTATCTCAAGTAGCACTCTTCTAACAGCATTTCGGGCATCAGTATGAGCTCAAATGAAAATGATGCAATGGAATTAAATGATGTACTCTCTGAGATGAACATTTTGATATGCTATATGCCCAAAACGGAGCTACGGATGCAAAGTTACGACACTCGAAAAAATGCTAAAAATATCTAGAATTTAGGGTTTCGGGGAATAGTCAACCGAGGTGCAATCTCCAGATCCATATCTGCCGGGGGCGCGGAAGTCAAGGTTGGTCGGGGAACTCGTCGGAGAGGTCGCCGGGCTTGCGTGGAGGAGCTGACCGGCCGGATCTCACCGGATCCGGGGCCGACGAGGTGGAGGCGAGGGCGGGCGGCGAGGCCGAGGGCGTTCCGTGGGCGGCGCTGGCGAGGAGTGCGGCGGGGCAGCAATGGCGACGCGGCGGCCGGCGTGGTGCGGCGCGGCGGCAGAGGTGGCCGGCGGTGGCCGGGGT
>NC_041392.1:298127988-298135123 GCF_002162155.2 Triticum dicoccoides | reverse complement strand
CGCGGGTGCTCGGGCCCGATCCGGCCCGGGGCGGGCTCCCCGTGGGCCGCGCGGGCCGCGGCGGCGGCAGGTGGCGGCAGACACTTGTCGGTCTAGGAGTGGCTCGGGGTGGCGGCGCGTTTTATCCGGCCGGACCGGACGTGTCCGGCGGCGGGAGGAGGAAGAGACTAGGGTTTGGACTGCGCGAAAAATCCGGGGGAGGCACATATTTATAGGTAGAGGGAGCTAGGACAGTCCAAATGAGGTGCGGTTTTCAACCACGCGATCATGATCGAACGCTCTAGATGATGGAGAGGGTTTAGGTGAGTTTTGGGCCAAATTGGAGGGGTGTTGGGCTGCAACACACACGAGGCCTTTTCGATCCCCCGGTTAACCGTTGGAGTATCAAACGAAGTCCAAATGGTAGGAAACTTGACAGGCGGTCTACCGGTAGTAAACCAAGGCCGCTTGGCAAGTTTCGGTCCAATCCGGAAATGTTTAATCCCCACACACGAAAGAAAGGTCGAAATGACCACTGGAGGAGAACGAAGCGCCGGAATGCAAAACGGATAACGGGGAAAATGCTCGAATGCATGAGAAGAACACGTATGCAAATGCAATGCACATGATGACATGATATGAGATGCATGACAACGAGAAAAACACACGGAGACAAAGACCCGAACCCGAGAAAATAAAATAACTTAAAGCCGGAAACGACAAGAGTTGGAGTACAAATTGGGAAAGTCATATCCGGGGTGTTACAACACTCCACCACTACGAAAGGATCTCGTCCCGAGATCTAGGACTGAAAAAACGCCGGGTACTCAGAACGGAGGTGATCCTCGCGTTCCCAGGTAGCTTCACGGTCGGAATGGTGTGACCACTTGACTTTGAGGAATTTGATTGACTTGTAGCGAGTCTTGCGTTGAGTCTCTTCAAGAATAGCAACGGGGTGCTCACGATAGGAGAGATCTTCTTGGACCTCAATGTCCTCAAAGTTGACTGTGCGGTCAGGAGTCTTGAAGCACTTTCGGAGCTGAGAGACATGGAACACGTCATGAACATTTGCAAAGTTTGAAGGAAGCTCGAGTTGATAGGCGAGGTCGCCTCTCTTGCTGACAGTCTTGAAAGGTCCCACGTATCTAGGGGCAAGCTTCCCTTTGATACCGAAGCGACGAGTACCTTTCATTGGAGAGACGCGGAGGTAAACATGATCTCCGATCTCAAAAGCCAAATCACGGTGCTTACTATCATAGTAGCTCTTCTGGCGGGATTGGGCTGCTTTGAGGTTATCACGAATGACTTTGCACATTTCCTCTGCCTCTGTGATTAAGTCATTACCCAAAAGCTGAAGTTCACCGGTTTCGGACCAGTTGAGAGGGGTGCGGCACTTCCTGCCATACAGAATTTCAAATGGGGCCTTGCCCGAACTTGCTTGAAAACTGTTGTTGTAGGAGAATTCAGCATAAGGAAGACAATCCTCCCACTTCATGCCGAAGGAGATCACACAAGCCCTGAGCATATCTTCAAGAATCTGGTTGACACGCTCGACTTGACCGCTAGTTTGAGGATGGAAAGCTGTGCTGAAGCGGATGCTGGTGCCCATGGCCTTCTGAAAAGAATCCCAAAACTTGGAGGTAAAGATGCTGCCACGGTCTGAAGAGATCACTTGTGGAATACCGTGCAGAGAGACAATCCGAGAGGTATAGAGTTCCGCCAATTAAGCTGCAGTGATTGACTCTTTGATAGGCAGAAAGTGAGCCACTTTGGTGAGTTTGTCGATGACAATGAATATAGCATCATTGTCACGCTTGGACTTTGGAAACCCAGTCACGAAGTCCATCTCAATGTGGTCAAACTTCCATTCTGGAATGGCAAGAGGTTGGAGGAGACCCGCTGACCTTTGGTGTTCTGCCTTCACTCTTCTGTAGACATCACATTCATTCATGAATTGAGCAATCTCGCGCTTCATTCGAGTCCACCAATAAGCCTGCTTGAGGTTCTGATACATCTTCGTACTCCCTGGGTGGATGGAGAGGAAAGAATTGTGAGCCTCATTCATGATCACTTTACGGAGGTCACCTTTGGGTACAACAATACGATCCTCGAAGAAGACAGTATCCCTGTCATCAAGGTTGTAGCACTTGTACTTGGGTTGACTCTTGGCAATCCCAATCTTCACCTTTTTCACCATAGCATCAAGAAGCTGGGCTTGGCGAATCTGGTCTTCCAAGGTAGGAGAGACTTGAAGGTTGGCAAGGAAACCTTGAGGAACAACTTGCAGATTAAGTTTGCGGAAAGCTTCACAAAGCTCGGGTTGATAAGGCTTGAGAATGAGACTGTTGCAGTAAGCCTTTCTGCTCAATGCGTCAGCAATCACATTGGCCTTGCCTGGAGTATACTCAATACTCGGATTATACTCTTGAATCATTTCGACCCATCGAGTCTGCCTGAGGTTGAGATTAGGCTGAGTGAAGATGTACTTGAGACTCTTGTGATCAGTGAAGATGTCCACTTTTCTTCCCAATAAGAGATGTCTCCAAGTCAAAAGAGCATGCACAACTGCCGCCAACTCGAGATCATGAATGGGGTAGTTCTTCTCATTGGGCTTCAACTGGCGAGAGGTATAAGCAACAACTTTCTTCTCTTGCATCAACACTGCGCCAAGACCTTGGAGAGAGGCATCACAAAAGACCTCGTACGACTTGGATTCATCAGGCGGAGCCAGAACTGGAGCAGTGATCAACTTCTCTTTCAAAGTGTTGAAAGCAATGTCACACTCTGGAGACCAAACGTACTTGACGTGCTTCTGGAGAAGATTTGAGAGAGGCTTCGCGATCTTAGAAAAGTTTTCAACGAATCTTCGATAGTAGCTTGCGAGACCGAGGAAGCTACGGAGTTGCTTCACGTTCTGAGGAGGTTCCCAATTCACAATTGCAGACACCTTCTCAGGATTCACCGTGATGCCCTTGGCAGAGATGATATGACCACGATAAAGAACCTCATCGAGCCAAAATTCGCACTTGGAGAACTTGGCGTAGAACTTGTGTTCCCTCAACTTATCGAGTACCAAACGCAAGTGCTTGGCATGATCTTCCTTGTTCTTCGAGAAAACCAGAATGTCGTCGAGATAGACCAAAACAAAGTCATTGGTGTAGGCATTGAAGATGAAGTTCATCATGCGGGAGAAAGTCGGAGGAGCGTTGACGAGGCCAAAAGACATGACAGTGTATTCATATGAACCATAGCTTGTCCTGAAAGCCGTCTTGGGAATATCTTGCTCACGGATTCAAATCTGATGATAACCCATACGGAGATCAAGCTTGGAGAATACTTTGGCACCTTTGAGTTGTTTGAAAAGCTCGTTGATGTTGGGAAGTGGGTATTTGTTCTTGATAGTCTTCTTGTTCAATGGACGGTAATCAACACAAAGTCGGTCCGTTCCATCCTTCTTCTTCACAAAAAGAACACCACAACCCCACGGAGAAGAACTAGGCCGGATGAGACCCATTCTCTCTTGAATATCGAGTTGCTTCTTCAGCTCCTTCAACTCTTCAGGTCCGAGCTTGTAAGGACGCTTGCACACAGGTTCCGTGCCAGGCTCAAGATCAATAACGAATTCAACTGGCCGATGCAGAGGCATTCCTGGAAGCTCTTCTGGAAAGACGTCTTGATATTCACAAACGACTGGAATTTGCGAGATAGCATCCAGTTCACCCTTCTCATTGAGAGAAAACAGACGAATAGTATTATCCCGAGCAGCAAAGACAATTACATCCTCAGACGAATGAGTCAATTGAATCTGCCTGACTGCATAATCAAGCTGAGCCTTGTGCTTAGAAAGCCAATCCATCCCGAGAATAAGATCAATATCCGAGTTACCAAGGATCATTGGAGAAGCCAGAAACTTGAAATCACCCATCGAGATAGAAATATCCGGAACCTCGTAGTTAGCGAGCAAACATCTACCCGGAGAGACAACTGCTAATGGCTTATGCATAACTTGAGAAAACCACCCATGCTTAGATACAAAAGGTCTCGAGATAAAACAATGCGATGCACCAGTGTCAAAAAGAACTTTAGCTGGAATATCATTAACAGGAAGGTTACCCATGATGACATCTGATGAATCCTTTGCCTGAGCTGCATTCACCATATTGACCTTGGCGTACTTGGGGTTATGCTTGACCACAGCTGTACTTGCTGATCTCACAGGAGGAGGAGGAGGAAGACGCCTATGGTTGAAACACTTGTTGGCATAGTGACCCCTCTGTTGGCACTTGTTGCACATGACCTCTGAAAGCGGATGGTGATACGGAGCACTCGATCTTGGAGCTTGAGACAAAGTTTTGTTTTGAAAGCCAGGGTTGGGTGGGTGGGAAGATCCACTGCCACCTTTGCTCTTCTGCTGATACGACTGACGGAACGGAGGAGGAGGAAGCCAATACTTCTGCTGCTTGGGCACTTGAGTAGAGGAAGAAGGAGTAACATCTCTGACTCGCTTCTTGGAAGCATCACACCTCAGTTGAGCGGCCTCTTGCTTCAATGCCATGTTGTAGAACTCATCGTACCTCAAGGGCTCAAAGAGAACAAGAGCTAGCTGAATTTCTTCTCTGAGACCACCCCTGAACTGGTATATCATGCTCTTCTCATCAGGAACGTCCTGCTTGGCAAAGCGGGCGAGCTTCTGGAACAACTTGTTGTAGTCATAGACAGACAAAGAGCCTTGCTTCAGGTTGCGGAATTCCTCACACTTGCTTTCAACCATGCTCTGAGGGATATGATGAGCTCTGAAATCTTGACGGAATTCATCCCAGGTGATAACACGTCCACCTCTGGAATCCTTGTACTGCTGGAACCATTCTGCGGCTTGGTCTTTGAGTTGGAAGGAAGCGAACTTGACAAAGTCCTCAGGCCTGACGTTACTTCACTCGAAATGCTTGCACAGATCCACAAGCCAATCGTCAGCATCGGTTGCCTCAACACAATTGCTGAAAGTCTTTTGCCCGTTAGCAAGGAACTGGTTGAGTGTAGCAAAGTGATTCTGATTGTTGCCTTGGTTCCCTTGGTTGCCTTGATTGCGCTCTTGAAGAATTTGCATGATCAACTGTGTGTTTGCATTGGTTGCGGCCATCACAGCTTGCCATGCCTCCGTAGGAGGTGGTGGTGGTGGTGGATCAGGATTCGGAGTCGTGCGCGTTGGAGGAGCCATCCTGAAGAGGTTGACATCCATTAGCAAATTGATAGACAATATTGAAGCTGAATCCAACGGAATGAAAATTGCAACATATAGTCTTCACATCCGAACAAAATGAACGAATGCATTCCTCTTGAAATGGTCACATATCCATAAATTGAGAAGCCACGTAGAATTTAGGTAGAGAAATAAATCAACAAGGTACGGATCAAGAACGAATAATCAGTAAGAAATCCCAAACTCAAACCAATATCCGTGGAAGAAGAACTAGAGCTACAAGAATTCCCACCTACGAAACTCCTGGACCTTTCCGGTTATGCAATCAGGTGTTGGGGATACAGGGGAAGCATAATATCTCACCCAAATCTAGCAAATCCTACATCCAGCTGTATCCATCCTTCAACACATAACCGAGAAAACTTCGGAAACCATCTACCTCAACCTTCGAAAAGCATCCGTTATACAAGTTATGGCGATACTCCCGAACTCCCGCCCCAGTACTGGGTGGCATCGAGGTTATCTCACCAACGAACTGCATAAAAGAGATTTTCGATGTCGGCGTACTAAACTCAGGTATTCCAGAATTGCAACGATAAAATTATGACGACAACACCTCAGAGCTCAACTCCCCGGGACACTTCCACAAAACCCCTGACAGGAGGCACCAAGACAATGTTCTCGTCATAAAACCATTGGAACGATTCCAAGATACCCGCGTGCTGCTAATTTTTTTTAGTGAAATTTGAGAAGAGAAGAGTCAAAACTCTACGTCAGGATGCCTTACCAGAGCGATGAGGAGACTGGGAAGTAAAAAGAATTCCTAAACTCTCCGGTATATAATTCCTAAATGACTCAAAACATTTTTCTAGACACAACTCGGCTGCTAAAAACGATCAAGCAATGGGGCTCCTAAGGTCGGGGAAGGCTCTGATTACCAACTTGTAACACCCTCGATGCGACTATATCTCCCACGTGTCGAGGCACGACTTAGAGGCATAATCGCATTGAAGGAATATGTCGCAAGTTAGGCAATCTTCACAACATCCCATGTAATGTAAATAATAAAGGGGAGATAACATAGTTGGCTTACAGTCGCCACGTCAATCAAGTACATAAATAACATTACATCAATCAAACACTCATGGCCCGTCTACGGCGCCAAAACAAAAGAGAACCCAACATGCGACACGGTCCCGATCATCCCCAACTGGGCGCCACTACTGATCATCAGGAAAGGAAACATAGTAATGTTGAGAGTCCTCGTCGAACTCCCACTTAAGCTCAAGCGCGTCACCTGGAGCGGAATCATCAGGCCCTGCATTTGGTGTAATAGTAATCTGTGAGCCACAGGGACTCAGCAATCTTGCACCCTCGCGATCAAGACTATTTAAGCTTATAGGTAAGGCAAGGTAAATATGTGGAGCTGCGGCAAGCGACTAGCAAATATGGTGGCTAACCTGTTCGCAAAAGAGAGCGAGAAGAGGAGGCAAAGCGTGAGCGAGAAACTAGAGAATAACCTGCACAAACATTACTCCAACACCGTGTCCACTTCCCGGACTCCGCCGAGAAGAGACCATCACGGTAACTCACACTGTTGATTCATTTTAATTAAGTTAAGGTTCAAGTTATCTACAACCGGACATTAACAAATTCCCATCTGCCCATAACCGCGGGCATGACTTTGGAAAGTTCAAATCCCTGCAGGGGAGTCCCAACTTAGCCCATGACAAGCTCTCACGGTCAACGAAGGAATAGACCTCCTCCCGAGACGTTTCGATCAGACTCGGTACCTCGGTTCTTCAAGACACTTCGATAGGTTAAAACAAATCCAGCAACACCGCGCGAATGTGCCGACAAATCCCGATAGGAGCTGCACATATCTCTTTCTCAGGGCACACTCAGATTGTCTAAACTTCCGGTAGGCCAGCCCAGAGTTGCCCCTGGTAGCCACCGGCG
>NC_041392.1:298089990-298127726 GCF_002162155.2 Triticum dicoccoides | reverse complement strand
TCGGGCTCCGGAAACCCAAGGGAAAAAGAGGCTAGGTGGCAAATAGTAAAACCAAGGTTGGGCATTGCTGGAAAAGCTTTAATCAGGGCGAACTATCAACGGGTTCCCATTATAACCCAACCGCGTAAGGAACGTAAAATCCGGGAACATAACACCGATATGACAGAAACTAGGGCGGCAAGAGTGGAACAAAACACTAGGCGAGAGGCCGAGCCTTCCACCCTTTACCAAGTATATAGATGCATTAAGATAACAAGATAATATAATGATATCCCAACAAGTAAATAAATGTTCCAATAAGGAACGGTCTCCAATCTTCACCTGCAACTAGCAACGCTATAAGAGGGGCTGAGCAAAGCGGTAACATAGCCAATCAATGGTTTGCTAGGACATGGTGGGTTAGAGGTTTGACATGGCAATTTGGGAGGCTTGAAAGCAAGTGGTAGGCATCGTAGCATTGGCATAGCAAAAGAGCGAGCAATCTAGCGTAGCAAAGATAGTAGTGATTTCGAGGGTATGATCATCTTGCCTGCAAAGTTGTTAGAGTTGACTGGATCCTCAAAAGAAAACTCAACGGGTTCCACGCTAGCGAACTCGTCTCCTATCTCTACCCAAACAAGACAAACAAGCAACAAGGACACAATCAACCACGTGCAAGGATCAAACAATATGATGCAAGGATGATATGCTATGCGGGATGCAATGCGGGATGCATATGCAAGATTTGAAAAGGGATGCATGAACCTGGCCTCAACTTGGAAATCCAAGTGTGCCATTGGAAAGATGAGATGAAATCGCTTGAAAACGATATAAAGAACGCCGGAATCGGAGTTACGGTTTGGAAATGGCAAGCAATTCAAATATGACACCGGTCTGCGATTTACAACAAGTAGCCATCTAAATGCAAAGAGATGAGCAAGCTACAGCACCCAAACATGGCAACAAAATACATGGCAGGGATGCATTCATGATGCTTAACAAAAGTCTAGCACTAAGCTACGGACAATTCATCCATTAACAGGTTCAAACAAGCATGGCAAAAATGCATATGGTAAACAGATCTCAGACTTAGTGAAATTAACACTTGTCTGGAATTTCAGATCAGATAGCACTCTTCGGAGCAACAAAACTATATGCTATAGGACCTGTACATGGAAAAGTAAAGCATGGCATGGAGCTAATCAAAGAGCTTAACAAAAGTCCCTTAGTGACCTTGAGCCAAAAGGGATCAGAAAATACAATTGCAAGCATGTGAACATGGCAAAAACATAATCAGTTCTCAGACTTAGTGAAAACTGGAGCATGCTGAAACAGATATCAAGTAGGCATGTTTACGAGCTCGATGCACTCACTACGGAGCAAGTCATGACAATCTAAGCATACACCCATCAAGAATACACAAAATGCAAGCTAGAAATGGCAGGAACAATAACATAGCATGCACAGATCAACTAACATCATCGGCAAAATCGCTAACAAGTAGACAATCTGCCCAGATTCATGAAGTAGCAAAAGTAGAGCTCGATTGGCTCAAGCTAGGGTGCTCCATAATTGCAAACAAATACATGGATGGATATAGCACTGCAAGATTAACAAAACATCTTTACTGATCATCCTCAAAAGAGACACGGATCACTAGGAAACAACATGAACATATGGCCATATGAGATAAACAGCTCAAGGACTTAGTGGAAATGCTAAGTCCCTGAAATCAGCGTTAGCAAGTGCCCCACTTTGCAAGCTTGTGCTAGTCACCACACACATCACAAAAATACATGGGTTGCACCCCTGGAAAGATGGCAAAACCCTTAACAAAACACATGTAGAGCTCATGGGCATATCATGCACACATTAATCATGAAAAAATGACAAATATCTAAATGGAGTAGCAGATCTGACAATTATCTCAAGTAGCACTCTTCTAACAGCATTTCGGGCATTAGTATGAGCTCAAATGAAAATGATGCAATGGAATTAAATGATGTACTCTTTGATATGAACATTTTGATATGCTATATGCCCAAAACGGAGCTACGTATGCAAAGTTACGACACTCGAAAAAATGCTAAAAATATCTGGAATTTAGGGTTTCGGGGAATAGTCAACCGAGGTGCAATCTCCAGATCCAGATCGGCCGGGGGCGCGGAAGTCGAGGTTGGCCGGGGAACTCGTCGAAGAGGTCGCCGGGCTTGCGTGGAGGAGCTGGCCGGCCGGATCTCGCCGGATCCGGGGCCGACGAGGTGGAGGCGAGGGCGGGTGGCGAGGCCGAGGGCGTTCCGCGGGAGGCGCCGGCGAGGAGTGCGGCGGGGCGGCGATGGCGGCGCGGCGGCCGGCGCGGTGCGGCGCGGCGGCAGAGGTGGCCGGCGGTGGCCGGGGTCAGGGAAGAGAGGCGGCGGAGCACGGCTCGTGGCGGCACTAGGCGCGCGGGGCGCTCGGGCCCGATACGGCCCGGGGCGGGCTCCCCGTGGGCCGCGCGGGCCGCGGCAGCGACAGGTGGCGGCGGACACGTGTCGGTCTAGGAGTGGCTCGGGGTGGCGGCACATTTTGTCCGGCCGGACCGGACGTGTCCGGCCGGACCGGACGTGTCCGGCGGCGGGAGGAGGAAGAGACTAGGGTTTGGACTGCGCGGAAAATCCGGGGGAGGCACATATTTATAGGTAGAGGGAGCTAGGAGAGTCCAAATGAGGTGCGGTTTTCGGCCACGCGATTGTGATCGAACGCTCTAGATGATGGATAGGGTTTAGGTGAGTTTTGGGCCAAATTGGAGGGGTGTTGGGCTGCAACACACACAAGGCCTTTTCGATCCCTCGGTTAACCGTTGGAGTATCAAACGAAGTCCAAATGGTACGAAACTTGACAGGTGGTCTACCGGTAGTAAACCAAGGCCGCTTGGCAAGTCTCGGTCCAATCCGGAAATGTTTAATCCCCACACACGAAAGAAAGGTAGAAATGACCACCGGAGGAGAACGAAGCGCCGAAATGCAAAACGGACAACGGGGAAATGCTCGAATGCATGAGAAGAACACGTATGCAAATGCAATGCACATGATGACATGATATGAGATGCATGATAATGATAAAAACACACGGAGACAAAGACCCGAACCCAAGAAAATAAAATAACTTTAAGCCGGAAACGACAAGAGTTGGAGTACAAATTGGGAAAGTCATATCCGGGGTGTTACAACAGGTGTCTCCGAAGGTACTTGTTGGGTTGGCGTATTTCGAGATTAGGATTTGTCACTCCGATTGTCGGAGAGGTATCTCTGGGCCCACTCGATAATGCACATCACTATAAGCCTTACAAGCATTGCAACTAATGAGTTAGTTGCGGGATGATGTATTACGGAACGAGTAAAGAGACTTTCCGGTAACGAGATTGAACTAGGTATTGGAATACCGACGACCGAATCTCGGGCAAGTAACATACCGATGACAAAGGGAACAACGTATGTTGTTATGCGGTTTGACTGGTAAAGATCTTCGTAGAATATGTAGGAACCAATATGAGCATCTAGGTTCCGCTATTGGTTATTGACCGGAGACGTGTCTCGGTCATGTCTACATAGTTCTCGAACCCGTAGGGTCCGCACGCTTAAAGTTCGGTGACAATCGTAATTAGGGTTTTTGTGTTTTGATGTACCGAAGGTTGTTCAGAGTCCCGGATGTGATCACGGACATGACGAGGAGTCTCGAAATGGTCGAGACATAAAGATTGATATATTGGAAGCCTATATTTGGATATCGGAATCGTTCCGGGTGAAATCGGAATTTTACCGGAGTACCGGGGGGTTACCGGAACCCCCCCCCCCGGGGGTTAATGGGCCTGCATGGGCCCTAAGGGAGAAGAGGAGGGCCGGCCAAGGCAGGCCGTGCGCCCCCTCTCCCTAGTCCTAATAGGACAAGGAAGGGGGGGGGCACCCCCCTTTCCTCTTTTCCCCTTCCCCTTTCCTTGGGGGAGTCCTACTCCCGGTGGGAGTAGGAGTCCTCCAGGCGCACCCCTAGGGGCCGGCCGCACCCCCTCCCTCCTTTATATACGGGGGCAGGGGGGCACCCCATGACACACAAGTTGATCTTCGTGATCGTTCCTTAGCCGTGTGCGGTGCCCCCTTCCACCATATTCCACCTCGGTCATATCGTAGCGGTGCTTAGGCGAAGCCCTGCGTCGGTAGAACATCATCACCGTCATCACGCCGTCATGCTGACAAAACTCTCCCTCAACACTCGGCTGGATCGGAGCTCGAGGGACGTCACCGAGTTGAACGTGTGCAGAACTCGGAGGTGCCGTACGTTCGGTACTTGGATCGGTCGGATCGGGAAGACGTACGACTACTTCCTCTACGTTGTGTCAACACTTCCGTTGCCGGTCTATGAGGGTACGTAGACAACACTCTCCCCTCTCGTTGCTATGCATCATCATGATCTTGCGTGTGCGTAGGATTTTTTTTGAAATTACTATGTTCGCCAACACGATGCACTAGGTATTACACCTAGGTCGGATATGAACTCCTTCATCCAGACTCCTTCATTTGCTGCTTCCGAAGCAGCTATGTACTCCGCTTCACACGTAGATCCCGCCATGACGCTCTGCTTGGAACTGCACCAACTGATAGCTCCACCATTTAATATAAATATGTACCGGGTTTGCGACTTAGAGCCATCCGGATCAGTGTCAAAGCTTGCATCGACGTAACCATTTACGGGAGCTCTTTGTCACCTCCATAATCGAGAAACATATCCGTAGTCCTTTTCAGGTATTTCACGATTTTCTTGACTGCTGTCCAGTGATCCACTCCTGGATTACTTTGGTACCTCCCTACTAAACTAGTAGCAAGGCACACACCAGGTCTGATACACAACATTGCATACATGATAGAACCTATGGCTGAGGCATAGGGAATGACTTTCATTTTCTCTCTATCTTCTACAGTGGTCGGGCATTGAGTCTGACTCAACTTCACACCTTGTAACTGTTGGGGAACGCAATATTTCAAAAAAATTCCTACGATCACGCAAGATCTATCTAGGAGATGCATAGAAACGAGAGGGGGGAGTGTGCCTACGTACCCTCGTAGACCGAAAGCGGAAGTGTTGAGTAACGCGGTTGATGTAGTCGATCGCGATCCAACCGATCAAGTACCGAACGCATGACACCTCTGCAATCTGCACACATTCAGCTCGGTGACGTCCCTCGAACTCTAGATCCAGCTGAGGCCGAGGGAGAGTTTCGTCAGCATGACGGCGTGTTGACGGTGATGATGAAGTTACCGACGTAGGGCTTCGCCTAAGCGCTACGACAATATGATCAAGGTGGAAATTTGTGGAGGGGGGCACCGCACACGGCTAACAAATCGACTTGTGTGTCTATGGGGTGCCCCCTCCCCCGTATATAAAGGAGGGGGTCAGCCGGCCTCAAGGGGCGCACCCCAAGGGGGGGATTCCTACTCCTACTAGGAGTAGGTTCCCCCATTCCTAGTCCAACAAGGAGGGGAAGGAAAGAGGAAGGGGAGAGAAGGAAGGAGGGGGGCGCCGCCCCCACCCCTTGTCCAATTCGGACTGGGGGGCACGTGCCACCTCCTGGCCGGCCCTCTCTCCTCTAAGGCCCATGGTGGCCCATTAACTTCCCGGGGGGTTCCGGTAACCCTCCAGCACTCCGGTTTTATCTGAAACCACCCGGAACACTTACGGTGTCCGAATAACATGGTCCAATATATCAACCTGTATGTCTCGACCATTTCAAGACTCCTCGTCATGTCTGTGATCTCATCCGGGACTCCGAACAACATTCGGTACATCAAATCACATAACTCATAATACAAATCGTCATCGAATGTTAAGCGTGCGGACCCTACGGGTTCGAGAACTATGTAGACATGACCGAGACACATCTCTGGTCAATAACCAATAGCGGAACCTGGATGCTCATATTTGTTCCTACATATTCTACAAAGATCTTTATTGGTCAAACCGCATAACAACATACGTTGTTCCCTTTGCCATCGGTATGTTACTTGCCCGAGATTCGATCGCCGGTATCATCATACCTAGTTCAATCTCGTTACCGGCAAGTCTCTTTACTCATTCCGTAGTGCATCATACCGCAACTAACTCATTAGTTACATTGCTTGCAAGGCTTATAGTGATGTGCATTACCGAGAGGGCCCAGAGATACCTCTCCGACAATCGGAGTGACAAATCCTAATCTCGATCTATGCCAACTCAACAAACACCATCAGAGACACATGTAGAGAATCTTTATAATCACCCGGTTACGTTGTGATGTTTGATAGCACACTAAGTGTTCCTCCGATATTCGGAAGTTGCATAATCTCATAGTCATAGGAACATGTATAAGTTATGGAGAAAGCAATAGCAATAAACTAAACGATCATAGTGCTAAGCTAACGGGTGGGTCTTGTCCATCACATCATTCTCTAATGATGTGATACTTTTTATCAAATGACAACACATGTCTATGGCTAGGAAACTTAACCATCTTTGATTAACGAGCTAGTCTAGTAGAGGCATACTAGGGACACTTTGTTTGTCTATGTATTCACACATGTACTAAGTTTACGGTTAATACAATTCTAGCATGAATAATAAACATTTATCATGATATAAGGAAATATAAATAAAAACTTTATTATTGCCTCTAGGGCATATTTCCTCCAGTCTCCCACTTGCACTAGAGTCAATAATCTAGATTACACAGTAATGATTCTAACACCCATGGAGCCTTGGTGTTGATCATGTTTTGATCGTGAGAGAGGCTTAGTCAATGGGTCTGCAACATTCAGATCCGTATGTATCTTGCAAATCTCTATGTCTCCCTCCTTGACTTGATCACAGATGGAATTGAAGCGTCTCTTGATGTGTTTGGTTCTCTTGTGAAATCTGGATTCCTTTGCCAAGGCAATTGCACCAGTATTGTCACAAAAAAAATTCATTTGACCCGATTGAAGGAAATATGCCCTAGAGGCAATAATAAAGTTGTTATTTATATTTCCTTATGTCATGATAAATGTTTATTATTCATGCTAGAATTGTATTAACCGGAAACTTAGTACATGTGTGAATACATAGACAAACAAAGTGTCCCTAGTATGCCTCTACTTGACTAGCTCGTTAATCAAAGATGGTTATGTTTCCTAACCATAGGCATGTGTTGTCATTTTATGAACGGGATCACATCATTAGAGAATGATGTGATGGACAAGACCCATTCGTTAGCTTAGCACTATGATCATTTAGTTTATTGCTATTGCTTTCTTCATGACTTATGCATGTTCCTATAACTATGAGATTATGTAACTCCCGAATACCAGAGGAACACTTAGTGTGCTATCAAATGTCACAACATAACTGGGTGATTATAAAGATACTCTACAAGTGTCTCTGATGGTGTTTGTTGAGTTGGCATAGATTGAGATTAGGATTTGTCACTCCATGTATCGGAGAGGTATCTCTGGGCCCTCTCGGTAATGCACATCACTATGAGCCTTGCAAGCAATGTGACTAATGAGTTAGTCACGGGATCATGCATTACGGAATGAGTAAAGAGACTTGCTGGTGACGAGATTGAACAAGGTATGATGATACCGATGATCGAATCTCGGGCAAGTAACATACCGATGACAAAGGGAACAACGTATGTTGTTATGCAGTTTGACTGATAAAGATCTTCGTAGAATATGTAGGAGCAAATATGAGCATCTAGGTTCCGCTATTGGTTATTAACCGGAGATGTGTCTCAGTCATGTCTACATAGTTCTCGAACCCGTAGGGTCCGCACCTTAACGTTCGATGATGATTTTATATTATGAGTTATGTGATTTGATGACCGAAGTTTGTTCGGAGTCCCGGATGAGATCACAGACATGGCTATGAGTCTCAAAATGGTCGAGAGGTAAAGATTCATATATTGGAAGACTATATCCGGACATCGGAAAGGTTTCGAGTGATTCGGGTATTTTTCGGAGAACCGGGGAGTTACGGGAATTCACCGGGGGAAGTATTGGGCCTTATTGGGCTGTGGTGGAAAGGAGAGAAGGGCCACAAGGGGAGGCAGCGCGCCCCCCATGGGTTGGTACGAATTGGACTAGGAGGGGGCGGCGCCCCCCTCTTTCCTTCTCCCTCTCCCTCTCCTTCCTTCTTCTCCTACTTGGACTAGGAAAGGGGGAAACCTACTCCTGCTAGGAGTAGGAATCCCCCCTTTGGGCGCACCCCTTGAGGCTGGCCCTCCTCCTCCTCCTCCCCTCCTTTATATACGAGGGAGGGGGCACCCCATAGACACACAAGTTGATCTTTAGCCGTGTGCGGTGCCCCCTCCACAGTTTTCCACCTCGGTCATATTGTTGTAGTGCTTAGGCGAAGCCCTGCGTCGTAACTTTGAAAGTGCGTTAAATCGACTAGAGGGGGTGAATAGGCGATTTTTATAAATTCTTCACTGAGGAATTTCAGGGTGAGGAAATTCCTAAGTGGAGAACTACCTGCAGTGGAATAAGTACTCAAATGCATACATGACATAACATAAACATGGATATCATGATGAAATGAAAACAGACACAGAGTACAGAAAGCGTAAACATAGGATAAAACAGGATGAAGACAAATAGACTAAAGAAATTGAACTGAGAAAATTGAGAAAGTATTCCGTCAAAGTCTTCGAACAGATATGAACAAGCACACAACACGAAAATGAGGAATTGGAAGGGTTAAGGAAATAGAACCAGTAGGCTTGGTGAAGACAATGATTTGGTAGACCAGTTCCAGCTGCTGTGATAGTCGTACGTGTGGTTAGGGCGGCAAGGTATTAAAACCTGAGGACACACAGTCCCGGACACCCAATCCTGAACACGCAGTTCAGGACACTTAGTCCTCACCGTATTCCCCTTGTGATGAGGACATAACTACCTTGGGTACGACCAAAAATATTGCATACATGCATATTTGTCAGGTGATTTCTAGTGCAAACTATTCAATAATCTATTTATGTTATCCAGAACAAAAATACTTCATACACTTTTGTGTTTTGTCTAATTGCAGGTGTATGGGACATTTGTACAATCCACATATGAAGATAAGGAAAAGGAGAAGTTTAGGTTCTGTTCAAAAAGTCCTCTCACGTCACTTTTAGGCCAAGAGAAGATAGAGTCCAAGTCTCTCACGTTCTGGATTCAGATTCGGACTACACAGACATACCTTACTCAAAACGGTAACAACTTTTTCATACGGACTCCTAATTGGGTGATTCTTTTTTTGTTGGAAAGTAGATTTCGTGCTCTTTCCAACCCAATTGGATTCACCTTCAAATTCATCCGGAGCGCTGAGATATCGACGAAACAACCCGATGCTTCAGCAGAATCCGAGTCAAACAACAAGTCCAAAGGTGTTGCGTCACCTCCACTTGGGCCCATGAGCCTTGTACGACCTAAGGTTAGTTTTAGACTGTCTTGGGACGTCCTTCCACCTCCTTGGCCGCCACCCCCTTGCTCCTATATAAGTAGATCCATCTAGTAGCTTTTTCCTGGAGATTTGTTTAGTTAAAAGTTAGCCATTGCAACTTTGTGTACTTCGTTTGTGTCCAACGACCAGACCAAGACCTCTTACGGATTCCCACCATTATCAATAATTCATATATATTCGCAATATTCAGATTGCTTTATCATATTCTTGCTCGTTCTTCGATTGCTTGCAGGAATAAACCTTCGTGGTCAGGCTGACCGTGCTTCCGGCATTGTCGGTAACCTCAGGAGATTGGTTTAGCGATTGCTAAGGTGCAATGTTGTGCACATTTGTAGTCGGATCGTGAAAGTCATATCCACCAAATTGATAGTTATCATCTCATCGAAAGATCGGAACCCTTGCCTCTATCAAGTGGTATCAGTTTTGAGGTTGCTCGGTGAGAATTTCCAGTTTTTCCTAGATTAGATTTATTTTCTTACCTATTGTCCAAGAAAAAGCCACAAAAAAGTTAGATCCATTCATCCTTTGTCCAAGCCAGTCTGAGCCTTTGCAATTTTCTTTTCATTGCTTGCATAGTTGAATTATCGGTTGCATCTCGTGTCGAGTTGCTGGTCTTAGTGTCTAGTTCGTTTAGAGTTTCGAGTTCTGTTCACATTAGTCACACCGCCACTGCATCATTATCCCTTCCGCTGTCCACCACACATCCATTAATTTCCACCATGTGCTACCCATCGTTCATTGTCATAATCATAGTTGAGATCGTTCACATCTTCGCTTGATCTGATCTGCATCTTATCTAGTTTGTTTTGGAAAGAGGGAGAGAGAGATAAAACAGAGAGAAAAAAGAGAGAAAAAAGTGTGAGAAAAAAAAAGAGAAAATAAAATAAAATTTGGATCTATCTAGACTCAATCTCGTAGTTGAATTCGGATTGGAATATGTTTTGTGCACCGTTCAGGAAAATAGACATAACTTCCTCATACGAAGTCTGTTTTGGCTCCCCGAGTACTCAAATGAAAGCTAGCGATGAGTTGCATCTAAATAGTTGCAGAAACTAGTTCAATATTTGGCACCTCAAAATCGGCTTCTAAATAGGTCTTTTTGCCCTATGAAGTTCACGAACATAGCTTATTCCAGTTTTAGAATTTTTGACTCCTCATATCAACTCGGGATTGAGTGATTCCTTTTGCATTTGAAAGCTTGAGTCAATACCATTCTTGAAAAAATTATTAAAAAATTGGCACAAACTTTTCCAGAGAAAAGTTTGAGAGAAAGTTGTTGTATATCCTGCTTGGCAGTTGTTTTTCATCATTATCTTTACTGCCATTGTGATCTTCACTTATATCTTGCTATCCAGAGCTATTTAGTATCCTTCATTGATGCTAGTTGTGCTACGCCGTGACCTCATTAGTGTTCTAGGCTCGCGTCTCTAGTCCGGTCTAGCATAGGACCAGCACAACACTGTCGTTGAGCGTTTATTCAACATTGCATCTCTGAATTGATTGTTGCTAATCTTTTGCTACCATATATAGCCAACCCAGCTCCATATATTTCTACACCGTGTATACGTACATTACCTTGGCAATTGCTTTACACAATCTTCGGAGTTATTTGACACTGTTGGTTGCCTGTCACCACCTGACGCATGGTAGGAACTTGTAAGATATTGATATTTGCTTTACTCCGAGCACTTTACAACCACATCTAGTAGTTCATAGGAACATTATTCTTAAATTTTGTTTCTTGTTTCTACTAATCATGATAGGTTCCGAAGATAGAAGTTCTTGGACGACAGACACATCTTCACCATCACGAGAGTTGGGACAACACACACAAGCACATGGCCAGGTTATATTTTTACGGTCATTTGAGGGTAGATTTAATCCTGCTATTTATCTAGCTTGGGAGCTTGAAGTAGAACAAGTTTTTAGTCACCATGACTTTTCTGAACTTGATTGAGTGCGAGCTGCCACTAGAGCATTTACTGGTTTTGCTTCTGTTTGGTGGAGTGTGCATTGTAAGAGAAATATTGATAACCAACCCACAACTTGGAAAGATTTGAAATATGTAATGAGACAACCATTTTCCCTCCTTACTATCGTCATGAATTGCTTCACAAATTTGAACAATTTAAACAAGGCAACAACACTATTCATGCTTACTACCAAGAGTTCGAATCTTATATGCATCATTGTGACATTGAAGAATCTGAGGATGATACAATGAATAGATTTTTTGGTGGTTTGAACCATGATATTCAGGCAAGATTTCAGTATATTCCTCGTTGCATTACTGGTATGTATGTTCGTGCTTGTACCTTTGAGAGACAGATACAGGAGGATGCATTGTGTGACTACAACAACTACTATTCCAGTTCATGCTCACCACCGCCGGTTGGTTCCTCCACCGTTGCACCTACTAGAGCAGCCCCACCTTGAATTGTGAGCGTGACATCATCTCAAGAGTATGGTACATTGTCAACGTCCGTACCTACATCAGCTACGTCTTTGCGACAAGGTAACAGTAAAGGTATTGATGATATAACTTCACATGAGAATGATGCATGCCTAGTTAAATTGAATGCATCATGTGTTGAGTTACCTCTTGATTTGAGCACACCACCTATTTTAGAGAATCTTGTTACTGTCATGAATGCGTCATGTGATCAAACAACTGAAATACCAACAATTTTGAGTGCACCCATTGAATTAACCGTTGATGCAAAAGAACCAATGTTTAAACATTTTGATATGACCTCTAATCTAGGTGATGATTCTGTGTAAAGTGACTTATTGCATGTTTGCTTATTTAAGCATATTGTAGCATGTAAATTTGATGCAAGTAAGGTTTATTCACCAATATTGGGATGGTTTAATGATGAACATTGTCAATCCTTTGATATGAATAAGAGCTTCACTTATATGTGCAAACTGAGTTGCAATATTTTCATGCCTTCTACTTCTTGTAATAATATTTCGGCTTCAGATTTTATGAACTATGAAAATTACTCATGTATACGTGTGACATTTGTGCAAAAATCAAGGGAAGTAAAAATGGATGACATATACATATACAACATATACACCTTATCTCTTTTGTTAGCCACATTTCAGATTAAGCACCGCCGAGGACGGCTTTGTTTTCAAGAAGGGGAGGATGATGAGGACATAACTACCTTGGATACGACCAAAAATATTGCATACATGCATATTTGTTAGGTGATTTCTAGTGCAAACTATTCAATAATCTATTTATGTTATCCAGAACAAAAATACTTCATACACTTCTGTGTTTTGTCTAATTGCAGGTGTATGGGACATTTGTACAATCCACATATGAAGATAAGGGAAAAGGAGAAGTTTAGGTTCTGTTCAAAAAGTCCTCTCACGTCACCTTTGGGCCAAGAGAAGATAGAGTCCAAGTCTCTCACTTTCTGGATTCAGATTCGGACTACATAGACATATCTAACTCAAAACGGCAACAAATTTTTCATACGGACTCCGAATTGGGTGATTCTTTTTTGTTGGAAAGTAGATTTCGTGCTCTTTCCAACCCAATTGGATTCACCTTCAAATTCGTCCGGAGCATTGAGATATCGACGAAACAATCTGATGCTGTAGCAGAATCCGAGTCAAACAACAAGTCCAATGGTGTTGCATCACCTCCACTTGGGCCCATGAGCCTTGTACGACCTAGGGTTATTTTTAGGCTGTCTTGGGACGTCCTTCCACCTCCTTGGCCGCCACCCCTTGCTCCTATATAAGTAGATCCATCTAGTAGCTTTTTCCTGGAGATTTGTTTAGTTAAAAGTTAGCCATTGCAACTTCGTGTACTTCGTTTGTGTCCAACGACCAGACCAAGACCGCTTACGGATTCCCATCATTATCAATACTTCATATATATTCGCAATATTCAGATTGCTTTATCATATTCTTGCTCGTTCTTCGTTTGCTTGTAGGAATAGACCTTCGTGGTCAGGCTGGCCGTGCTTCCGGCATCGTCAGTAACCTCAGGAGATTGGCTTAGCGATTGTTAAGGTGCAATGTCGTGCAAGTTTGTAGTCGGATCATGAAAGTCATCTCCACCAAATTTATAGTTATCATCTCATCGAAAGATCGGGATCCCCACCTTTATCAAGTGGATGATGAGGACATAACTACCTTAGATACGACCAAAAATATTGCATACATGCATATTTTTCAGGTGATTTCCAGTGCAAACTATTCAATAATCTATTTATGTTATCCAGAACAAAAATACTTCATACACTTTTGTGTTTTGTCTAATTGCAGGTGTATGGGACATTTGTACAATCCACATATGAAGATAAGGGAAAAGGAGAAGTTTAGGTTCTGTTCAAAAAGTCCTCTCACGTCACTTTTGGGCCAAGAGAAGATAGAGTCCAAGTCTCTCACGTTCTGGATTCAGATTCGGACTACACAGACATACCTGACTCAAAACGGCAACAAATTTTTCATACAAACTCCGAATTGGGTGATTCTTTTTTGTTGGAAAGTAGATTTCATGCTCTTTCCAACCCAATTGGATTCACCTTCAAATTCGTCCGGAGTGTTGAGATATCGACAAAACAATCTGATGCTGCAGCAGAATCCGAGTCAAACAACAAATCCAATGGTGTTGCATCACCTCCACTTGGGCCCATGAGCCTTGTACGACCTAGGGTTAGTTTTAGGCTGTCTTGGGACGTCCTTCCACCTCCTTGGCCGCCACCCCTTGCTCCTATATATGTAGATCCATCTAGTAGCTTTTTCCTGGGGATTTGTTTCGTTAAAAGTTAGCCATTGCGACTTTGTGTACTTCGTTTGTGTCCAATGACCAGACCAAGACCGCTTACGGATTCCCACCATTATCAATACTTCATATATATTCACAATATTCATATTGATTTATCATATTCTTGCTCGTTCTTCGATTGCTTGCAGGAATAGACCTTTGTGGTCAGGCTGACCGTGCTTCCGGCATCGTCAGTAACCTCAAGAGATTGGTTTAGCGATTGCTAAGGCGCAATGTCATGCACGTTTGTAGTCGGAGTGAAAGTCGTCTCCACCAAATTGATAGTTATCATCTCATCGAAAGATCGGGACCCTCGCCTCTATCACCTTGAGCTAAGGTCACACAGACCTTGCCCAATCACTCGTGTTAAGTCTTCAGGTGACTTCCAAACCTTCACAAACTCGGTCACTCGGCGATCCACAATTTCCTCTTGGATGCTCTAGACCATGATGCCTAACCGTCTGGAAGATGCACAGTCTTCAAAGGTAACAAGCATCGGATCCACGCTGGATCAATCTCTTCAGTGATGCTCAATCACTTTGGGTTTGTAGGTGTTTGGGTTTGGGTTTTCCTCACTTGATCATTTTCGCTCAAAGTCCTCGGAGGATGGGATGCTTTCAAATCACAAGTGTCAGTTTCTCTCGGAGCAGCCAACCAGCTAGTGGTTGTAGGGGGTGGCTATTTATAGCCTAGGGAGCAGCCCGACATGATAAGACATAAATACCCTTTAATGATATGACCGTTAGGTGGGAAGATATTTTGGGACAGCTGGCACGTAGCACAACAACGGTCAGAAATTTGACTATCAAATTCCTCAGGGCTATCATGTTCCTCACTTGTAGGCAATCTGCACTGGCGAATTCCTAACTCCTCAGTCAGAACAAATTCCTCAGAGACCAGAAGAGCTTTGTCTCTGTCACTGAAGAAATTGACTGAACTGCATGAGATTTTCAATGGCTTCACTCGAAGGGATTGGTTGGTGTAGGATTTTGAGTTGAGCATTACTTGGAAACTTTTCCTTAGTATTTCCTCGACCCCCTTTAACAGTACGGTGTTTCCTATGACTCAAGAAAGAGAAAAAGAAACTACGAAAACAAAAGTCTTCACGCTTCATGTTCCTTGAATGAATACCAAGTCTTCATGGTCACACCAATTTCTTCACTTTCAAAGTCTTCAGAAATCCAAAGTCTTCAGTCGAAGAACTTCATTTTTAGGGGTCAACTTTCTCTGTAAATATCAAACTCCTCATTGACTTATAGACTTGTGTACACTTACAAACGCATCAGTCCCTTAACCTATAAGTCTTCAATACACCAAAATCACTAAGGGGCACTAGATGCACTTACAATCCCCCCTTTTTGGTGATTGATGACAATATAGGTTAAGTTTTTGTTGGAGAACGTTGCAGAAAATTAAAATTTTCCTACGGTTTCACCAAGATCCATCTATGAGTTCATCTAAGCAACGAGTCAAGGGGAAGAGTTTTCATCTACATACCACTTGTAGATCGAGTGCGGAAGCGTTCAAGGGGATGGTGATGATGGAGTCGTACTCGTCGTGATTCGGATCACCGATGACCAAGTGCTGAACGGACAGCACGTCCGCGTTCAACACACGTACGGGACGATGGACGTCTCCTCCGTCTTGATCCAGCAAGGAGGAAGGAGAGGTTGAGGAAGGCAGCTCCAACGGCAGCATGACGGCGTGGTGTTGTTGGTGCAGCAGTACTCCGACAGGGCTTCTCCAAGCACGTATGGAGGAGGAGAGGTGTTGGGGAGGGGAGGGGCTGCGCCTTGGCTTGTGTTGTTTTGCAGCCCTCCCCTCACCCCTCTATATATAGGAGGAGAGGGGCAAGGGGGCTGGCCCTCTAGGGGAAACCCTAGAGGGGGGCGGTGGCCAAAGGGAGAGGGAAAGGGGTGGCTTACCCCCCAAGCTAGGGGGCGCCCCCTTTAGGGTTTCCCCTCCCCTTGTCCTAGCCGCATGGGCCTAGGTGGGGAGGCGCGCCCAGCCCACTAGGGGCTGGCTCCCTCTCCCACACAGCCCATGTGGCCCCCCTGGGAGGGGTGGCCCCACCCGGTGGACCCCCGGAACCCTTCCGGTGGCCCCGGTACAATACCGATACGCCACCGAAACTTTCCGATGTCCGTTTAACCACTTTCCTTATATAAATCTTTACCTCCGGACCATTCCGGAACTCCTCATGACGTCCGGGATCTCATCCGGGACTCCGAACAACATTCGGTAATCACATACTTGTCTTCCTGATAACCCTAGCATCACCGAACCTTAAGTGTGTAGACCCTACGGGTTCGGGAGACATGCAGACATGACCGAGACGACCTTAGGTCAATAACCAACAGCGGGATCTGGATACCCATGTTGTCTCCCACATGCTCCTCGATGTTGTCATCAGATGAACCACGATGTAGAGGATTCGATCAAACCCCGTATGCAATTCCCTTTGTCAATCGGTACGTTACATGCCCGAGACTCGATCGTCGGTATCCCAATACCTCGTTCAGTCTCGTTACCGGCAAGTCACTTTACTCGTACCGCAATGCATGATCCCGTGATCAAACACTTGATCACCTTGAGCTCATTATGATGATGCATTACCGAGTGGGCCCAGAGATACCTCTCCGTCATACGGAGTGACAAATCCCAGTCTCGATCCGTGTCAACCCAACAGAGACTTTCGGAGATACCTGTAGTGCACCTTTATAGTCACCCAGTTACGTTGTGACGTTTGGTACACCCAAAGCACTCTTACGGTATCCGGGAGTTGCACGATCTCATGGTCTAAGGAAGAGATACTTGACATTGGAAAAGCTCTAGCAAACGAACTAACCGACCTTTGTGCTATGCTTAGCATTGGGTCTTGTCCATCACATCATTCTCCTAATGATGTGATCCCGTTATCAACGACATCCAATGTCCATAGCCAGGAAACCATGACTATCTGTTGATCACAATGAGCTAGTCAACTAGAGGCTCACTAGGGACATATTGTGGTCTATGTATTCACACGTGTATTACGATTTCCGGATAACACAGTTATAGCATGAATAAAAGACTATTATCATGAACAAAGAAATATAATAATAACACTTTTATTATTGCCTCTAGGGCATATTTCCAACAGTCTCCCACTTGCACTAGAGTCAATAATCTAGTTACATTGTGATGAATCGAACACACATAGAGTTCTGGTGCTGATCATGTTTTGCTCGCGAGAGAGGTTTAGTCAACGGATCTGCGACATTCAGATCCGTATGTACTTTGCAAATTTCTATGTCTCCATCTTGAACATTTTCACGGATGGAGTTGAAACGACGCTTGATATGCCTGGTCTTCTTGTGAAACCTGGGCTCCTTGGCAAGGGCAATAGCTCCAGTGTTGTCACAGAAGAGTTTGATCGGCCCCGACGCATTGGGTATGACTCCTAGGTCGGTGATGAACTCCTTCACCCAAATAGCTTCATGCGCTGCCTCCGAGGCTGCCATGTACTCCGCTTCACATGTAGATCCCGCCACCACGCTCTGCTTGCAGCTGCACCAGCTTACTGCTCCACCATTCAACATATACACGTATCCGGTTTGTGACTTAGAGTCATCCAGATCTGTGTCAAAGCTAGCGTCGACGTAACCCTTTACGACGAGCTCTTCGTCACCTCCATAAACGAGAAACATGTCCTTTGTCCTTTTCAGGTACTTCAGGATATTCTTGACCGCTGTCCAGTGTTCCTTGCAGGGATTACTTTGGTACCTGCCTACCAAACTTACGGCAAGGTTTACATCAGGTCTGGTACACAGCATGGCATACATAATAGATCCTATGGCTGAAGCATAGGGGATGACACTCATCTCTTCTATATCTTTTGCCGTGGTCGGGCATTGAGCCGAGCTTAATCTCACACCTTGCAATACAGGCAAGAACCCTTTCTTGGACTGATCCATTTTGAACTTCTTCAAAATCTTATCAAGGTATGTGCTTTGTGAAAGACCTATGAGGCGTCTCGATCTATTTCTGTAGATCTTGATGCCTAATATATAAGCAGCTTCTCCAAGGTCCTTCATTGAAAAACACTTATTCAAGTAGGCCTTAATGCTGTCCAAGAATTCTATACCATTTCCCATCAGGAGTATGTCATCTACATATAATATGAGAAATGCTACAGAGCTCCCACTCACTTTCTTGTAAACGCAGGCTTCTCCATAAGTCTGCATAAACCCAAACGCTTTGATCATCTCATCAAAGCGAATGTTCCAACTCCGAGATGCTTGCACCAGCCCATAAATGGATCGCTGGAGCTTGCATACTTTGTTAGCATTCTTAGGATCGACAAAACCCTCCGGCTGCATCATATACAGTTCTTCCTTAAGATGCCCGTTAAGGAATGCCGTTTTGACGTCCATCTGCCATATCTCATAATCATAGTATGCGGCAATTGCTAACATGATTCGGACGGACTTAAGCTTCGCTACGGGAGAGAAAGTCTCATCGTAGTCAATCCCTTGAACTTGCCGATAACCCTTAGCGACAAGTCGAGCTTTATAGATGGTGACATTACCATCCGCGTCCGTCTTCTTCTTAAAGATCCATTTGTTTTCTATCGCTCGCCGATCATCGGGCAAGTCAGTCAAAGTTCATACTTTGTTTTCATACATGGATTCTATCTCGGATTTCATGGCTTCTAGCCATTTGTTGGAATCTGGGCCCGCCATCGCTTCTTCATAGTTCGAAGGTTCACCGTTGTCTAACAACATGATTTCCAGGACAGGGTTGCCGTACCACTCTGGTGCGGAACGTGTCCTTGTGGACCTACGAAGTTCAGTAGCAACTTGATCTGAAGTACCTTGATCATCATCATTATTTTCTTCTCCAGTCGGTGTAGGCACCACAGGAACATTTTCCTGAGCTGCACTACATTCCGGTTCAAGAGGTAGTACTTCATCGAGTTCTACTTTCCTCCCACTTACTTCTTTCGAGAGAAACTCTTTTTCCAGAAAGGATCCGTTCTTGGCAACAAAGATCTTGCCCTCGGATCTTAAGTAGAAGGTATACCCAATGGTTTCCTTAGGGTATCCTATGAAGACGCATTTTTCCGACTTGGGTTCGAGCTTTTCAGGTTGAAGTTTCTTGACATAAGCATCGCATCCCCAAACTTTTAGAAACGACAGCTTAGGTTTCTTCCCAAACCATAATTCATACGGTGTCGTCTCAACGGATTTAGACGGTGCCCTATTTAAAGTGAATGTAGCTGTCTCTAGAGCGTATCCCCAAAATGATAGTGGTAAATCGGTAAGAGACATCATAGACCGCACCATATCTAATAGAGTGCGATTACGACGTTCGGACACACCGTTACGCTGAGGTGTTCCAGGCGGCGTGAGTTGTGAAACGATTCCACATTTCCTTAAGTGTGTACCAAATTCGTGACTTAAGTATTCTCCTCCACGATCTGATCGTAGGAATTTTATCTTTCGGTCACGTTGATTCTCTACCTCATTCTGAAATTCCTTGAACTTTTCAAAGGTCTCAGACTTGTGTTTCATTAAGTAGACATACCCATATCTACTCAAGTCATCAGTGAGAGTGAGAACATAACGATATCCTCCGCGAGCCTCAACACTCATTGGACCGCACACATCAGTATGTATGATTTCCAACAAGTTGGTTGCTCGCTCCATTGTTCCGGAGAACGGAGTGTTGGTCATCTTGCCCATGAGGCATGGTTCGCATGTGTCAAATGATTCATAATCGAGAGACTCTAAAAGTCCATCAGCATGAAGCTTCTTCATGCGCTTGACACCAATGTGACCAAGGCGGCAGTGCTACAAGTTTGTGGGACTATCGTTATTAACTTTACATCTTTTGGTATTCACGCTATGAATATGTGTAGTATTACGCTCGAGATTCATTAAGAATAAACCATTGACCATCGGAGCATGACCATAAAACATATCTCTCATATAAATCGAACAACCATTATTCTTAGACTTAAATGAGTAGCCATCTCGTATTAAACGAGATCCAGATACAATGTTCATGCTCAAACTTGGTACTAAATAACAATTATTAAGGTTCAAAACTAATCCCGTGGGTAAATGTAGAGGTAGCGTGCCAACGGCGATCACATCGACTCTGGAACCATTCCCGACGCGCATCGTCACCTCGTCCTTTGCCAGTCTCCGCTTATTCCGCAGCCCCTGCTGTGAGTTACAAATATGAGCAACGGCACCGGTATCAAATACCCAGGAGTTACTACGAGTACTGGTAAGGTACACACCAATTACATGTATATCAAATATACCTTTAGTGTTGCCGGCCTTCTTATCCGCTAAGTATTTGGGGCAGTTCCGCTTCCAGTGACCCTTCCTCTTGCAATAAAAGCACTCAGTCTCAGGCTTGGGTCCATTCTTTGACTTCTTCCCGGCAACTGGCTTACCGGGCGCGGCAACCTCCTTGCCGTCCTTCTTGAAGTTCTTCTTACCCTTGCCCTTCTTGAACTTAGTGGTCTTATTGACCATCAACACTTGATGTTCTTTCTTGATTTCAACCTCTGCTGACTTCAGCATAGAAAATACTTCAGGAATGGTCTTTACCATCCCCTGCATATTGTAGTTCATCACAAAGCTCTTGTAGCTTGGTGGGAGCGACTGAAGGATTCTGTCAATGACTGCCTCATCAGAGAGGTTAATATTCAGCTGGGTCATACGGTTGTGCAACCCAGACATCTTGAGTATGTGCTCACTGACAGAACTATTTTCCTCCATCTTACAACTATAGAACTTGTCGGAGATGTCATATCTCTCGACCCGGGCGTGAGCTTGGAAAACTAGTTTCAGCTCTTCGAACATCTCATATGCTCCGTGATGCTCAAAACGCTTTTGGAGCCCCGGTTCTAAGCTGTAAACCATGCCGCACTGAATGAGGGAGTAATCATCAGCACGAGACTGCCAAGCATTCATAATGTCTTGGTTCTCTGGGACGGGAGCGTCACCTAGCGGTCCTTCTAGGACATATTGTTTCCTGGCAGCTATGAGGATGATCCTCAGGTTCCGGACCCAGTCCGTATAGTTGCTGCCATCATCTTTCAGCTTGGTTTTCTCTAGGAACGCGTTGAAGTTAAAGTTGACATGAGCGTTGGCCATTTGATCTACAAGACATATTTGCAAAAGGTTTTAGACTAAGTTCATGATAATTAAGTTCATCTAATCAAATTATTGAATGAACTCCCACTCAGATTAGACATCCCTCCAGTCATCTAAGTGTTACACGATCCGAGTCGACTAGGCCGTGTCCGATCATCACGTGAGACGGACTAGTCATCGTCGGTGAACATTCTCATGTTGATCGTATCTTCCATACGACTCGTGTTCGACCTTTCAGTCTCCGTGTTCCGAGGCCATGTCTGTACATGCTAGGCTCGTCAAGTTAACCCCAAGTGTTTTTGCATGTGTAAAACTGTCTTACACCCGTTGTATGTGAACGTAAGGATCTATCACACCCGATCATCACGTGGTGCTTCGAAACGACGAACTTTAGCAACGGTGCACAGTTAGGGGGAACACTTTCTTGAAATTTTTATAAGGGATCATCTTATTTACTACCGTCGTTCTAAGTAAACAAGATGCATAAACATAATAAACATCACATGCAATTATATAAAGTAGTGACATGATATGGCCAATATCATATAGCTCCTTTGATCTTCATCTTCGGGGCTCCATGATCATCTTGTCACCGGCATGACACAATGATTTCCATCATCATGATCTCCATCATCGTGTCTTCATGAAGTTGTCACGCCAACGACTACTTCTACTTCTATGACTAACGCGTTTAGCAATAAAGTAAAGTAGTTTACATGGCGTTCTTCAATGACACGCAGGTCATATAAAATAAAGACAACTCCTATGGCTCCTGCCGGTTGTCATACTCATCGACATGCAAGTCGTGATTCCTGTTACAAGAACATGATCTCATACATCACAATATATCATTCATCATTCATCACAACTTCTGGCCATATCACATCACATGATCAATCGCTGCAAAAACAAGTTAGACGTCCTCTAATTGTTGTTGCATCTTTTACGTGGATGCAATTGGGTTCTAGCAAGAACGTTTTCTTACCTACGAATAACCACAACGTGATCTTGTCAACTTCTATTTACCCTTCATAAAGACCCTTTTCATCGAATCCGCTCCAACTAAAGTGGGAGAGACATACACCCGCCAGCCACCTTATGCAACTAGTGCATGTCAGTCGGTGGAACCGGTCTCACGTAAGCGTACGTGTAAGGTTGGTCCGGGCCGCTTCATCCCACAATGCCGCTGAAGCAAGATAAGACTAGTAGCGGCAAGCAAGTTGAAAAGATCCACGCCCACAACAAAATTGTGTTCTACTCGTGCAATAGAGAACTACGCATAGACCTAGCTCATGATGCCACTGTTGGAGAACGTTGCAGAAAATTAAAATTTTCCTACGGTTTCACCAAGATCCATCTATGAGTTCATCTAAGCAACGAGTCAAGGGGAAGAGTTTTCATCTACATACCACTTGTAGATCGAGTGCGGAAGCGTTCAAGGGGATGGTGATGATGGAGTCGTACTCGTCGTGATTCGGATCACCGATGACCAAGTGCTGAACGGACAGCACCTCCGCGTTCAACACATGTACGGGACGATGGACGTCTCCTCCGTCTTGATCCAGCAAGGAGGAAGGAGAGGTTGAGGAAGGCAGCTCCAACGGCAGCACGACGGCGTGGTGTTGTTGGTGCAGCAGTACTCCGGCAGGGCTTCGCCAAGCACGTACGGAGGAGGAGAGGTGTTGGGGAGGGGAGGGGTTGCGCCTTGGCTTGTGTTGTTTTGCAGCCCTCCCCTCACCCCTCTATATATAGGAGGAGAGGGGCAAGGGGGCCGGCCCTCTAGGGGAAACCCTAGAGGGGGGCGGCGGCCAAAGGGAGAGGGAAAGGGGTGGCTTGCCCCCCAAGCTAGGGGGGCGCCCCCTTTAGGGTTTCCCCTCCCCTTGTCCTAGCCGCATGGGCCTAGGTGGGGAGGCGCACCCAGCCCACTAGGGGCTGGCTCCCTCTCCCACACAGCCCATGTGCCCCCCCGGGAGGGGTGGCCCCACCTGGTGGACCCCCGGAACCCTTCCGGTGGCCCCGGTACAATACCGGTACGCCACCGAAACTTTCCGGTGTCCGTTTAACCACTTTCCTTATATAAATCTTTACCTCCGGACCATTCCGGAACTCCTCGTGACGTCTGGGATCTCATCCGGGACTCCGAACAACATTCGGTAATCACATACTTGTCTTCCTGATAACCCTAGCGTCACCGAACCTTAAGTGTGTAGACCCTACGGGTTCGGGAGACATGCAGACATGACCGAGACGACCTCAGGTCAATAACCAACAGCGGGATCTGGATACCCATGTTGGCTCCCACATGCTCCTCGATGTTGTCATCGGATGAACCACGATGTCGAGGATTCGATCAAACCCCGTATGCAATTCCCTTTGTCAATCGGTACGTTACATGCCCGAGACTCGATCGTCGGTATCCCAATACCTCGTTCAGTCTCGTTACCGGCAAGTCACTTTACTCGTACCGCAATGCATGATCCCGTGATCAAACACTTGATCACCTTGAGCTCATTATGATGATGCATTACCAAGTGGGCCCAGAGATACCTCTCCGTCATACGGAGTGACAAATCCCAGTCTCGATCCGTGTCAACCCAACAAAGACTTTCGGAGATACCTGTAGTGCACCTTTATAGTCACCCAGTTACGTTGTGACATTTGGTACACCCAAAGCACTCTTACGGTATCCGGGAGTTACACGATCTCATGGTCTAAGGAAGAGATACTTGACATTGGAAAAGCTCTAGCAAACGAACTAACCGACCTTTGTGCTATGCTTAGGATTGGGTCTTGTCCATCACATCATTCTCCTAATGATGTGATCCCGTTATCAACGACATCCAATGTCCATAGCCAGGAAACCATGACTATCTTTTGATCACAACGAGCTAGTCAACTAGAGGCTCACTAGGGACATATTGTGGTCTATGTATTCACACGTGTATTACGATTTCCGGATAATACAGTTATAGCATGAATAAAAGACTATTATCATGAACAAAGAAATATAATAATAACACTTTTATTATTGCCTCTAGGGCATATTTCCAACAGTTTTCAACGGGGATAAACATATGAAGTGTAAATACTGATATTGAGGAATTTGATTGCAAGATATAGAAGAACTCCCCCTGAAGATGTGCATAGTGAGGAATTTGCTTTTGAAGCAATGCACACTTGAAGAGTAGAATCATGGAGATCTCCCCCTATATCTTGTAATTCATACATGCATTTAACATATGATATGAATAATTTGAAATGCATGAAGAAATATGGTGACTGATGTAATTCAGCATGCGTGCATTAACATATATGAGGAATAAGCATGCAGAAGATCAGAGTAAAAGTATCAGACCACCATCGGGTTTTAAGTTTACAACTCGATCCAGCAAAGTCTTCAAAAGAACAAGAGTTGTAACTTAGAAAAAAACGCCCATATAAGTAGACCCGCTTGAAGACTAACTCAAATTTCTCCCCCTTTGTCATCGAATGACCAAAAGGAACGAAAAATGAGGACTAACACCCCTGAAAAACATCATCACAGAGTTGATGAAGGAGCGCCAACATTGTTGGGGTCGGTTGTTGAGGTAGGGCCTGCCGCAGTGTCGTCCAAGTCTTCATGTTCACCAGTCGCACATGATGAAGAATATGAGCTGGCTACCAAGGAAGGAACTTTGGTCTTCTTGAATTTCTTCGCTGGTGGCTGAGACCAGTCAAAGTCCTGCTTGAAACCCATTTGCTTCAGATCATCTTCACCATACAGATGTGACAAAATAGCCCAAGTGCGACCAAAAACTTCATGGAGGTAGTACTGGTTTTTCTTTACTGCATTGTGTGTAGCAGTCTTGTTGTGAAGAATAGAACCAAACTGACGCTTAACCCATTTGTGGTTGCGATCGACCTTCTGGTGAAGACTGAGGAGAAGCTCATGATCAGTCATCACCCCTAGAGCTGTGCCTTGAGGATTTTGCTTTGAAGCATTTGCAGCAGAGTCATGAATGGTAGAGTCATCATTGGTGGAGTAGGATGCAGCTTTGCGGAACAGACCATCCAATGGACGAATGCCTTCATCAATAATCGCAGTAGCCTTGCCCTTTTCATCAGATAAGGAAAATTTCCGCTTGAGGACTTCTATTAGGGGCAGGTAACTAACGTGATTATGAAAATCAGCCTTGTAGTTGAGTGAAGACCTTGCTCTGAGGAATCTCATAATCCAAGGAGCATAAGGCTTCAACTCAAATGGAGAGAGTGCAACATTCGCCAGAGTCCTCATGAAGAAATCATGATAGTTGATAGGAATTCCATGTATGATATTGAATAGCAGATTCTTCATGTTGCCAACAACTTCTTCGTCATTCGAATTGTGGCCTTTAATAGGACTCAATCTCTTCGTCAAAATGCGATAGACAGTTCTAGGCACAAACAACAATTCCTTCATGAGGAATTTGGTCCTTGGGGCTTGACCGGGCTTCAGCAGCTTCATCAACACTTGCATGTAGTGAGCAGTAAGTTCAGGTTCATGGTATATGCAACGAGCGCGTTCAAGGGGAGGACTGACAAGCAGGACATGAAGCGATTCAGAGACTGGTGCTTTAAAATGTGTGTTCTCTGTCATCCAGTCCAATACCCAAGAGTTCACATCTTCAGCTTCTCCTGTGATGTGCAGCGTGGCATAGAACTAAAGAATTAGCTCTTCATTCCAATCAACATTGTCAGTGAAAAAGTTGAGCAGTCCAACGTCATGAAGAACACTGAGGACTGGTGCGAAGCAAGGCAGTGATTCCATGTCCACATGAGGAATATGCTCGTAGTCGAAGACTTTGTCTTTGTTGAAAAGCAGCGAAGAATAGAAGTTTGCTTGGCTGGCAGTTCAGAAACGCTTCCTTCTAAGACGAGCAGAGTCATAGGGGTTGTAGTCCGTGAAGAATACATGCTCGTGGAAGAAGTCAGTAGCCTTGAATTTTTGCTTCTTTGAGAAAGGATCCTTTGGCTTGGGCCGAGGAGTGTCAGTCAGTTGCATCACAACCTCAGGAATCGCAATATCAGGATCCGCAGGCTGAGGAATTTCAGTTTCTTCTTTAGTCATAGCCTGGGTCTTCAATTCTTCAGCAGTAATTTCATCAGCACTAGTGGCCGGAATCTCTTCATGAATAGACGGAGTGGGGTGTGGTTCTTCAGATCCCTTTTGAACTTCAGAAGTCACTGGGGACTAAGGATTTGTTGCAAAGGAGTGAACAAAGGAGAATTGGGGTGCTGACTTTCCCAAAAGTCATCATTCATCACTGGCGTTGTGCATCCAATGTCCACATCTTCATCTTCATTTATTTCTTCAACGCCAGAATCTTTAGCAGTAAACTGAGGCATCGGCGATGAGACAACTAGTGTTGAAGGGATTGCTGATACGTCTCCAACGTATCTATAATTTTTGATTGCTCCATGCTATATTATCTACTGTTTTGGACATTATTGGGCTTTATTATCCACTTTTATATTATTTTTGGGACTAACCTATTAACCGGAGGCCCAGCCCAGAATTGCTGTTTTTTGCCTGTTTTAGGGTTTCGAAGAAAAGGAATATCAAACGGAGTCCAAACAGAATGAAACCTTCGGGAACGTGATTTTCTCAACGAACAAGACCCGGGAGACTTGGACCCTACGTCAAGAAAGGAAACAGGAGGCCACGAGGTAGGGGGGCGCGCCTACCCCCCAGGCACGCCCTCCACCCTCGTGGGCCTCCTGTTGCTCCACCGACGTACTCCTTCCTCCTATATATACCTACGTACCCCCAAACGATCAAAGACGGAGCCAAAACCCTAATTCCACCGCCACAACTTTCTGTATCCATGAGATCCCATCTTGGGGCCTGTTCCAGAGCTCCGCCGGAGGGGGCATCGATCACGGAGGGCTTCTACATCAACACCATAGCCCCTCCGATGAAGTGTGAGTAGTTTACCTCAGACCTACGGGTCCATAGTTAGTAACTAGATGGCTTCTTCTCTCTTTTTGGATCTCAATACAATGTTCTCCCCCTCTCTTGTGGAGAACTATTCGATGTAATTTTCCTTTTGCGGTGTGTTTGTTGAGATTGATGAATTGTGGGTTTATGATCAAGTCTATCTACGAACAATATTTGAATCTTCTCTGAATTCTTTTATGTATGATTGGTTATCTTTGCAAGTCTCTTCGAATTATCAGTTTGGTTTGGCCTACTAGATTGATCTTTCTTGTAATGGGAGAAGTGCTTAGCTTTGGGTTCAATCTTGCGGTGTCCTTTCCCAGTGACAGTAGGGGCAACAAGGCACGTATTGTATTGTTGCCATCGAGGATAACAAGATGGGGTTTTCTTCATATTGCATGAGTCTATCCCTCTACATCATGTCATCTTGCTTAAGGCGTTACTCTGTTTTTCACTTAATACTCTAGATGCATGCTGGATAGCGGTCGATGAGTGGAGTAATAGTAGTAGATGCAGGCAGGAGTCGATCTACTTGTCTCGGTTGTGATGCCTATATACATGATCATACCTAGATATTCTCATAACTATGCTCAATTCTGTAAATTGCTCAACAGTAATTTGTTCACCCATCGTAGAATACTTATGCTCTCGAGAGAAGCCACTAGTGAAACCTATGGCCCCCGGGTCTATCTTCATCATATTAATCTCCCACCACTTAGTTATTTCCTTTGCTATTTACTTTGCCTTTATTTTACTTTGCATCTTTATCATAAAAATACCAAAAATATTATCTTATCATATCTATTAGATCTCACTCTTGTAAGTGGCCTTATAGGGATTGACAACCCCTATTTGCATTGGTTGCGAGGATTTATTTGTTTTGTGCAGGTACGAAGGACTCGCGCGTAGCCTCCTACTGGATTGATACCTTAGTTCTCAAAAACTGAGGGAAATACTTACGCTACTTTGCTGCATCATCCCTTCCTCTTCGGGGAAAACTAACGCAGTGCTCAAGAGGTAGCAAGAAGGATTTCTGGCGCCGTTGCCGGGGAGGTCTACACAAAAGTCAACATACCAAGTACCTATCACATACCCTTATCTCCCGCATTACATTATTTTCCATTTGCCTCTCGTTTCCTCTCCCCCACTTCACCCTTGCCGTTTTATTTGCCCCCCCTCTCTCTCTATCCTCCCTGTCTTTCTCTATTTGCCTCTTTTTGCCCGCTTGCTTTTTGTTTGCTTGTGTGTTAATTTTTTTGCTTGTCGTTATGGCTAGTCCCTTATCTTCTCCATTGTCTCCCGAGAATGAAATTCTAAACTTTAAGAAAAGGGAGGGAGAAAATCTAAAAGATGCTTGGTATAGAATTTGCAATGCTCAAAATAGATCTACTAGGAAGCAATCTACTTCCTTTCTCCTTTGCAATTTTTATGTAGGCATTACTCCTTAGCACAGATATGTTATTGATACTATTACTGGAGGGAACTTCTTGGGTAGCCATACTTTTGATTCTTATAATGCTATGATAGATTTATTTGGCTCACCCCCTCTCTTGGTTAATGGAACTGTATTAACTTTGGAGCATGTAATGCAAAGGCTTGAAATTATTGAAAATAAGGTTTCTACCGTAGAGTTAATTGAAAATTTGGATGAGAAGTTCCACAACCGAATCTCTCAATATGGATCTAAAGTAGGAGTTACTTTGAAAAATATTAAAGAAAAGGAACCTATAGTTAATTAGAAAATAAATCATGATTCTACTAGGATCGATAAACTTGAGGATATTATTACCTACTTGGGAACCACTTTTTCTTCCGTAAAGAATACTCCAAGTCCTTCCACTAAAGTTGCCAAGCTTATGTACGTTCCTAAAAATAAGGGTGAATCCTCTTGTAAGGAAAATGCGGATCTCAAATCTATAAGTATTCATCCCAATCTTTTTGCTATCATTAAGGAACCATTTGTTACAAATGAATTTTTCGATCTTGTGCCTGAAAGTTTGATAATTAATAAAAAGAAAGAAATTCCTAAAGATGGTAGATTCCTAATTGAAGAATTGCCTACCAAAGATGGCAGTACCTAGATCTATTCTTGCTTGTTATGCCTAGCTAGGGGCGTTAAACAATAGCGCTTGTTGGGAGGCAACCCAATTTTATTTTTATTCCTTGCTTTTTTCTCCTGTTTAGTAATAGATAATTTATCTAGCCTCTGTTTTGGTTGTTTTTTTGTGTTTAATTAGTGTTTGTGCCAAGTAGAACCGTGGGAAGACTTGGGGAAAGTCTTGTTGAACTTGCTGTAAAAAACAGAAACTTTAGCGCTCACGAGAACTGCTGTCATTTTTATTTGGAAATTGCTATTTAGTTAATTATTTCTGAAGATGATTAATAGATAAATTCCTCAAGTCCAGCAATTTATTTTAGAATTTTTGGGGTTCCAGATCTTGCGCTAGCTACAGATTACTACAGACTGTTCTGTTTTTCACAGATTCTATTTTTCGCGTGTTGTTTGCTTATTTTGATGAATATATGGCTAGTAAAATAGTTTATAAACCATAGAGAAGTTGGAATAAAGTAGGTATAACACCAATATAAATAAATAATGAGTTCATTACAGTACCTTGAAGTGGTCTTTTATTTTCTTTCGCTAACATAGCTCACGAGATTTTCTACTTTAAGTTTTGTGTTGTGAAGTTTTCAAGTTTTGGGTAAAGATTTGATGGATTATGGAACAAGGAGTGGAAAGAGCCTAAGCTTGGGGATGCCCATGGCACCCCCAAGATAATCTAAGGACACCTAAAAGCCAAAGCTTGGGGATGCCCCGGAAGGCATCCCCTCTTTCGTCTACTTCTATCGGTAACTTTACTTGGAGCTATATTTTTATTCGCCACATGATATGTGTTTTGCTTGGAGCGTCTTGTATTATTTGAGTCTTTCCTTGTTATTTACCACAATCATCCTTGCTTTACACACCTTTTGAGAGAGCCATACATGATTTGTAATTTGTTAGAATACTCTATGTGCTTCGCTTATATATTTTGAGTTATATAATTTTGCTCTAGCACTTCACTTATATCTTTTAGAGCACGGTGGTGGATTTGTTTTATAGAAACTATTGATCTCTCATGCTTCACTTAGATTATTTTGAGAGTCTTAATAGCATGGTAATTTGCTTAAAATCCTAATATGCTAGGTATTCAAGATTAGTAAAATTTTCTTAAGAGTGTTTTGAATACTAAGAGAAGTTTGATGCTTGATGATTGTTTTGAGATATGGAGGTAATAATATCAAAGTCGTGCTAGTTGAGTAGTTGTGAAATTTAGAAATACTTGTGTTGAAGTTTGCAAGTCCCGTAGCATGCACGTATGGTAAACGTTATGCAACAAATTTGAAACATGAGGTGTTATTTGATTGTCTTCCTAATGAGTGGCGGTCGGGGACGAGCGATGGTCTTTTCCTACCAATCTATCCCCCTAGGAGCATGCGCGTAGTAGAGAGGTTTTTGATGACTTGTAGATTTTTGCAATAAGTATGTGAGTTCTTTATGACTAATGTTGAGTCCATGGATTATACGCACTCTCACCCTTCCATCCTCGCTAGCCTCTTCGGTACCGTGCATTGCCCTTTCTCACATTGAGAGTTGGCGCAAACTTCGCCGGTGCATCCAAACCCCATGATATGATACGCTCTTTCACACATAAACCTCCTTATATCTTCCTCAAAACAGCCACCATACCTATCTATTATGGCATTTCCATAGCCATTCCAAGATATATTGCCATGCAACTTTCCATCATTCCGTTCATCATGACACATTCATTATTGCCATATTGCTTAGCATGATCATGTAGTTGACATAGTATTTGTGGCAAAGCCACCGTTCATAATTCTTTCATACATGTCACTCTTGGTCCATTTCATATCCCGGTACACCTCCAGAGGCATTCAATAGAGTCATCTTTTGTTCTAGTATCGAGTTGTAATCATTGAGTTGTAAATAAATAGAAGTGTCATGATCATCATTTTCTAGAGCATTGCCGCAAGTGAGGAATTATAAAAAAAAGAGAAAGGCCATAAAAAAGAGAAGGCCCCAAAAAAGGAGAAAGGCCATAAAAAAAGAGAAGCCCCCCCCCCAAATGAGAGAAAAATAGAGAAGGGACAATGTTACTATCCTTTGCCACACTTGTGCTTCAAAGTAGTACCTTAATCTTCATGTTAGAGAGTCTCTTGTTTTGTTACTTTCATATACTAGTGGGAATTTTTCATTATAGAACTTGGCTTGTATATTCCAACAATGGGCCTCCTCAAGTGCCCTAGGTCTTCATGAGCAAGCAAGTTGGATGCACACCCACTAGTTTCTTTTGTTGAGCTTTCATACATTTATAGCTCTAGTGCATCCGTTGCATGGCAATCCCTACTCCTTGCATTAACATCAATCCATGGGCATCTCCATAGCCCATTGATTAGCCTTGTTGATGTGAGACTTTCTCCTTTTTGTCTTCTCCACATAACCCCCTCATTATATTCTATTCCAGCCATAGTGCTATGTCCATGGCTCACGCTCATATATTGCGTGAAAGTTTATAGGTTTGAGATTACTAAAGTATGAAACAATTGCTTGGCTTGTCATCGGGGTTGTGCATGATGAGAGCATTCTTGTGTGACGAAAATGAAACATGACTAAACCATATGATTTTGTAGGGATGAACTTTCTTTGGCCATGTTATTTGGAGAAGACATAATTGCTTAGTTAGTATGCTTGAAGTATTATTATTTTTATGTCAATATGAACTTTTGTCTTGAATCTTTCGGATCTGAATATTCATACCACAATTAAGAAGAATTACATTAAAATTATGCCAAGTAGCACTCCGCATCAAAAATTCTGTTTTTATCATTTACCTACTCGAGGACGAGCAGGAATTAAGCTTGGGGATGCTTGATACGTCTCCAACGTATCTATAATTTTTGATTTCTCCATGCTATATTATCTACTGTTTTGGACATTATTGGGCTTTATTATCCACTTTTATATTATTTTTGGGACTAACCTATTAACCGTAGGCCCAACCCAGAATTGTTGTTTTTTGCCTATTTTAGGGTTTCGAAGAAAAGGAATATCAAACGGAGTCCAAACGGAATGAAACCTTTGGGAACGTGATTTTCTCAACCAACAAGACCTGGGAGACTTGGACCCTACATCAAGAAAGGAAACAGGAGGCCACGACGTAGGGGGGCGTGCCTACCCCCCAAGCGCGCCCTCCACCCTGGTGGGCCCCCAGTTGCTCCACCGACGTACTCCTTCCTCCTATATATACCTACGTACCCCCAAACGATCAGAGACGGAGCCAAAACCCTAATTCCACCGCCGCAACTTTCTGTATCCACGAGATCCCATCTTGCGGCCTGTTCCGGAGCTCCACCGGAGGGGACATCGATCACGGAGGGCTTATACATCAACACCATAGCCCCTCCGATGAAGTGTGAGTAGTTTACCTCAGACCTATGGGTCCATAGTTAGTAGCTAGATGGCTTCTTCTCTCTTTTTGGATCTCAATACAATGTTCTCCCCCTCTCTTGTGGAGAACTATTCGATGTAATCTTCTTTTTGCGGTGTGTTTGTTGAGATCAATGAATTGTGGGTTTATGATCTAGTCTATCCATGAACAATATTTGAATCTTCTCTGAATTCTTTTATGTATGACTAGCACATATGCCCGTGCGTTGCAACGGAAATATTTGATGTTTTGTGCAAGCATAATGTCCCACAACACCAGAATCACTATGAAGAACATGTTGCAACTTAACATTCTTCAACAAAATGAACATAAAAAATTGGATGCAATTTAGCCACGTCCATATTTTCTTTGCCGGGCATAATCTCCCACTAATTCCATTTAAGTATAATCCTTTCGTTAATTACCATGGCGTGCTCATCCGTTTTAGTCGGGAATCAAATCCGTTCGTTTCTAATTTAGTAGCCCCACCACATTGAAGCCTACGGATCCTTCCTTTTAATTATTCTACCTTTTTACCTCAAATCCTTCCTTTAATTTGCCCCATCTATTTGAATATTCTATTTATTAAGCTCATAATCTTTATTTTAATTATTTCACGGGTTTTACCCATAATTCTTTCTTTAATTAGCCACATTCGTTTAAATATTCTATTTAAGCCCGCAATCCTTCCTTTAATTAGCTCATTTACTTAATTAGCTCACCCTAAACATGAGGACCGCTCTCCTTTGTTTTAACTATCTGTCGGTTGATTCCTGGGGCCGCTCATATATTTACCGATGAGAATTATTGTAAAAGAGCGAAGTGGGATTAGAAAACATGAAAGATGCATAGCTTGTTGGTTGTTACAACATAGATCCAGATAGGAGGTCCTCTATTTAATTCCCACCATGTTGATTTATTTTGACACAATAATTTTTCGCGGTCTCTATGAAAGCCCATAGAAGACCCATCAACATACAAGTACCTGGCCCAGATATTTTTCATGGTCTCTATAGAAGCCTATAGAAGGCCCATCAACATACAAGTACCTGGCCTAGATGGCTTAGCTTGTGATTAGCGTGTGCTCAAACAAAACGAAATCAACGAAAAGGACCGAACCAAACCAAGAATACCTATTCCCTTTAATAGTAGGTATAGATTGGTTATCTTTGCAAGTCTCTTTGAATTATTAGTTTGGTTTGGCCTACTAGATTGATCTTTCTTGCAATGGGAGAAGTGCTTAGCTTTGGGTTCAATCTTGCGGTGTCCTTTCCCAGTGACAGTAGGGGCAGCAAGGCACGTATTGTATTGTTGCCATCAAGGATAACAAGATGGGGTTTTCTTCATATTGCATGAGTCTATCCCTCTACATCATGTCATCTTGCTTAAGGCGTTACTCTGTTTTTAACTTAATACTCTAGATGCATGCTGGATAGCGGTCGATGAGTGGAGTAATAGTAGTAGATGCAGGCAGGAGTCGATCTACTTGTCTCGGACGTGATGCCTATATACATGATCATACCTAGATATTCTCATAACTATGCTCAATTCTGTAAATTGCTCAACAGTAATTTAAAAGATCTACTTTAAGAAAAGGGAGGGAGAAAATCTAAAAGATGCTTGGTATAGAATTTGCAATGCTCAAAATAGATCTACTAGGAAGCAATCTACTTCCTTTCTCCTTCGCAATTTTTATGTAGGCATTACTCCTTGGCACAGATATGTTCTTGATACTATTACTGGAGGGAACTTCTTGGGTAGCCATACTTTTGATTCTTATAATGCTATGATAGATTTATTTGGCTCACCCCCTCTCTTGGTTAATGGAACTGTATTAACTTTGGAGCATGTAATGCAAAGGCTTGAAATTATTGAAAATAAGGTTGCTATCGTAGAGTTAATTGAAAATTTGGATGAAAAGATCCACAACCGAATCTCTCAATATGGATCTAAAGTAGGAGTTACTTTGAAAAATATTAAAGAAAAGGAACCCATAGTTAATGAGAAAATAAATCTCGATTCTACTAGGATCGATAAACTTGAGGATATTATTACCAACTTGGGAACCGCTTTTTCTTCCGTAAAGAATACTCCAAGTCCTGCACTAAAGTTGCCAAGCTTATGTACGTTCCTAAAAATAAGGGTGAATCCTCTAGTCAGGAAAATGCGGATCTCAAATCTATAAGTATTCATCCCAATCTTTTTGCTATCATTAAGGAACCATTTGTTACAAATGAATTTTTTGATCTTGTGCCTAAAAGATTGATAATTAATAAAAAGAAAGAAATTCCTAAAGATGGTAGATGCCTAATTGAAGAATTGCCTACCAAAGATGGCAGTACCTAGATCTATTCTTGCTTGTTATGCCTAGCTAGGGGCGTTAAACGATAGCGCTTGTTGGGAGGCAACCCGATTTTATTTTTATTCCTTGCTTTTTGCTCCTGTTTAGTAATAAATAATTTATCTAGCCTCTGTTTTGGTTGTTTTTTGTGTTTAATTAGTGTTTGTGCCAAGTAGAACCGTGGAAGACTTGGGGAAAGTCCTGTTCATCAAGTCTATCTACGAACAATATTTGAATCTTCTCTGAATTCTTTTATGTATGATTGGTTATCTTTGCAAGTCTCTTCGAATTATCAGTTTGGTTTGGACTACTAGATTGATCTTTCTTGCAATGGGAGAAGTGCTTAGCTTTGGGTTCAATCTTGCGGTGTCCTTTCCCAGTGATAGTAGGGGCAGCAAGGCACGTATTGTATTGTTGCCATCGAGGATAACAAGATGGGATTTTCTTCATATTGCATGAGTCTATCCCTCTACATCATGTCATCTTGCTTAAGGCATTACTCTATTTTTAACTTAATACTCTATATGCATGCTGGATAGCGGTCGATGAGTGGATTAATAGTAGTAGATGCAGGCAGGAGTCGGTCTACTTGTCTCGGACGTGATGCCTATATACATGATCATACCTAGATATTCTCATAACTATGCTCAATTCTGTCAATTGCTCAACAGTAATTTGTTCATCCACCATAGAATACTTATGCTCTCGAGAGAAGCCACTAGTGAAACCTATGGCCCCGGGGTCTATCTTCATCATATTAATCTCCTACTACTTAGTTATTTCCTTTGCTATTTACTTTGCCTTTATTTTACTTTGCATCTTTATCATAAAAATACCAAAAATCTTATCTTATCATATCTATCAGAACTCACTCTCGTAAGTGTCCTTATAGGGATTGACAACCCCTATTTGCGTTGGTTGCAAGGATTTATTTGTTTTGTGCAGGTACGAGGGACTCACGCGTAGCCTCCTACTGGATTGATACCTTGGTTCTCAAAAAATGAGGGAAATACTTATGCTACTTTGCTGCATCATCCCTTCCTCTTCGGGGAAAACCAACGCAGTGCTCAAGAGGTAGCAATTGCATCCACTTCAATTTCTTCATCCAACTGCTCTGAAGAAGCAGCAGGAGGAATATCTTCATCGGATCCGCTTGGGATCACGTATTCTTCATTAAAAGGAACGAGTTCCTTTGATGGCATGCTCGAGACTGGAACAACATCAATTGGATTTTCAAACGAGTTGGTCAATTTCTTCATCTTCTTCGTAGCTGAAGATTCTGATGAAGTTGATGCTTTCCGTTTCTTCACAGCTGCACGCTCCGCAGCGTTGGTCTTCTTCGCTTTTGATGCAGAAGGAAGAAATGGACTTGGTGTAGGTGCAGGATGAGCAGAGGAAATTGGTTCCATTTCTTCAGGCACAACTGATGCAGTTGCCCTGGCATGATCAGTTTCTTCAGGCACAACGGTTGAAGCTTCAGCTGTCCTGACAGTTTCTTTAGGTGCAACACGAGTGGTTGCCCTGGCAGTTTCATCAGCAGCTGGAATGCAGTAATTAGCCCTGGTAGTAGCATTTTCTTCAGCAGCCTGATTGGCATCAGCGGTGCTGGCATTTTCTTCAGTAGGCTAAGCAGATGCTTCAGCCTGAGGAATTTCTTGTTGCGTTGGAGCTGCAACATTGGTAGTGAATTTTTCAGCTAACTTCACAAACCCGACCTTGGCTCCAAGCCAGTCTGTGCGGTAGACGTTGAATTCATCACTGAGTCCTTTGATCTCAGTTTGAATAGACAGAAGTTCATCAGATGTCATATTGACAACATTTTTCTTTAGGTAGCACTCTTTCTTGTATTGCGCCTTCTTCAGCTGCCCGGCCTTCTCAAACTTCCATTTCTCTTCGTTAATGAAGGCAGTCAACACATGACTTTGACCAGGAGTGAGGTTCATCTCAGGAAGAGGTGTGTTGGGGTCCTTGTGCCACAAGTCGATGAAGTCGAGGATCAAGTTTGGATCCAGTATTAATCACTACAAAAAAAGACACATCCGTGACATTTTGGCCCAAACGAATTTTTTTTCTGCCATACATATGACACTTCTATGACCATAATTGTGAGAAAACCCGATATCATCATAGATGTGGTGGGCTCCTACTTCTATGACAAAAAATCATGACAAAAACTGGGCTTTTCGTCCTGGGCGGGCCGGAGATGCAGCTGCATGACATTCTTTGGGCCGTCCATGATGGAAAAAACCATGGTAGAAGCGAGGGCGAGGAAAATTTCGGGGAGTTCCCGGTTGCGGTGGGAGGTCGGGGGCCGAGCGATGCGCGCTTCTCTCGTACACGTACGCGCGTGTGTGCGAGGCGTTGGCTCTAACTGAACCCAAGCGAGGCTTTGGGCTCTAACTAAACCCGAGCGATTGCACTGCAGGCTACGCGTTACCTGAACCCGAGCGATCGATCGATGGCTGTTAACTGAACCCGATCGAGCGATTCCTTGGCTACTGCTGCTAACTAAAGCCGATCGATGCTGCCTCTG